>NW_023601543.1:30440069-30864953 GCF_014898055.3 Talpa occidentalis
AGGCTACTAGGAGAGCAAAATCAGCAAGCTCCACATTACCCTTAACAAGGTGACTGGCCACGGTGGCTCAATGTTGGTGCACCTCAAGGGACTGCCCCCAAGGGCACTGGCTCATCTGGTCCTGGTTCCCAAGAAGTTGCTGCTGATGGCTGGTATTGGAGACTGCTACAACCTCGGCCAGGGGCAGCACTGCCACCTTGGCAACTTTGCCAAAGCCACTTTCGCTGCCATCTCTAAGACGTAAAGCTTCTTACTCCTGTACTCTGAAAAGAGACTGTGGTCACCAAGTCTCTTATCAGAAATTCACTGACCACCTAGTGAAGACCCACACAGGTGTTTCTGTACAGAGAATCCAGGCTATGGCCTTGGACACCACGTAATTTTTTTATACCAAAAAAAAAAAAAAAATAAAGTGGAATGACACCTGACAAAAGGAGAAAAAAGAAATGTGAACAGGTAAGGGTTCTGACAGGAGAGTGGGGTTAGAGATTTTCTATTTTTGTTTAAATCAATCATGAAGACTTTGACAATTTTACATGACAGGAAAAAATATTATCTTAATTCAGCAGTATGCTTGAGATCAGAGACTTTTTTTCCCCCAAAAGCCACAATACTAAATTGATTTATGCCATGACTCAATGCAACACATCTGGTACACAAACACACAATTGAAATAAATTTTACAGGGCCTCCCCCTGGTGACAGCGTTTCAGCACTGGGCCGCAAGCTGCCCCCAGCCTCTGCAGCACCAGTTCGATCCCGGCCGCTGGCAAGGGTCACACATTGCACGCAGACCTCTCCTGCCGTGCCCCACTGCTACCTCAGCAGTATATTTCGTCTCTCTGCCTGTCTTTTTTTTTTTTATAAATAAATTTTATTTTTATATTCCCCATACAATTGCACCCCCCCATTCTTAGCCCAATTCCTTCCCTCCTGCCCCCACACCCCAAAAAGTGTCTCTGGTTCATATTTTCTGTTGATTTTGATTTTCACTTTTCTATAGTTATTCATTTTCCTGGTCCCTTATTTAAGTTTTCTAGATTCTGCTATGAGTGAGACATCCGGTATTTTTTCTTTTTCATTTTGGCTTATTTCACTGAGCATGATCCCTTCCAGTGCCATCCATGTTGCTGCAAATTGCATGTGTTTATCTTTTTTGAATGCTGAGTAATATTCCATGGTATATATGTACCACATCTTCTTGATCCAGTCATCTATTTTTGGGCATTTGGGTGTTTCCAAAGCTTAGCTATTGTAAACAGTGCTGCTATAAACATAGGGGTGCAGGTGCTCTTTGGAATTGATGTTTCTGTGTCCTTTGGGTAAATACCTAGGAGTGGAATTGCTGGATCATATGGAAGCTCTATGTTTAGTAGGTCCAGAAATCTCCACACAGCTCTCCATAGTGGTTGGACCAGTTTGCACTCCCACCAACAGTGCAGGAGAGTTCCTTTTTTCTCCACACCGCCAACATTTGTTGTTGCTAGTTTTTTTAATATGTGCCATTCTCACTGGTGTAAGATGGTATCTCATGGTAGTTTTGATTTGCATTTCCCTGATTACAAGTGATGTTGAACATTTTTTCATATGCCTGTTGGCCATTTGCATTTCCTCTTCAGAGAAGTTTCTTTTTAGCTCTTCTGCCCATTTTTTGACTGGGTTATTTTCTTTGTTGTTGTTGAGTCTCATCAGCTCTTTGCAGATTTTTGTGATCAGTCCTTTATCATTAGTGTTTGGTGCAAAAATGTTCTCCCAGTCAGTGGGGTTTCTCTTTGTTTTTGTTATTGTCTCTTTTGCTGTGCAAAAGCTCTTTAATTTGATGTAGTCCCAGCTGTTTATCTTTGCCTTCACTATCACTGCTTTGGGTGATGTATCTGTAAAGATGTCTTTGATGTGCAAATCACGTAGTGTTTCGCCTATATTTCCTTCTATGTATTTTATGGTTTCAGGTCTTATGTCTAGTTCTTTAATCCATTTTGAGTTGATTTTTGTGTATGGTGTGAGGTAGTGGTCAAGCTTCATTCTTTTGCATGTAGCACCCAGTTTTCCCAGCACCATTTATTGAACAAACTTTCTTTGCTCCAATGCATAGTCTTTGCTCCTTTGTCAAAGATTAGTTGACCATAAATCTGTGGGTTTATTTCTGGATTTTCTATTCGATTCCATTGGTCTGTATGTCTGTTCTTGTTCCAATACCATGCAGTTTTGATGATTATGGCTTTGTAGTATAGTTTGAAGTCTGGAGTGTGATGCCTCCATTCCCTTCTTTTTTTTCAGGAGAGCTTTGGCTAATTCGGGGTTTTTTGTGATTCCATATGAATTTCATCAATAATTGTTCTATTTCTTGAAGAATGACATTGAAATTTTGATTGGAATAGCATTGAATCTGTATATTGCTTTTGGTAGGATGGCCATTTTAATAATGTTTATTCTTCCAATCCATGAGCAGGGGATGTCTCTCCATTTCTTTGTGTCTTCTTCTATTTCTTTTAACAGTGTTTTATAGTTTTCTTTGTATAGGTCCTTTACCTCTTTTGTTAGATTTATTCCCAAATATTTGATTTTTTTGTTTCAATAATAAAGGGATGTTTTTTTTTTTGATTTCTTCTTCTTCAGATTTATTGTTTGTGTATAGGAAGGCTACTGACTTTTTGTGTTGATTTTGTATCCTGCCACTTTACTGAACTGATTGATGAGTTGAATTAGTTTTTCTGTGGAGTTTTTAGGGTTCTCTATGTATATATCATATCATCTGCAAATAGTGATAGTTTGACTTCTTCTTTCCCTATTTGGATTCCTTGGATGTCTTTCTCTCTGTCTTATTGCTCTGGCTAGGACTTCCAGTATTATATTGAAAAGCAGTGGTGAGAGTGGGCATCCTTGTCTTGTTCCAGATCTTAATGAAATTGCTTTCAGCTTTTCACCATTGAGAATGATACTGAGCTGTTGGCTTCTCATAGATGGCCTTTATGATGTTGAGGTATGTTCCTTGTATCCCAAGAATTTCAAGGGCTTTTATCATGAATGGGTGTTGTACATTGTCGAAAGCTTTCTCAGCATCTATTGATATTATCATATGTTTTTATATTTCTTTTGTTGATGTGTTGGATAACGTTGATTGATTTTCGGATGTTAAACCATCCTTGTGTCCCTGGAATGAATCCTAATTGGTCGTGGTGAATTATCTTATGGATACATTGTTGGATTCTGATAGCTAAAATTTTGTTGAGGATTTTTGCATCAGTGTTCATTAGGGAGATTGCCTGTAGTTTCCTTTTTGTGTGTTGTCCTTATTCGGTTTTAGTATTAGTGTAATGTTGGCTTCATAAAACGTGTTTGGTATTGTCTTTCCTTCTCAATTTTTTGGAAGAGTTTGTGAGGATAGGCACCAATTCATCTCTGAATGTTTGGTAGAATTCGTTTGTAAATCCATCAGGTCCTGGGCTTTTTGTTTTTGGGGAGGTTTTTGATTACCATTTCAATTTCGCTGCTTGTAATTGGTCTGTTTAGGTGTTCTATTTCTTCTTTATCTAGCTTTGGGTGATTGTAGAGTTGTAGGAATTTGTCCATCTCCTCTAGATTGTTGAACTTGTTTCCATACAACTCTTCATATAGTTACTGATTATTCTTTTTATTTCTGCTGTGTCCGTTGTGATTTCTCCTCTTTTCATTTCTGATCCTGTTTATTTCTGCTTTCTCCCTTTTTTCTTTGTGAACCTGGCTAGGGGTTTGTCTATTTTATTGATTTTTTCGAAGAACAGCTCTTGGTTTCATTAATCTTTGGATTATTTTTTTAGTTTCAATTTCATTTATTTCTGCTTTGGTTTTTTTATTTCTTTTCTTCTACTGGTTTTGGGTTTTTTTTGTTTGTTCTTTTTCTAGATCTTTGAGCTTCGAGATTAGGTTGTTTCTTTGAGTTCTTTCTTGTTTCTTGATGTGAGCTTCTATTGCTATATATTTTCCTCTTATTACTGGCTTTTGCTGTGTCCCATACATTTAGGATATTGGTGTCCTCCTTGTCATTCAATTCAAAGAATTTTTTAATTTCCTCTTTGATCTCCTCATTAGTCCAGTGGTCTTCCAGTAGTGTGGTTTTTAGTCTCCATGAGGTAGGAAAGTTCCTTGCCTTCTTTTTTATGGTTTTATTTCTAGCTTGATGCCTTCATGGTCAGAAAAGATGGTTGGTATGATTTCAATCTTGGTGTATCTGTTGATGTTGTCTTGTGCCCCAGTATGTGATTGATCCTGGAGAATGATCCGTGTGCGCTTGAGAAAAATGTGTACTCCGTTTTTTTGGGGGTTTAGTGTTCTATAGATGTCTGTTAAGCCCAATTGCTCTAGGTCCTTATTTAGAGCTTTAGTTTCTTTACTTATTTTTTTGTTTGTTGATCTATCCATTGTTGATAGTGGTTGTTGAAGTCTCCACTAACATATGTGTTTTCTCTGATGTCTGTTTTCAGAGATGACAACAGTTGTCTGATATATTTTGGTGCTCCTTCGTTTGGTGAGTATATGTTATTAGTGTTATTATTCTTGAAGTATTGTCCCTTTGATCATAATGTAGTGACCGTTGGGATCCTTTTTTATTTTTTTTGAGTTTGAAATCTGTTTTATCTGATATAAGTATAGCTGTTCCTGCTTTCTTTTTTGGTCCATTTGCTTGTAGGATTGTTTTCCGTCCTTTAACTTTGAGTCTATTTTTTATCTTTGTAGGCTAAATGTGTTTCCTGGAGACAGCAAAAGGTTGGGTTTTGTTTCTTAATCCAGGCTGCAACTCTGTGTCTTTTTTACTGAAGAGTTTAGTCCATTACATTTAGGGTTAATATTGATATGTTAGCATCTGTATTTGCCATTGTGTTTGTCTTTCCTTTGATTTTATTTATTCTTTAATATCTTTTTTTTCCTTGCCTTCTTTCATTGTTATTCATCCCTCTGAGGTTCTGGCTTTAGGATTCCTTGTAGTATTTTTGGAGTGGGGGTTTATTGGTAATGAAGTTCCATCTCTGCCTGTTCTGTTCCCTGCTCTGGCTCTGGTGAACTCTCTCACCCTCCCGAGCTTCTGACTGTACCCAATGCTTATATAAATAAATAAATCTTTAAAAATAAAAATAAAAAAAATTTACAAACACACTTTATCTTATCTGCAATGCCATTATGTTCTATTTTCTATTTCTGGTAAAAATATCAATTATAATCTTTTTACATGTATTTCATTTGAAATATATTTATTATATCTGAAAATAAACTTAGTAACTATTAAATCAAGACCTTTTTTCTTAGCTTATGACAACATAATTTATTTTATCTTTTAATGGAGGTAACATTGGTTTACAATGCTGTATAGGAGTTAGGATTATAGGTCCACACCTCTTGAGATGTAAGTTACCATACCATACCCTTTACCACAGTCCAGTGCGCCCCTCCCTTTTGGTGACCTCAATTCTGCAGTCAGATTTTTAGGGTTTATTTGGTTTAGTTTGTCTGTTCTTTTGCTATTTCTTTATATTCCATATAGGAGTTGATATTTTGAACAAATATAACAAAACACAGGGCTTCCACAATGCCTGTACTCACTGTTACATTCTCAAGGCTGGTTCTCTCATTTCATTTGGATAGAATTCCTCTGACTGCACTATTTAATTCCTCTCCCCACTTCCCAAAACTCTCTATATCTTTGCCCAGTTAAATTTACTATTATAATGCTTTCCACTATCTGACATATATTTACATAATATATAATAAACACTGTATCTAAAAATAGATGTATAATGGGTGCATAATATATATATTTTTTCATTTACCCATTCTCCTACCTGTTCCATGATGGCAGTGTTTAGTCTTTTTGGTCTTCATTGTATTTATGGTAGCAGGATATAGCTGGCACACAGTAAATTTCAATAAGTATTTGTTAGATGACAAAATGAATGCAGAATCCCCTAAATATAGCTCAAAGAAGTTAATTTACCCAGGTTATAGAACAATCAGTACTGTTTAGTATATGTCATTTCCCATTTAGAAGAAATGGCTTAAAATTGGGCCTTCCGTATATAATAATTTACTTCACAATGTAGCATCTGAAAGTCCATCAATTTTTACCGCATAATAATGAGGTACACAATAGTAATAATAATTAACAGAAAAATAATAAAGATATTTGAGTGACTTCTCTAACCCAGGCAATCATTCTTAACAAAAGACTTATGTTTTTGAATTGTGGCATATACTCTTGATGACTTTGTGGTCATTCCATAAATGCCACAAATCCATCTTGGTAGTTTCAAAAGTATGGTAATTCAGGTGGATATAGGCCTTCACCCTAAAGTTTTACTCTTGCCTTAGCCCAACTTTCTGCCAAGTAGTTAATGAGAGCAAACAAATATTTAAAGGAAGTAGGAGAGCCTTGTCACAGAAAAATTATCTCTAATATATCTATCTGTTCTATAAGAGTCACATTTTTTTTAAACACAAAATGTGTACAAAGGTTCCAGTGAACTCCGCTCTTAAACATCCTGTTCTAAGAGGCTTTGATAAGTACAACTCAGCACAAAATATAATAATTCATTGCATTTCAAAATGGTTTTGATTTTGATCAAGCCCAAAGGAGGCTTTAAATAGGCAGGAAAGGTTTTTATGAGGGGCTAAGGGCCCAGCTGTGGATCTCATTCGATGGCCCTTCAAAGTCACGAGTCCCAGCAATTGACCCATTTTTGCCTTCGCAACAGGAAAAAATGTTGCTACTAGAAAAGTAAAGTTCAATGAACTTGGATGGTTCACTTAGAGGAAAATTCAACTCCATCCTGCGTTAGTAGAAGCGTCCAGCTAGCTATTCAGTATTCACCTCTCCCATGTAAGGATACTCTAATCAAATCTGGACAAGTGATCTGTACTCATTTTGACATACTCAGTACTGGAGCTTCCATGATATAAGACACTCTGGCATAACCATCAACTCAATCACCCAACTAAAAAAAAAAAAAAAAAAAGAGGAAGTTGTTCAATTGACTTTTTCTTCTTCCCCTGCATATTTTGTCACCACAAAGTTCTCTAATACAGAAATTTTTCCCCACTTAAAAGTCTTCAATGGCACATGAAAAAATGTTCAACATCACTTATCATCAGGGAAATGCAAATCAAAACCACAGTGAGATACTACCTCGCTCTGGACAGAATGCTTATAAAAAAAAACAAACAAACAAACAGAAACAACCAAAGCTGATGAGGTTATACTCAAAATGTAGATTAGTCCATCATCTATGGAAAAATAGTTGTAGTTCCCTCAAAATAGTAAAAGTAGATCTACCATATCACCCAGTGATTCCACTCCTCAGCATCCACTCAAGGAATGCAAAAAAAAAAAAAAAAACACTAACTTGAAATGATATATGCATTCCTGTGTTCATTACAGCACTATTCACATACAATAGCCCAGTATGGAAATAAAATACCCAAAAAAAGAAGAGTGGATTAAGAAGATATGATATATATACATGATAGAATACTACTCAGCCATAAAAAAAATAAAAGATGAACTTGCCATTTTTGACAACACTGATGGAACTGAAGAGGATTAAGCTAAGTGAAATAAGTCCGAAGGACAAAGACAAATACCAGATGATTTTACTCATATTTGGAATACTGAGAAGCAAAAGAAAGAAACTGACAAAACTAAACCGAAATAAACCCTAGAAATAACCCCAGAATTGAAGCAACTACAGGAGGAGGGGTATGGGGATTGGAACAAAAGGAGAGGGGGCCAATAGACTATGGTGGATTATTATAGTTGCCCTGGTGGTAGGTGTGGTATGGTGATGGGCATCTGAGGAAGTATGTACCTATTTCCCTAACTCATGTCATATATACATATGTGAAAGTAAGACTTCAATGGCAATCAATCACCCACAAGAATAAAATCTGATGGGCCTCCCTCCCCGGTGGTGCAGCGGTTGAGCGCAGGGCTGGAAGCTGCCCGCAGCCTCTGCAGCGCCACTTCTATCCCCAGCCACCGGCGAGGGTCCCACATGGCACGCAGACCTCTCCTGCCACGCCTGCTGCTCCCCTCAGCAGTGTATTTGTCAGTCTGCCTGTTCTCTTCCCACTCTGGCTCTGGTGAATTCTCTCACCCTCCCGCGCTTCTGACTGTACACAGTTCTTGTATAAACAAATAAAATAAAAATCTTTAAAAGAAAAAAATAATAAAATCTGAGCTCCTCAGCCCTGTGCCCAGGACCCTGGATCATCTTCCCCTAGCATATCTATCCAGCCTTCTCCATATAATTTGATAAATTATAATCCATCCTTCAAAACAATGCTCAAATGTTTCAGCTCTGTGAAACATTTCTGGATATGTTTTGCTTTTGTTTATAGGATCTTGACTTCATCACTGAAATATCTGTCAAAAGTCACCTCTGAAAAACTTTCTCCCACCACTACCCTCACCTCCTTCAAAGATGAATTCTGAGTTCCCACAATATTTTGTACATCTTCCTACCACAACATTAAATATGTTATATAACCATTGTTAATATTAGCACCTACTTGACTAGAATTCCCTAAAGGGAGGGACCAAGGGATCTTTGGGTTTCAGTATTTAAGACAATGACTGGCACAAAACAGGCTCTTAAGTAAATGCTATGTAAAAGAGTGAAGAAATACTCTCAAGGAACCTGGAGGGGCAGTGTGGTAAGTGAAATGAACAGAGATTTGAGGATCAAGATATTACTAACTAGCAATAGTCAGTTTCTAAATACAAAGGTCAGTTCTGATTCTTCTCTTTCAATGACCAGTCAACAGCATTTGACACAGTCTTCAACTTCATCTTCTTGTCTTTATGTGTTCCTCTTTCCCTCCTGCTTCTTTGGATCTTCTGCCTCAATTTCCTTTGCAGTTTCTCTCTTATCTTCCAAGTCTCTAATGCAGGCATGCATTTATGGTTCAGAACTTGAACCTCTTCTGTTTCCTATCTACATTCCCCAAGATCTCAAGGATTTGTTTACTATTTATATGCCTTCCACACCATATTGAACTTCTCCCTTAAACTTAATTGCCCAACTAACATCTCCACTTAGATATCCAGGAAACATTTCTAATGTACCATGTTCAAAACCAGACTCCTGATTCCTACTCTTCCCCATCGCAATAATCAGCAACTCCATCCTTTTAATTATACAGATCAAGAAATCTGGAATAATGGGTCGTTGTCTTTCTCTCATACCCCACACTGAATATATCCAATAATCTCAAAATATAACCAAAATTCTAACACCCTAGTTCAAGCCACTATCATCTTTCCTCTGGATGGGTTTCGGTGCTCCAGTCCTTGCCCCTTCAGTTTGTATTTCATCCAAGGTCCAGAATGTCCTTTGCAAAATATGTCAGACCATTTCAAGCCTCTGGCAAAATCTTCCAATGGTTTTTCATCTAATAGTAAAAGCCCAAATCCTTACAATGGCCCACAGAGCCCCACGTGAGGTTGGTAGAACCTCTCTACCTCTCTTCACTGTTCATGCTATTCTAGCAAACCTGGCCCCACCCAGGATCTTTGTACTTGCTATATGCCTAGAAAAACTAACTGTCCCTGAGATGTCAATATGGCTAATGCGCTCAATGAGGCTTTCCCTGTTTCTCTGACCATTTGGCAAAATATAGTCAAAATCCCCTACCACCATCCCCATCTCTCTGTGTGTATCTGTGTGTGTGTGTCTGATACACATACAATCATTTGCTTATTGTATATCTTCTGATCTTCCCCCACTAGAATATATATGCCATGAAGCAAGTTGGTTGTTTCAGCAAATGGTAAATTTTCATGCCTAGAACAATACAGAGTATAGTGAGTGCTCAATATCTGTTCGTTGAATTCATGCTATAGACTGCAAACAAGTCACTTTACCACTCTATTCTTTTGATCTCCATTAAAATGAGAAGTTTACACTATGACCTCATCCACTTTCATCTTTTAATGAATTTACAACTTACTTTTCTTCAAATCCTCTCATGGGCTCCTTAGAACACTATCAGGAACAGTATGTATTCAGCAAATACCTGTTGATGATCTGTAATTTGGTATGAGAAAGATCTGTATTTGTTAATGACTCTTCCGTGTGAGGCAGAATTTGTGTGCAATATCTCTTTTGATCCTCACAATAATCCTATAAGGAATACACTAATATTCCCATTATTAAAATGGGGGAAAATAAGGCTCAGATGTTTAACATATCCAGGTTAACATAATTGGCAAGAGAGTAAGACAAGGATTTAAACCCTGGTCTGTATAGCAAGTCCTAGGCCCATTCTGATAAACTACTCGATGTATAATTGTTAAAAATGACAGTTTTAACAACAACAAACACGAGAGACTAGCAATGTACAATGGTAATAGTTTGTGTGGGAATGTATTTCTGATTGCCTGTGAATAAAGGCCCACCCACAGATTATCTTGCCTGGAATTTCCTTTGAAAATACTACCAGCCTGAGGGTGCCTTGGTTGTGGATATGGTGCAGTGGTCGGCATCAGAGGAGATGTGATCCTCTGCTTTTGAAACATAAGAAACACACAAAAACAATCATGATCTGATCATCAGTTTTCTCTAGTCCATGTAGTCACATGTATAGCTTTAAGGCTGGAATATAAGAATTTTTAGATTTTAAAAAGAGGGTGTGGCTTTCAAGAAGTATATGCTGACAGCAAGTCAACCAGAGCCATTAAATATGAGCTCTACCAAAACTAACCTAGTGACAAAAAGTTGATAAATGAGTGTGTGGGCTAAGGAATGAAGGGGACTAACTGCAACATTTTAGGGTTACATGTATCTGTCAAAAATCATTAAATGTGTCTTATTGAATATAAATTATACTTCAATAGTTGATTCAAAAATAAATGCATGTAAGAAAAATGTATTTATTTAAATAAAATTTATGTAAATAAAAAGAATAAGTGCTGCCTTAAGCAGTGTTGATGAACTAAATGGGAATATATGGAAAGAGATTAGAAAACATTTTAATTTACATAAGTAAGTAGCAAAATACTCATTCCCTTTAAAGCAAAATTTATCTCAAGATGTACACACCACTTTTCAGGAGCTTACTGTATCTTGTAAGAGAGAGGAACAATGAAAAGTCAGACGGAAATGGAGAAATCAGTCAGTGACCCTAGGAATTGCCTCTCAACTCAGATGCATGAGATACACAGCAAGGTCACTTATCATACTAGTCAGAGGACAGAGATGAGGACGGGACATTCATTTCAAAATGAATGTGTACTGGGCAGGGCCAATAAATGAGTATTTACCAAATCAAAAATAATCCAACTCTACAGTGACTGGACTCCCGCCACATACACTTCCTCTGCCTAGTCTCTAGACAATTCCCCTCCTCTGAGGTTCCATAACAGCCCCAGCAGACTTCGATCAAGATATGTATCCTGCTATAGCACTCATGAAACCACCTGTTGATTTTCTGTACCCCTCCCCCATGGATTGTTTCTTTAAAATAAGAATCATAATTTATCACTTAACATCTAACATGGTACCTGGCACAGATGAACACAAAAACATGTGTGACTGAATGAAATTTGTTAAACCTGCCCCTCTCACTAAAAAGCATCAATCAACCCAGTTTGCATAAGCAAAAACACCTAAGTATCACTTAAGAGACACTCATCTATTTATCTACCACTCCATATTTAGTCTAGCATCAATTTCTGTTTGTTTTTACCATCTAACTAGCCCCCAAGTCCACCCACTTTTCTCCAAAGCCACAACTTCCATCCTAGGCCAAGTTAATATCCTCTCTAGTCTGGACTTGTGCAATTACATCCAGTCTATCTCCCCTCCAATCCATTCTCCACACTGAAACCATCTGATGATGTCACCAGCACAGTCTTCCTTAAAATTAATTTAATGGCTTCCCATTGCTCTTACCATAAAGAGGAAATCTAGATATAAAAGGCCTGCATTGTCTGTTCCCTAGCTACCCCTTCAACCTCAGCTTGTTTTGGTCTCCTCCTCCCTCACTTCACTCCAGCCAGATGCAGTGGCCTTATTTTTAAGCTCCTGGTACTTATCATGATCTCTCCACAGAGAACACTTACATATGCTGATACTTTTGCCAGAAAAATCCTCCTCCCTCTCCTTTCCTAGCTAATGCCCACTTACCCTCTGTATCTCTGCTTAAGTCTTACTTCCTCTAATAAAGCTTCCCTGACCTCTCTTGATTATGTCAAATTCCCGTGATACATGTTCTTTTAGCAAACGTGCCTCTTTCCCTCATAGTACTTTCACAGTCAAAACTTCACGTTTATTTGTATAATTATTTGAGATCTGATTTTCCCATTAGATTTTAAGTTCTTAAAAATAAAAGCAGTGTGGGATTTTGCTTACCACTGCATTGCCAGTGCTTATCACACAGAAGGATCCCAAATACTTTTACTTAAGTGAATACCAAACAATAACAACTAAATAATACATATTTTTACCTTTAGGAATTCCTGCTACTAATTCAAGAAATACTGTTCAATCTCCTTTATGTCAAGCCCTGTGCTAAAGTGATAGGAATACAAAGGGTCAAGATAGATGTAATCCAGGCCTCCCTGGTGGTGCAAGGGGTGAAGCATCGCACTATGAAGCAATCTGCAGGCTCTGCAGTACGAGTTTGATAACCGGCTGGCCAGGGAACAACCCACATGGTGCAGCAGACCTCTCCTGTCTCGCCCGCTGCTCCCCTCAGTAGTGTACTTCGGTCACTCTGCCTGTTATGTTTCCCACTCTGTCTCTGGTGAATTCTCTCACCCCCGCATCTCTGGTCTGCACCCCAGCTCTTGTATGCATAAATAAATAAATCTTTTTTAAAAAGATAGATGTAATTCCAATACTGATGGAACTTACAGGTCAGTTAATAAAAGTGTTATTTTCCAAAAAATTTACTTATAAACTTATATTTTATATTACTCAACTAAGGTACCATTTTTTTCATTAAGTAGGTTGTTCAACTTTCTGGCTTGTAAAGCATTAATTAGACACTGTTTTTTTTTTTTTTCTATCATTGTTTTTCTTAGCATGTTTCAAGTCATAGCTGTTTTTGAGCTGATTCTCTCTCTCTCTCTCTCTCTCTCTCTCTCTCTTCTCTCTCTGTGTGTGTGTGTGTGTGTGTATCCTCCTTTGCCATCTACTAAGTAGATTAGTCATAGTAATAGTCAATAAATGTACAGGGCTGCTCAACAAGTTGGTGGTAAAGAAATAATTTCAAACAGGTCTTTCTTACTTTATTTTTTGTAATTATGTTTATTGAGGTAATGCTGACCTACAATATAGTATATAGGTTTCAAGGGCATAGGTATATAGCCCTACAAATACATGTTATTATACCATGCCCAATATCATTCCTCCTAACTTTATTTTTTTTTCCCTGACTTTAAATCCTGTGCTCTTTCCACTCAACATACGTCCTATGGAGCAGTTGCTGCATGAGTTTCTTAGTTCAGCTTCCTGTTATTTCCCTGCAAATAGACATTAATGTTCAAGAGATAATCTTGCAGTATATATAATCACTAAGGAAGGGTGCATGTTCTGAGGATCAAAGCATCTTGGATGAAAAATATTGAGCTATGAACCAGCCAAAAGAGGATACATATGGAGTCTGTCAGGTTCGTTTGAAAATTGTCCTCCTTTAACATGAATTCTAAGCACTATTAAAGAATATAAGCTAATGACTTCTGGAAAATGTCAAGAATCCCATATACTTCCACAGTTTTGCTTGAATGACTTTTATAAACCAGATCAGCAGAATTCTCTGAAGGCTTTACATTAATTTGACTTAAATATTTCAATTATAATGAAGACATCGATTAAATCTGGCATTAAAAAAAAGCCTCCAAGGCAAGATTTGGGACTAAGTTAGAAAGGTACTATGGAGTGGTAGGAAGTGGTAGAAAGCAGCATTGTATGGGGAAAAGTCCCAGCTTAACTAGTCCCAAACAGTATCTTTGGAGCACACAAATTATTTCTCTGGCTTCTGCTAATTCATCTACAGGCTGGGGAGATCAGATTGTATGTTCTTCAAAGCCCTTTATAGATTTTATGCACTCTAGAAAGTACTTCGAGTTTATAAATGTTACTGGGCAAATCCAAAGTCTATGTAGCTTGAATTCTAAGTGAGTAGTAATTAATTAATTCATTTAAAAGGAAGCCTCTGAGAATTGGGAACTATTTAGTTCACAGGACAGGATATGCTCTCTTGCAGTAGCTCCAGGAAAATGATTTTGGTGATCTCGCCAGTATGTTTTGCCACAGCCCTGCTGAACCCCACAGTGTACACAGGCCATAGGTGCAAAGAGCTGTATTTGCATCCTTCCAAAAACTGACACAGTAGCAACCAGCATAGTACTTTGGCAAGAGAAGAGAGACTCAGAAAAATCTTCCTTGAATTGAAATAAAATGAGGATTTATAAGGAAGTTTTACAAGCGAGACAGCACAACAGAAGCCTTCTAGGTTCTATAAGGCACAGGTTAGAGGGACATATGCCCATATGCAGAGATGTGAGGGATATCAGATGGAAAACAGTACAATATCTACAAATATCTGAGGTGCATCTTCCCAAATATTCCAAGAACATGAGTTATTCGCCCTGACATTCAAGGCCCTCCAGTAATCAAGCCTACTTTACCTATCAAACTTACCTCCCAATGTTCTCTAATGCAATCCCCTGGCTTTACTCAGTCATTAAACTTGATAATGCATGAATCATAAGCTTAGGCATCAAAGAGACTGGCCTTCAAATTGCACATCAGTCCGAGATTAGCTGTGTGACCTTGGTTTAAGTTAGTTAACCTCATTGAGTCTTGATTTCCTTGTTTGTAAAATAGTAACACCTATTTTACAAGGCTCTGTGATCTGATCATTCAATGAGATGATGAAATTATAATAATAGTTGCTATTGTTACTGGAAACCAATTATGCACCAGGCTCTATGCCCCTTCCATTGTACCACACTTAGGGAGTTGTCCAACTGTTGTTTCTTGAGCTCAGAATTCAGAACAAGCATTCAGAGGGTACTAAGGCAACTGCTAGCCTAGGCAGGCATTCAACTTCAAAGTGACTGGAAAATTTAATGTCAATTTTATTTCAATAAACCTGGGGAAAGAAAAAATGGCCAGAAAATGATGGGTATCAGAGCAGGCTGTGCACACACACCAGAGGTGTATAGACAGTGCCCGCACAAACTACAACTTAGCCTGCTTCCATTCTAACCTGAGGAGACCCTGGGCTTCCCTGGTGGTGCAAAGGGTTAAATCTCAGAACTATCAAGCTATTGGCTGCTACTGCAGCACAAGTTCGTTCCCCGGCCAGGGAGCTAACCCACATGGCACAGCAGACTCTCCTGTCTCGCCCTCTGCTTCTCCAGCAGTGTATTTCAGTAGATCCGCCTGATCTGCTCCCCACTCTGTCTCTGGTGAATCCTCTCATCCCCTGCCTGTACCTCTGGCCTGCACCCCAGTTCTTGTATGCATAAATAAAAATAAATCTTAAAAAAAAAAACAACTTGAGGATATCTTGCCATAAGTTTTCACATCTCAACTTTTCTTCCTTTCCTTAGGGTGTAAAAGAGAGGAAACTAAAGGAATCCAACAGAAATGTAGAGTCACCTTTTCTAATGTATGGAACTGGATGAGGAAAGGACTCCTGCACACTGTGTGGCACTGGGCAAGTCATGTAACTTTTGAGTCTCAATTTATTTATCTATAAATCATATCCTATAATTCACAGGGCTGTGGTAATGATTAAAATTATGTATGTAAAATATAATGGTTTTGGTGGCATCTATAATAAATAGTGACCATATTTAGTTTGGCGTTGGTTATATTCCTCTAGCTCTGGGGGATTCAAATGTCAGCTAAATGCAGGATGTCATCCCCACATATCAGCACAAATAGATACAAACATCATGCTTGATATTTAACAATTTGATGAGGTTTGGAAAAATCATGACAAATAGCTTTCTTACACTGTCACAGTGTAATATAGGGCTTAGAAGCTGCAGTCTGCAATTGATTCTCCTATAGTAATCAGTTACCCCACACAATTTAGTACTTAAAGTATCCTACCCTATATACAATCCCGACAGCTCCAAAATTTCTATCTCTATCCGAGACCTGGCCATGAATGCCAGGCTCATATATCAACTGCCTTCTCAACATCCCTCTAGGATGTCTAATGGTATCTATCTGGCCAAAACAAAACTCTTGAATCTTGCCACAAAATATTGCCCTCTTCAGTCTTTACCATTTCAGTAAGTAGCACTACTGTCTATAATTAAAATGCAAACACTAGGAATCATACGAAGAAAGTTTAATCATGTCTATCTTCACAGTATCTCTGGATAACGGTCTACATTTTTCTATATTCAATTACCACCACTCTGGTCTAATTTGCCATCATCTTTCTTTAAGATGATATAATAGCCTCTTAACTAGTTTCCCTGCCTCTTTCCAACTATTCTCCATGGAATATTCAGAGAAAGATTTTGGGTTCTTTTTGCTTAGGTTTGTTACTCTAAATCAGAATGAACGTTAACATTTTTCTACTTAAAATGACCCGATGGCTTCCTCCTTCTCTTAGGATAAATGTTAAAAAGACACTATCTATCCATTACTCACCTTTACAATTTCATTTTGTTCCCCTTTCCCATTGCTACCTAGATTCACCCATGCTGATCTCTTTGTGTTTCCTAAACATGCATGGATCTTTGGTACCTCAAAGACAACATGTGCTGTTCCTCTGAAATGTATTTCACCTGCTCTTCACCTAGATGACTTTTTCTTGATCTTTAGGATACAGCCTAAAAAATGTTATTTTGTTTCAAGCTGGCCTTTCACAGTGATCCAACAAAAAGTTAGTGTCTGTCATTTTCCTTTTTATCATTTACTGCCATTATTAATTATATACATGTCCATGTGTTTATTTGTTTAATCTCTATTCCCTTCCCTTACCCCATTGCATTACAAGTTCAATTAGGGCAGACACCCTGTCCCTCGGTTCACCTCTATTTATGCAGCACTGTGAGTATTGGATGAATGTTAAACAAATATCAAATAATTAATTATGGATCCAAGGTTTGAAATCACTGAATTAGATAATAAATACTTGTTCACTTGTCCCAAAGTATCATTTTCACCATTCACCTCCTATGCTCATCAGGAGACAAATTAAAAGGCATCATGAATTTCACTGACACAAAATAAAAGGATATAGATACTAACAGATGTTTGCTTTTAATAGCAAGGGGGATTACTTTTTTCCTAATTAAAGGCATTTAAAATAATAATTTAACCATCTAAGATCCAATTACTTCTCGTGCAAATTTTATGCAGTTTATAGTGAAGAGATGATGCCCTCACAATCAAAATTGAGCAACAACTCAGGGTATTTCCCACTAACTTTTGAACATTACTACCTTTCCATCTCATTTTTCCCTCAATAAAGCTGGGGGCAGTTAGCAAAAACTATAGGTAGGCTCGGATGCAAAGACTCAAAACACACAAAATATTTAAAATCATTCATTCGAGGGGGCGGAGCAACATGGCGGCGAGGAGACGCTGCGAGTAAGATCTCCCATTAAAAAAAGTTAATAGGGAGGAAAAGCGGCAGGTCCCAGTGAGAACTGAGACAGGGAAGATAAACGGACGACTCCAGCAAACTGCCCGAAGAAGAAAGTTGCCATAAAAGAGGACGAGAAGGGAGGGAAGCGCAGAACCCTGCTCCCTCCCCCGCCCACAGAGGCGGCACTCTCCGACCGGCAGAGACGAGGGAAACAACAAACCAAAACGCCCAACAAGAAAAACGGATGCAGCAAGCGGGACTGTGAGTGGAAAGGAACTATTTCAGCCACCACACCCCGTGAACTGGAGCTGAGGCGAACCCTGCAGGATCCGCCGCGGAGGTGAGCTCCAGGCGCCAGTAAAGAGAGCCCCGCCCCCCAGGAGGAGCCCAGCCCCAGCACACAGCCCCAGCCGCCCGGTAAGCTTGCGCGAAAGCAGCGCTCGGATTGCAGCTGCCCAGGGCCCTGCGCCTGCGACCTAGGCTTGCGGGGAGACGGCGGAGGCCCTCCCTGAGTGAGCAGGAACAAGGTGCCCAGGCAGGGGAGCGGGATTCAAAAGGCGCCATTCCCGCGCCACTGATCTGGGCTATAGCCCGCGTCCTGGAACTGAGGGCTTTGGAACTGAGACCCGGGCGGAGGCCCTCCCTGAGTGAGCAGGAACAAGGCGCCCAGGCAGGGGAGCGGGATTCAAAAGGCGCCATTCCCGCGCCACTGATCTGGGCTACAGCCCGCGTCCTGGAACTGAGGGCTTTGGAACTGAGACCCGGGGCACGAAATTAGGGGCGTGGGTTCCCCACGACGGTGGGGCACAAGGCAGACACAGCACCCAAAGCCGTTGAGGTGTACCCTACCATCCCCGCTCTGCTCCCTGTCCCACGGGGTGGAAAATCAGCTCCCCAAGGGCTCTAGGAGAGATCTCTGGTGCCACCTAGCGACTTGACCCCAGCACAGGCTACTGAAGGAGCTAGTGGCCAGCTGGGGAGTTAGCCCACACCGGGCCCCTTCTGAACAAGTAGTCTGAGCCCACAGGGAGAGCGAGCACCCACAGCCAGGGCAGACCAGGCGCGCAGAATAGTGTGCCTGAGACCAGAAGCGCAGGGAGTGTGTCCCACATCACCATTTTAGAACAGGGACATTTCTTCAGTAAAGACTACCTGCAGAAGGCTTCCTCAGGAGCCAGAGGTGAGCGGGGGAAGTTCGCCCACGCCAGACCCCCTCTGGCCTGCAGTCCAAGCCCAGAGGGGAGCAGGAACCCACCGCCGGGGCAGACCAGGCGCACAGGGGAGTGTGTCCCCACATCGGCATTTTAGAACAGGGACCTTTCTCCAGTAAAGGCTGCTTGAAACTAACAGATGACTCCTGGAAGAACCAGAGGGGAACAGAGAAGCCCACCCAAGATGCCGGCAAGTCCCAACAACACAGTGTCCCAACGCATACGGCAAATTAGAAAACAGACAGTAGGGAGGAGAAGAACCACACGCAACCTAGCAACTCTCCAGAGAAAAAGCACACCACAAAAAGAAAGCCAGCCCCCAGATTGCAACGACAATAACTTGGAAGAATTTCTGAGCCTTCCAGAAAGAGAATTTAAAATTGCCGTGATTAAAAAACTGACAGAAGTCATAAAGGAAAACAATGATAAGGGAAAAATAATCAACGATCAGAAGAATGCAATTGAGTCCCTAGAGAGGGAAAACAATGGTCAGAAGAAAGAAATTGAGTCCCTAAAGAGGGAAGTAAAAGAAATGCAGGAGATCAAAGAATTAATGGAAGAACTAAAGAATTCTGGGAAAAGCAATGAAAGCAGAATAGATGAAATGGAAGAACGAATAAGTAATCTTGAAGACACAGAAATAAAAAGAACCAAAACAGAGAAGGAAAGAGAAGTACGAAGGAAAAAGAACGAAGAAAGACTTCGGGAACTATCGGACTCCATGAGGAAAGGAAATATAAGAGTTATAGGAATACCAGAAGGAGAGGAGAGAGATGTAGGAACAGAGAAAATATTCAAAGAGATAATTGAAGAGAACTTCCCAAATGTGAAGAAGGAGCTGAAAATGATATACAAGAAGCAAGAAGAACACCAAACTTCCACGACGAAAGGAAAAATACAGCAAGACACATAATAGTAAAGCTCCCAAGAATCCAGGACAAGGAAAAAATAATGAAGCTGGCAAGAGGGAAGAAACAGATAACATTCAAAGGAAAACCAATCAGGCTGACATCAGACTTCTCCGAAGAAACACTACGGGCAAGGAGAGAGTGGAGGGACATAGTCAACAGACTCCAAGAAAACAGATGCCAACCAAGAATACTCTATCCCGCAAAGCTCTCCTTCCTCTTTGAAGAAAGAATATGGACCTTCCAGACAAACAGAAACTCCGGAATTTCATTGCAACTAAACCCCCACTCCAAAAAATACTACAAGGAGTTCTAAAGCCAGAACCTCAGAGCGACGAATAACAATGAAAGAAGGCCAAAAAAAAAAAAAGTTATTAAAAGAATAAATAAATAAAATCAAAGGAAAGACAAACACAATGGCAAATACAGATGTTAACATATCAATATTAACTCTAAATGTAAATGGACTAAACTCTTCAATAAAAAGACACAGAGTTGCAGCCTGGATTAAGAAACAAAACCCAACCTTTTGCTGTCTCCAGGAAACACATTTAGCTACAAAAGATAAAAATAGGCTCAAAGTTAAAGGATGGAAAACAATCCTACAAGCAAATGGACCAAAAAAGAAAGCAGGAACAGCTATACTTATATCAGATAAAACAGATTTCAAACTCAAAAAGATAAAAAGAGACCCCAATGGTCACTACATTATGATCAAGGGGACAATACTTCAAGAAGAAATAACACTCATTAACATATACTCACCAAACGAAGGAGGACCAAAATATATCAGACAACTGTTGTCCTCTCTGAAAACAGACATCAGAGAAAACACATACGTAGTGGGAGACTTCAACACACCACTATCAACAATGGATAGATCAACAAGACAAAAAATAAGTAAAGAAACCAAAGCTCTAAATAAAGACCTAGAGCAATTGGGCTTAACAGACATCTATAGAACACTAAACCCCAAAAAAACGGAGTACACATTTTTCTCAAGCGCACACGGATCATTCTCCAGGATCGATCACATACTGGGGCACAAGACAAACATCAACAGATACACCAAGATTGAAATCATATCAACCATCTTTTCTGACCATGAAGGCATCAAACTAGAAATAAACCATAAAAAGAAGGCAAGGAACTTTCCTACCTCATGGAGATTAAAAACCACACTACTGGAAGACCATTGGACTAATGAGGAGATCAAAGAAGAAATTAAAAAATTTTTTGAATTGAACGACAAGGAGGACACCAATATCCTAAATGTATGGGATGCAGCAAAAGCAGTAATAAGAGGAAAATATATAGCAATAGAAGCTCACATCAAGAAACAAGAAAGAACGCAAAGAAACAACCTAATCTCGAAGCTCAAAGATCTAGAAAAAGAACAACAAGAAAACCCCAAAACCAGTAGAAGAAAAGAAATAATAAAAACCAAAGCAGAAATAAATGAAATTGAAACTAAAAAAACAATCCAAAAGATCAATGAAACCAAGAGCTGGTTCTTTGAAAAAATCAATAAAATAGACAAACCCCTAGCCAGGCTCACAAGGAAAAAGGGAGAAAGCACAAATAAACAGGATCATCAATGAAAGAGGAGAAATCACAACGGACACAGCAGAAATCAAAAGAATAATCAGTAACTACTATGAACAGTTATATGGAAACAAGTTTAACAATCTAGAGGAGATGGACAAATTCCTACAACTCTACAATCACCCAAAGCTAGATAAAGAAGAAATAGAACACCTAAACAGACCAATTACAATTAGCGAAATTGAAATGGTAATCAAAAACCTCCCCAAAAACAAAAGCCCAGGACCTGATGGATTTACAAATGAATTCTACCAAACATTCAGAGACGAATTAGTGCCTATCCTTCACAAACTCTTCCAAAAATTGAGAAGGAAGGGACAATACCAAACACGTTCTATGAAGCCAACATTACACTAATACCAAAACCGAACAAGGACAACACAAAAAAGGAAAACTACAGGCCAATCTCCCTAATGAACACTGATGCAAAAATCCTCAATAAAATTTAGCTATCAGAATCCAACAATGTATCCATAAGATAATTCACCACGACCAAGTTGGATTCATTCCAGGGGCACAAGGATGGTTTAACATCCGAAAATCAATCAACGTTATCCAACACATCAACAAAAAGAAATATAAAAACCATATGATAATATCAATAGATGCTGAGAAAGCTTTCGACAAAGTGCAACACCCATTCATGATAAAAGCCCTTGAATTCTTGGGATACAAGGAACATACCTCAACATCATAAAGGCCATCTATGACAAGCCAACAGCCAGTATCATTCTCAATGGTGAAAAGCTGAAAGCAATTCCATTAAGATCTGGAACAAGACAAGGATGTCCACTCTCACCATTGCTTTTCAATATAATACTGGAAGTCCTAGCCAGGGCAATAAGACAAGAGAAAGACATCCAAGGAATCCAAATAGGAAAAGAAGAAGTCAAACTATCACTATTTGCAGACGATATGATATTATACATAGAGAACCCCAAAAACTCCACAGAAAAGCTAATTCAACTCATCAATCAGTTCAGTAAAGTGGCAGGATACAAAATCAACACGCAAAAGTCAGTAGCCTTCCTATACACAAACAATAAATCTGAAGAAGAAGAAATCGAAAAGACCATCCCTTTTGTTATTGAAACAAAAAAAATCAAATATTTGGGAATAAATCTAACAAAAGAGGTAAAGGACCTATACAAAGAAAACTATAAAACACTGTTAAAAGAAATAGAAGAAGACACAAAGAAATGGAGAGACATCCCCTGCTCATGGATTGGAAGAATAAACATTATTAAAATGGCCATCCTTCCAAAAGCAATATACAGATTCAATGCTATTCCAATCAAAATTTCAATGTCATTCTTCAAAGAAATAGAAAAATTATTGATGAAATTCATATGGAATCACAAAAAACCCCGAATAGCCAAAGCTCTCCTGAAAAAAAAAGAAGGGAATGGAGGCATCAGACTCCCAGACTTCAAACTATACTACAAAGCCATAATCATCAAAACTGCATGGTATTGGAACAAGAACAGACATACAGACCAATGGAATCGAATAGAAAATCCAGAAATAAACCCACAGATTTATGGTCAACTAATCTTTGACAAAGGAGCAAAGACTATGCATTGGAGCAAAGAAAGTTTGTTCAATAAATGGTGCTGGGAAAACTGGGTCGCTACATGCAAAAGAATGAAGCTTGACCACCACCTCACACCATACACAAAAATCAACTCAAAATGGATTAAAGAACTAGACATAAGACCTGAAACCATAAAATATATAGAAGGAAATATAGGCGAAACACTACGTGATTTGCACATCAAAGACATCTTTACAGACACATCACCCAAAGCAGTGATAGTGAAGGCAAAGATAAACAGCTGGGACTATATCAAATTAAAGAGCTTTTGCACAGCAAAAGAGACAATAACAAAAACAAAGAGAAACCCCACCAACTGGGAGAACATTTTTGCACCCAACACTAATGATAAAGGACTGATCACAAAAATCTGCAAAGAGCTGATGAGACTCAACAACAACAAAGAAAATAATCCAGTCAAAAAATGGGCAGAAGAGCTTAAAAGAAACTTCTCTGAAGAGGAAATGCAAATGGCCAACAGGCATATGAAAAAAGTTCAACATCACTTGTCATCAGGGAAATGCATATCAAAACTACCATGAGATACCATCTTACACCAGTGAGAATGGCACATATTAAAAAAACTAGCAACAACAAATGTTGGCGAGGGTGTGGAGAAAAAGGAACTCTTCTGCACTGTTGGTGGGAGTGCAAACTGGTCCAACCACTGTGGAAAGCTGTGTGGAGATTTCTGGACCTACTAAACATAGAGCTTCCATATGACCCAGCAATTCCACTCCTAGGTATTTACCCAAAGGACACAGAAACATCAATTCCAAAGAACACCTGCACCCCTATGTTTATAGCAGCACTGTTTACAATAGCTAAGCTTTGGAAACAACCCAAATGCCCAAAAATAGATGACTGGATCAAGAAGATGTGGTACATATATACCATGGAATATTACTCAGCATTCAAAAAAGATAAACACATGCAATTTGCTGCAACATGGATGGCGCTGGAAGGGATCATGCTCAGCGAAATAAGCCAAAAAGAAAAAGAAAAATACCGGATGGTCTCACTCATAGCAGGAATCTAGAAAACTTAAATAATGGACCAGGAAAATGAAAAACTATAAGAAAGTGAAAATCAAAATCAACAAAAAACTATGAACCAGAGACACTTTTAGGGGGGCGGGGGCGGGAGGGAGGGATTGGGGTCAGAATGGGGGGCGGCAATTGTATGGGGAATATAACAATAAAATTTATAAAAAAAAAAAAAATAAAATCATTCATTCAACAACATATCAAGTGGTTATGATATGTGAGCCACACAAGTGGGTTTTTTAAAAATTTTAAAAAAAATTATATATATTTCTTACATCATTTTTCATTTTTGCACAATGTATGCATTTTCATCTTGGTTATATTCCCCATACAATTGCACCCCCCTTATTTTGACACCAATCCCTCCTCTCCCCCACCCCCGTAGTGTGTCTCTGGTTTACAGTTCCTTGTTGATTTTGATTTTTTCTTTATTATAGTTATTCTTTCCCTAACTATGCAAAGAGGATCAAGGTCACATGCCCCAAAAAGAAATCCACCTTCTCTGCCTGCAGATGCCTGTCTACGCCTGCTTACACAGCTCATCACTGAGGCTTCCGCATCTGGTGCTTGCCTGCTGCCCCTCAGGATCCCATTCCAGAACATGGTACCAAATCACAGAGATATTTCTAGCTATAGAAAGTACTCCCAGTACCAAGAAATGATTTATGGACTTGAACTGATGAATTATTTTCCTATTTGACAGCCAAAGGAGGCCATTTAACTGCCTTCATAAACCACCAGTGATGAATCATAATGACATAAGGAATGGCTGGACAGGAAAAGGCCACTCTCTTTAACATGCTTGTCCTCAGGACTCATTTCCACCTCAGTTCTGTCTCAGCAGCCTTTGCTCTTGGCTCCCACATCATTAAAATGTCTTGCTAGCTGCAAAAGCTCATTTATACTGACGACAATATTTGCTCTGACCACCTTAATTGTCAAATTATTCCACATGATTGCATCTCCTTGAATGACATACTTCTGCCTGAAATTCCTATGTATGCAGCTCTTTGCTTGGGTTTTTCATAGCACCTGGTTAACTTCCTAATTTTCAAAATCCATTCCCTGTGAATGATGCACCCTATTAAATTTGTCTTCCACTTTTTGTTAGACTGCTCTCTTATAGCAAAATGGCCGTGAGGTCATCTTTTCCAGCTTTCCAATGATAATGATGATTATGATACTAATCATAACAAATAATATCATCTATTGAGCAGCTACTATTTCCTAGGCACCATTCTAAATTTTGAGTTTATTTTCTGCACTTAACACCCCATTTGGCATAAGAAAAAACAAGCTGACTTTCAGAATAGCAAATTCATTTTCGCCAGTTTACACAGCTACTGTTGGACTGGGCATTTGAATAATGGTTTTCTGGTGAAGGAGGTTAGAATGGAGACAATCAAGCTTTCAGTGAGTCTTAGAATCAAATCCTTTGTTTAGCTAAATTTCATATATATATTTCATATACTGATTTATATACAATTATAAATATTTCTTTGAAATACCTCCCTGTAGCTATTTTTCTCAGCAAAAGGTCTTATTATTCTACACATAAGAAAATGTGTTCTAGTCAAATCAGATCTCAGTATCATGAACAAGGTATAGCTCTAGAAGCCTTTTCTACTGGAAGGAGCGCAGGCTTTGAGAAACAACAGAATTCTTCTTTCCAGTGCTAGCATTTAAAAAAATTCATTTCTCTGAAATTTCAACTTCCACATCTATAAAGTGGGGCTTAAATGGCAATACCATGCAGGATTTTGAGAAACTTAAATGAGGTCATATATGTGAAAACGTAGACCTCATCTTCCAGCTCCATAATTGTATGCTACAGCTAAAGTTAAGTCAAACCTTTTATGGGGAACAACAGATATAACAACAGATATTAGAGGACATTCATCTAATTGTGGAGACAAAACCTACACAAGATGCTCTTTAAGATAATTTATTATAAATTACTGTTAGTGTGGTAAAAAGTCTGCATTATTGACAAGGGAATTTAGAAGAAAGAAACAGATGGCTGGACGATGAGGTTAATCTTGTGAGGGTTTTATGGAGGAAATGCAAACGTGCCTTGGCAAAGCGGAGTGAATGGGCAAGAAGCAGGCCAGGAAGCAAGAAGAAAAGGAACTAGTGGCACTTACTGAGCACTAATGTGCACAGGAGTCATTCAGTGGTTTTTAGCAGGCAAGTTTAAGAGCAAGGTTTTGCTCAAATTCTAGCTCTACCACTTACTATTTGTGTGACCATACACAAGGAGCATGTCCTATATGAAACTCCATTTCTTCCCTTATAAATCAGAGGAAATGCCACCAACCTTCCAATGTCTGTGGTGAATGTTGACTGTAAAACACAATGCCTGACCCAAGAAATGGTCATTCTCTGAGCATCTGCTCCAGTTCTGGGCTGACCTCCTGCCATACCGAGCATGTTCCTAGTGTTCGTTCCTTTCAAGTGTGGCTTGAAAGAATACGCTCAGCCTGCTCAAACCACTGCTTTCAGGTTGGGGAAGAACAAGGTAACAGAGACTCTCACAAATGAACATAATGGCCTAGGAAAATCTGTGTCCATGGATCTCAGGGGCCTACATACCTAGGAGTCACAGTGTAATTCCTTCTCAAGAACCCCTTCCCTCATCACTAACTCAAGTCAGAGAAGTCAGCCAAGGAGTCAATGATCACCTCAGGTGTTGGAAGAGAGCCACTGAAGCAGAACCGGCCTGGACTGGGCACGATTGTCCTATGTTGCCATGGGCTCTACCTTGTGCACTCAGCCCTCCAAGCTGGTCTCCTGCTCAGCTACTTCTGAAATAAACGCAAAGAAACAAATGTTGTCACAGTCTCTGACTTTGCAGAGAAACAAAACTGTCTTTCTGCTGATGGGACAGTTCACAGTGTTCGTTCATCTCCCTGTAGGGCACAGAAACATGACACAAACATTTTCTGAGGGCAGAGACTGGAAATCTCTTTGATGCTGGTTGTTCCCCACAGGGTTACTAGATAGCCCCATGTCATAGACAGAGGCAGAGGAGGCAGATAAGGAAGAGCAAGGAGAGACAAAGTAAGAGAGAGAGGAGGGAAAAATAATCACTTTAGACTGACACTCAAGAACCTCCTTCCCACTAATTCTAAGCAGGCTTTTTTCCCTCCTAGTTGCCCAAGGTCATGAATACAGTTCACCTTGTTTCTAGAGGGAGCAAGCAGCCACCTGCAGGGTATGAATTGTGACACTCTGGGAAAGGTCTCCCACAGGCCCGGCAAAGCTGCCAGAAATTCCCACCATTAGTCATGCCTATGAGTTACAGAATTGAAATATCTATTAAATTGCAAATATGTTAGCTGAGAAGGGAAACATTTCTGGTGATTATCAGTCATGAATTTTTGATCTCATTGAAGTATTAGATTAGCCCCAGCACAAAGCAGGGGTCTGAGGAGATGGGCTATGCGAGAAGACAGAGCATGAGGACATTTAAAAGAGTCAGAGAAGGGGCAACACTGTCACACAGGAAGGCCGGGCTGGCTAGGAAAGGTCAGGGTCACGCAGGAGGAGAAAGGGAGGTCAAGGAGGAAAGGCAAAGGAGCTGCTATAAGCCGGTTTTGGTCATGAGACTGCTACACCTGTGACTATGCCAAAGAACAGTCGATTATGAAATGCACAGTCAGTCATGTGAAAGTTCCCTTAATGGAGCCAGAAACTATTGACTGCGGAGGTCTTTCCTCATTAAGTCGCACGAAAGGCATCAACAAGATACATTCTCAGGTGATAATCAGGAGACACACATTCAGATCATGCTAACTGGGTGCTCAGGAGAACATGAAGGAGAAGGAACATATGCCAGAGATTTTGTTCCCCTGGGTGCTCACATCACACTGCTTTGGGGCCACTTCTAGGTAGGTGCTTCATCCCCAGGACTCTTCATTTATCTGTAACATTTGAGACCTACTTGCTTCATCATCTAAATCGCTCTTCTCTGTAAGGTGATCAATTTGTCAATACTCCTGTACTATTACATCCATAAATGGTGCCCTTCACTCTCTGCTTGGATCGACCAGTCTATTGGATGGTGTGATTAGGATGGCTTCTGAGTGCTGTTCTCAGTTTGTCTATTAACTGCTCTCCAGGCCACTTACGGTGTTTTTTTTGTCCTCCTCACTGGCTGCTAGAGATGGAAACAGTGGTGCAGAGGCTGAGCCAGCCACACAGTCAGTTGCTTGTTTAAAAGTGCTACTAAACCAAAACCTTTAAGGCACAGGCCACAAATGGGCAGCCCCAAACTGAATTTAGCCTATAGACATGTTTTATTTGATCTACACACTGCTCTATAAGTCAGAGATTTCTATGTAAAATCCCAGACTTCCAGTATCTCTTAAAAAATTAGAGGGTCTAGCAGTATTGGATCATTAATCTCACATGACAACCATCAACTAGGGCTGAGTGAGCCCTGCTAGTATTCTCCAATTTTGCCACTCCCCATCGCCTTGCATACCCACTCAGGTACATGACTTGCCAGGTGTCTGTCTAAAAGCCTTCGAGTATTGATTAGGGCATTTACCCATTGGCTGGTTGGATGCAGGCATTTGTGGCATTTTTTTTTTCCTTTCGCAGAACGAACAGAATCACTTCCTATTTCCTCTTAAAATTAAAACAATAGGTTGGGAAATGACCATTTTAAATAAAAGGTTATTGCAAGAATCCTTAAACCTGAGCTCTGGAGCCACCAGCTTTGGTGTCTTCTTAGGCTTGCATCTCTTCTCAGGATTAAGGGTCTGTGAACAGGAACAGTGAGTGTGGGCAGGAAAACATAGTACTAGCAATCAGAAGACTGGCAGGGAGGGGACACTAATGCTGGCCATGTCATTCACCAGCTGCCACCCCAAGGTTTCAACTCACAGAGCCATATTTACTCTACTGTAAAATACAAATGATAGTAGTAGCAGTAATAACAACAACAATAATAATATCTTTGCTGCTGATTCCACACAGTTTTGTATAAAACAGAATGTGCTCCCAGAGTGAAAATGCTTTGAAAGTATAAAGGGCTCTACAAATACAAAGCTATCTTATTTGTACCCAATCAAAACATTCATGGATGAAATAAGCACCAAACCAATCCAAGCTACATGTCTCAGCACCTACCATATGCCTAACACTTGGGGAAACAGAAAAGAAATGGTCAGCAAATCTCTGTCCGTAAGGAGCTTATTGGCAAGTTGAGAAGAGAAGATACACCACAGATCATAATTGTTAGAAAAATTCATGTTGGCTAAATATATACTGAAACTGCTAAAGGTACAGTCATTACCAGGCTGCCAACAGAGCTAGATGCTCACTTGGCTACTCAGCCTTTTTACAGTTTAGTTATTTCTGTGGAAACAGCACCTTCAGATCTTCTCTGCTGTAGGGGTGGAGGGCGGGGAATACAGTGGTCATTCAAGCTTAGGAAATGTCCTATATTCCATCCTCCCTTTTAGAAAACCACAATTTATATTACAATATTATACACACTAAGATGTCCCGAGATGTCTTGCAAAAATGAAAAGTGTTTAATGTTGACCTAGCAGCAAAACCATTACCACAAACACTCTCCCCTCCTGCCGCCATGCTTCTCCTTTCGGTCTCCGAAAAATACTATTAGCATCTCTTAGAATTGAAGTTTCACAGAAAATAATTTGTAAAACACTATTTGAATAAACAAGTTTAATATTTTTTAGATTCCAAAGGGAATATACTTTTGTCTCTACCTGTTTGCTTTCAGAACCATGTCAGAAATTTGGACCGTGAGTTGCTTGTGCAGAGTAGGCAGTGATATATGTTTGGCTTTGTCTTTACCAACTGAATTAACAAAAACATTGTTTAACTGGAGATTTCTCTGCTGCTTCACATCCACTAACTTGAAATCATTGTCACAACTGCAATGAACTTCACTGGACTCCATTGTTCTTCTCAGTAGGGATTTTCAAATTAAGACGGTCATATGGGACCAAAACACGAAGCTTGGCAAATCCATTATCTGTACACGCTCTCTACTCCTGACACCGTCCTGAGCTCAGATCTGATTCTGTGTCCCATTGCTACTGAACTGATCGAAGGTGCTAAGAGCTAAGGTCTACATTCCAAAGTGATGAATATACTTTCTTAGGGATACCTACATCCCACTAGGAAATTAAAGAATAGTGAATGTCCAAAAATTATAGATATTATAGTGGAATGATGGACATTGTGATTGATACATTGGGACCCATTTTCAATGCACGTAATACATAGTTGGTAAAAGAAATTTGTATGGTTTCTACATGGTGATGATGAAATGGTGTATTTGAAAGTCAGAAAGACCTAGATTCATATCCGCACTCTGCCAATTACAAAGTATCTGCCCTTGGGCACTTCACTTCACCTCTCTAAATGGAGACAATTATAGTACCCATCATCATATGGTTGTTGTGAAGATTAAATGAGAAAATAAATGAAAAACACTAAGCATAAATCTGCCACATGGTGAGCTCTCAATACAGATTAAACTCTCCAGGGGTTCCTATTGTGATTATCACATAGATGCCAACTTAGAGAACACTTCCCCTGTTGTACCATCATTAATCTCTGAGAGTTTTCACAGAGGTGAACTCTGTGTGTTCCACAGTTCTTCCTATATCCATTCTCACCCGAGTATCTCAACATTAAGAACAGAAGCATAAAGGAACAAAGAATCAGGGCCACGAAGACAGTTTTCAAACCTGATGTGAAATTGTTTCCACCATGTGTAAATAGCTGTCATCCTCCATACCAGAGGAAGGTTATTTTAACAAGCTATTCAGTGCAAATGATGCCTGCAATAATGCACTGCAGTGAGTAATAAGTTTGCAAAGTCAAATTAAAACATTTACTGAAGCCAGGTATTTGAACATCTTCATCATAGACTGATCCCAGTTTCTACTTTGCAGTTTTACCAAGCTTTACACGTCCAGATTGCTTCACTAATATTGTGTAATAGTAACCCAGAAGCAAATCTTTGAAACGTATCTGCAGAATAAACCCCTATTGGAATCATGGCACTCAGACACCAAAGGGTTAAGAGATTATCCCTAATGAGCAAAGAGTCCCAAATGAAGAATTCTAGAGGTGCCTACAGTAATCAGGAAGAGGGATATTAGCATATTCACCAGAGTATAGGTTTCTTTTTTTTTTTTCCCAAATAGCCAATGCACATTACTAAAAAGCTGCATAAAATCATGCATTTGTGAATGATTTACCGGGTGAATGGTAAATTATCTTCCAAATACAGTTAATTAGTGTTGGCTTCCTGCTTGTGTTCATTTATGGGAGCCCCTATAATTTATGTATGTCTTTGACCTTCTCAAGACAGACATTTTCCTCTGATCGCAGGAGAACCAATTCCATTATCTTGCTCACCCTCTCCCACTCCCCTTTTCTCCTCCTATTATTACCTGTTCTACATTCTCACCATCATATAATTCTCCCTTCTCTCCTTATCACTTCAACTACCCTCTGCACAAAATGCAATGTGAAAATAAATGGAAAATATCTTTAAAATAGCAAACAAACATCCAAATATATAGGAAATGAAACTGTTAGCTGTTAGCATCTTTGGCAAATGAACTAAACATGTCATTGTAAATGTCTATTTGTTGTCAAACCCTTCCTTATTCATCTACAACCTCTAAAGGAATAAAAAAAAACTACAATAACATCACACACGTCTGCTATGATCTATATATTAAAAGTGCTCCGGAAAAGTTGCATTTAATCAAACCCTATTTTTATACAATAGGAAAGCTGGCTATTTAAAGAAATCCTATGACAAATTATTTTATGTGGAAAATAATTTCATAAAGCTAACGAATTTCTTCTATTCATCAGCTTTGAATATCTGAATCTTTTTATATCTGATCTACTTGAAGTAAGTAGCACTGATATACTTTAAGAGAACACTTGGTTTTACTGAAGAAATATTTCTAAATTTTAAAAGAAGTCAGAAAATAACCTTTTAAAAATCTTAGAAATTTCTGAAGCTTGCATGTTTGCAATACACAATCCTACAGAACTTCTCTCTTCACAATTTTGTAATAAACTTATCTTATGGATTTCATATTGAAATTCCAAGCCATTGTCTGCATATTGCTAAACTCAAAACAAATGAGTGAGCTATAATTCATATAATCCCAGTCTTATCCTTGGAATAATGAGAGGACAATCTGTTTTTTTTTTTCAATCTGAGCATACAAATATCATAACATATAATATTGCAAGTAACAATACACCTTCACAGAGCAACCTCTAAAACTTCTACACCAAGACACCAAACACATCTATATTAAGCCCAACATCTGAACTGTGTGAATACATACATAAACTTGGAATCTCCTTACATGAATGATGGCCATTAACCCAAGGATAATTTTGAATTATTTTTCCAGCATGTACTACATACTCAGTTATTTTTTTTATTTAAGTGGTAAGTTAATAAATAACAGCCTTAATGGCTGAGGTTACCTTATGCAAACACTCCTTTGACAGGTTTCCCCTTATGACCAAGTACCAGTATTCTCATTACAGCTCTGAGAAGCTTAGGTTAAACAATTTGGAACCCATGAAAATTAGTTTGTGTGCGTGTGTGTGTAAACCAACATGGTCACATTTCTAATAGCATGCTCCATGGAAGACAAGTAACAATCATCTGGACAAAAAGGCAATTCCTATTCTTATTGATATACTGAATTAAAATCTGAGGGTGGAGATACCTGAGAATCTGTATTTAAAGGCTTCATTTTGACAGGACCTAGGTTCTTCCACATGACTCTACACAGAGGTCGAGTTCAAGTGAAATATTAAATCCATAGTTCAACTATACTCAAAGTTTAGAGCAAGTGAATTATTCGTAAAAGAAATAGCTCTGACTCTGCTTTTCTGTAACCTAAAACAGAAACTAAAGCAGCAAATGTGTTATTACCATAACCCTCTGAATTGGAGCATAAAAGAGGTTTGTTGTTTACTTTATTCTGGTCCTACTTAAAACCCAAGTCAAATACGGTAATGCTACAAACTTTTTAGCAAATATCTCCCAAAAGGAACTGCTCTGCAAGCATCTGATAAAGATTGTGTGATTGTGGTCAAAGTGATAATGCTGAAAGGATTTGTGCATGGTCAGGTCCCTTATTAATGATGTATAATTGCCTATGATTGACTCTTCTGCCTGAATGAGGCAGGAAGTCTAGTTCATGTTGAGGAAATCAGAAATTAATCAAAAGCAGATTTTTGCTGTTTGGGATTGGCCCAATATGTTACTTATTTTGAAAGCTCATGGGGGAAAGAACATGCAACTCTAATCAAAATAATTTAAACCTTCACAGAGGGTACTCTACAAATTCTAAAAAGTAAAATTTCAGGTAAGAGGACAGTGAATGAATCATATATAAACTTCTAATAAAATATATTTACTCCAGTGTTAATACTCAGAATTTTGAAAAGGACAAAAAAAAAAAAAAAAAAACAAAACAAAAAACCCAACCCATCCTAAAAACAAATGGCTCTCATGGAAAAAAAGCATAACTAAATAAATGACTTACGGCAATGAACTATTTAGGAGGTGGCATTAGGAGACTGATGTTAACACAACCCCAAAATGATCAGCTAGACATAAACAACAACAGTATACAAGGAAAAAAATGTATTCCTGACATTATGGGAAGAACTTTATACTTAACCAACTGGTTGATTATATAGTTAAAAAGGTAATGCCCAAGTCATTATTCATAAGTTCATGAATGCAATCAATATTACAATTATCTAGAAAATATCAAATTTTATAATGGCTCAGATTCTGTCCACAATACAAATATCTATGTGTATGTAGATTTATATACACACACATCTAAAACCACACATAAGATGATTATTCAAGATTTACTCAGGAGCAATAGAAGGTAGACATTTTATCATATAGTGTCTTAAGGTCATCACACCTATATCAGGAATACTCTTCATGGCATTAGGTTTTGCCCTATATCCCTGAAAACCACATTCTAACATTCTCCACCAGATAAGAATATTCTGAATTTTTGTCTTCTACTGTGAGTCAAATTACTAGTTTACACTACTTGTGCTTCAGATTTAAAAGACACACACACATTTCTTTAAAGTTGTTCCATTTAAGAATCACTAGAAACTCTTAACACCACTCATTTATAACATAATTTTGTATAAATGATATTTGGGTGCAATCCAGTGGATTCAATCCAAACTTCCAAGGGAACCTCATTTTGAGGCAACCCTCACAAGGAGATTCCACATATGGTTCAAGCAATATTCTAGAGGGGTTCCAGTGTATGTTTTCTGAAATGCTTGTAGCAATCAATGATATCTTGAAATCTTTCACGAAGACAAAGAGATCATAGCAATTGGATCCCTGTCCCCTAAATTAAGCCTTAATATTCCACATATACATTTATCGGCACAACTTATTAGTTATCTTCCCAAGTATTTGATTTTCAACCAATTCTAAATTTAAAATAAGCCTCCTTTTTTTTTTGGAAACACTCCCAGTACCAAAGTATACTTAAAATCTCATTTGCTGAATTCCTACCTGTAACTTTCAATTCAGTTGTTCGTCTCACAAGTTTTCCTTCATATTTAAGTTCACATGTGTAATTTCCTCCATCTTCTTCTTGAACTTCCTGGATAAGAAGAGCATTTCCTTTCTGTATTATTATGCTTCTCCACATTTTTGGCTTGCATTCCTACAGAAAAAATTTGCAGGTAAGCAAAAAAATTAAAATTTACTTCATATAGTCTTCATACTGGTAAGTTAGAGCTTTCAATTTTTTTATACCCTTCTCATTAGTTTTCAAAATATACAACATAAAAGTTAAGTCAAGGCCCAGGAATCATCACAAATGTCTCTTATTGTGTCTAATTCAAATATCACAGCTATCACACTAAGTCTTATTTTATTTTTTAAAGATTTATTTATTTTGCATGGAAGAACCAGGCTGTAGGCCAGAGGTGGGAGTGAAGGGGGTGAGAGGATTTACCATTGACAGAGTGAGAAGCAGAACAGACAGATCCACTGAAATACACTGCTGAGGGAAGCAGCAGGCACAAGACAGGAGAGGTCTGCTGCGCCATGTGGGTTTGCTCCCTGGGCTGGGATGGAACTCAGGCCATAGTCGTGATAGTGCTGAGACTTAACACTTAGGCCACCAGGGAGGCCCCTAAGTGCTATTTTAAAGGCCTAATTCCAAAAGCAGAAAGTTTTAGAGACATTCTGTAAAAAAAAAAAAAAAAAAGAAAAGAAAAGCATACAAACTTCTCAAATGCAAAGGATAGCAGAGTCTTAAAAGCTGCTAAATGTCAATATAATGCGCTGGTTCCGCCTATTTGACAGTCATATTCTTAAGAGGGGAGTGTTCATAACAACATATTATAAGAGAGTCTTAAGCATTATTAAAAATTCATAGTAGACTTTTTCATGCTGTCAATACAGATTACAATGGCTTCATTGATTACTTGGAGGAAAAACTAATACTAACATTTCAGAGTCTAAATGAGGATCCACATTGTTTTATCAATAGTAACAGAATGGAGAAATTATCTGCATACTTTCTGAGTTTAGTGATATGATCAGAGGATAACATTTGGGTTTTGATGTCAAATTTTCTACTATCCTGATGGGAATGTGAGACTGGATTTCCCTAAAAGGGAATGAGTTCAATAACTTTCTAGAGTGACAAGGATACAGCAATAGTAAAATATGTAGGAATATTCAGCCAGGTAGCTTTGTCTTTGGGGATTTTTTTCAGATTACTGTTTAGATATTATTTCAGTCAGTCTAACACTCATCTCAAAAGTTCAGCTAAAGTGATGACCAATAACTGTACAAACATTAGTGGAGGTATGGGGAATGGCACCAAGGAATGCTAAATAATCAAGGCAAATGCATTTTATCATCTAAATTTTGAGTCTGTCAGTTAAGGCAAAGAAGAAATTGGTTGGGGGCCTCCCTGTTGGCTCAGGGGTTAAAGTCTCAGCTATCAAGCTATCACCAGCCACTGCAGCACAAGTTCGATCCTGGCCAGGGAGCTACCTACATGGCACAGCAGACCTTTCCTTTCTTGTCCACTGCTCCCCTCAGCAGTGTATTTCAGTAGATATGCCTGTTCTGCTCTCCAGCTATTTCTTGTGACTCCTCTCACCCCCTCATACTTCTGGCTTGTACCCCAGTTCTTGCATGCATAAATAAATAAAATAAATCTTAAAAAATAAATTGGTTGTAAAGCAGATTATGTGAACAATGGTTGAAATTGCAACTTTCCCACTATGGTATATACAGACTCTTCATCTCTCCTCACCACTGGCCCCTCCCATGCACATACAATAAACATTTATGGAAAGGTACAGTCAATGCTGATTCTCAATCCCCAAACTCTGCAAGCTTCTGTGTGAGTGTGTGTGTGTGTGTATAAAATGACTTGGGAGAGCAAGTTATCCATTTATTAGTGTTTAACTATAGCAATTTATTTTCTTTTATGGTAGTAGGAATTTTGACAACAAAACACAAAAACTGGCACTTAACTTCACAGGTATAATATTTAAGAGATATATTTGCTTTATTTCCAATATAACGACCCACACACAATGTCAGTAAGTAAATAAAAGTAATACTATCTAGGGCAATGAGATATAAGGCTGCTTTGCTCCCTAGGGTCTTTCCAAAGAACAGTTAAGGGTCTGTCTGAAATTATATTATATACCATGTCTGGCAAGGTTTATCACCTATATGAGATTTGCTTTAGAGTTAAACCTTGGGATATAAGGTTTCTGGGAAAATGAAGAAGAAAGTCTGAGCAGAAAGAAAAAAATAAGTCCAGCTGCCACTGTCGTCATACAATAATAATCCACAATTATTTTCGCATAGCTTCCAACTCTGATAGCTTCGGATTTCTAAAGAATCATTCAGAAGGTCATTAAACAAAAATATGGTCCCTTTGGGCATTTTGAGAGGAAAGGAAAGTGAAAACTGAGCTGCTTCACTTTCACATAGTGGTGGTGGGGGCAAGCAAATGAGCCCACACACTTATTTTATTCAAAGACAAATGGCAACATTTTCTGATGTCATTTTTTTTTGGGGGGGGAGTCCATTTGCAAAGAGCTCTAATCATCTTCATTGCATGTTTTTCTCCAGGAAGGACAAACTAAAGAGGGTATAGGAATTAGAAATTCCTGATGAAGAACAACCTGGAAACTTTACATGTTCTTTGGGATAGATCTAGAGTCCCAAGGGCTTTCCAAGTTGTCATCTAGCCTTATATAGGTGTTTTTTTTGTTTGTTTTGTTCTTTGTATTTTTTTTTACCCAATAGAAATTTTCACGTTTTCAAACTAGCATAGGAATATGCTACCTTCAGGTCATATCTACTCCTCTGGAGACAAAGTAATGTAGAGGAAAAACCAAAATGACATTAGAGCAAGACAACTCTAGGTCATAATCTGGGGTTTATGGCCCCAAGTCAGGGACCTTAGGTAAACTATTCAACTTATTTACCTCTCAGTTTCTTACTCTGCCTATGGGGACAATATACACTACCATATGAGTAACCAGAATCCAGAGACACGCAGAGATTATTCATCACACTCCTGTATACATTTTTATACTGTATATAGCTATCATCCAGCACAAAGTTTTCCATCCCTAAACTTCCCCAATCCTGGATTATGTTTTCCACAAATATCCAGCTCTACTTGTTAAAAATCAGTGCTAATGAACTAATCACATAAAAACAAATCTTCAGGGCCTCCCTGGTGGCGCAAGGGGTGAAGCACCACACTATGAAGCAATCCACAGCCTCTGCTGCAAGAGTTCGATCCCCAGCCAGAGAGAAACCCGCATGGTGCAGCAAACCTCTCCTGTCTTGCCTGCTGCTCCCCTCGGCAGTGTATTTCAGTCAATCTGCCTGTTCTGTTCCCCACTCTGTCTCTGGTGAAGCCTTTCACCCCCCCCACATCTCTGGCCTATACCCCAGCTCTTGTATGCATAAATAAATCTTTGAAAAAAAAACAAATCTTCAGTTATTGTTTGACCATTCCCCAGCAATAAAATACTTTACCCTATGAAACATGCATATATATGTAACTCCTAAGAAGTTACTCCAACACTAATCCTAGCAGGTAGGTAGTGAAAATTTATTTTGTTCAAAACAACCTTATAGGTAACCATCCTACCCCCACCAAGCCATCCTTCAGGTTGTTGGCTATCCTACCCATATCTGGGCACCTACATTTAATATCAGAAGTCTTCTAGGCTCTCTACTCATTATTTGCAGCATCTTTTCCTTAAGCTGCCGGCTGCTATGTTTACTACTATCACTGCTTCTCATCTGTCCCCAATCATGTCTTTTCTAGTGAACAAACAACATGGCCATATCTCACTGCCCCCAAATCAATTTAATTTGATTCTGATAGCCTGTTAGGCTAAGGAATTTGAAACACAAATGCCAAATCTCAAAATGGTTGTTTATTCAAGGCAAAGACAAATCACCCAAGGCTCAAGTATGAGAAAGCCCCTGGTATTATCCACAATGTATCATTCCTCTATTATTTAATGTCCTTGAGACTATTAAAAATAAACATCATCAACCTGAGGGTTTTGTTGAAGGCAAGTCTTGCTGAAGGTGTGTAAGTTCAAAAGCTCCAATTCATGGCCCAGATGCATTTCAAAGAGCAGTTTTCAGGGCCTCCCCGGTGGCGCAGCGGTTGAGCGCTGGGTTGCGAAGCTGCCCACAGCCTCTGCAGCGCCAGTTCGATTCCCGGCTGCTCCCCGGCCACCGGAGGAGGGTCCCACATGGCACGCAGAACTCTCCTGCTGCCTGCTGCTCCCCTCAGCAGTGTAATTCAGTCCTTCTGCCTGCTCTGCTCCCCGCTCTAGCTCTGGTGAATTCTCTCACCCTCCCGCACTTCTGATTGTACCCAGTGCTTGTATAAATAATAAATAAATAAATCTTTAAAAAAAAAAAAAAGAGCAGTTTTCAGTAGCACATCTTTGGTCAGTCAAAATAATGTCAGCCTTTAAAGTTTTTCCCCCTTCCAGCAATTCTGAATGGCAGATGTAATTTGCCATCAGTTTCTGGGTTGAAAGCTCAGTATGCACAACAGAAACATCTGTTAACCAATCCTCTTAGAACAACCTGTTGCTAGTCACATTTTAATCTTGGAGTTTCCAATCTGATCTATGCAACACCTACAGTTATAGGCAACTTTTGATACATCGTCATCATACCCACAGGCCTTTCTACATCAGTTTGATTTTTTGGTGGTTATGGTGACTTCAGTGCTATTCAAAGCACACAACTTATTCCTCATGACTAGAACACCAGGCTCATTTTAATTATTATTGTGTTCTGAGGTTCAGACACAAAGCAGCTATGCAATGATAAGCCAATATACAATATCTGATACTCAAAGTACCTTTGTTCAAATGCCTAACACCAATCCCATCAGGTCCAGCTTCTCCACTTTCCCCTGGAGACTGGACTATTCCCCACAGCATCTAGATATATGCCTGAGTTTTCTTCTATTTAAAGATAAGAGAGATAGAAGCACAGTGTGGGATTAGGTATCGACCCTTTCAGTTTTGTCTCTACTCCAAATGCCTAGAATAACCCACATTAGGGAATCCTTCCCTTCCCCAGCTCTGTTTCTCCCACTTTCTATTTTCACAGTCCTCATGTTGAAGGTGAAGGCTGAGAGTGCTTTAGGGTATAAGTTCTAGACAAAAGTATTTGGATTGGGATCTCAAGTTGTAGGCTCCTGAGCATGCTACTTAATTGATATCAGCTTCAGTTGCTTCAGCTATAAAAACAAGTGGTGACTACCAGCAGCCCAGCTACCCCAGAGCACCTCTTGCCACCTACCTAGCTGGCTAAGGGCCACACTTCCACTGTGGGCTACTGCTGGAACTGCACACGGCTGCTGGATCAGCAAACACCAGCATGGCAGGCAGGCTAGACACACATGGCAGGCAGGCTAGACACACTGAACACATCCCACAACAGCAGGCAGCCACATGCCAAGTCCAGATCCACAAAAACAACATTCTACTAAACCTTAGTCCAGAGTCAAGATCAAATCCAACCAAAGTACCACTGTCTGGCATAACTGAAAATCTTACCATAGGGTTGCCCTGACACAGCAGGCAGGTAAGGGCAACCAACAAAGGGGCATACCTCAAGTGACCAATTTGGGAAACCAGTTTTTTCCAGAATACCATGTGATATCACCAACATAAGACTAGACCTTTAGCACTAAAACAAATAGTAGTGTTGCCTGAAACATACAAGTAAACACAGAGAACCACGCAAAATGAGAAAATAGGAAAAACATGACCAGATGAATAAAAACAAAACAAAACTCTGGGAAAAGGTTAAGAAATGGAGATAAGCAAACTACCTGAGGTAAAAATTCAAAGAAATGGTTATAAAGATGTTCACTCATCTTGAGAGAAGAGTGGGTGAACTAGAAAAATTAAGAAACTTCCAAACTTCAGAAGAAGAACTGAAGAATATAATAATAGAGCTAAAAAATAAAAGAGAGGGGTCCAATAACAGAATGGATAAAGCAGAGGAAACAATAAGTGAGTTGAAGACAAAATAGGACTCAACTACACAGAGTAGAAAAATGAAAAAAAAAATTAACAAATGACAATACCCTAAAAGATATCCAAGACAACATCAAGAAGAAGAATATTTAGATTTGAGGGATCCCAGCAGATGGAGAGAGGGAAAGCACTACAAAAAAAAAATATTTCAGGAAATAATCACCAAAAGCTTCCCTAATCTGGGGAAGGAAGCAGATATCCAGGTGTAAGAATCCGAGAGAATTCCAAACAAGAGGAACCCAAAGAAACCCACACCAACATACACAATTGAAATGGCAAGAATTAAAGATAGTTTTAAATGCAGTAAAAGAAAAGTAATGTATTACATACATGGGAAACCCCATAAGGCTATCATCATACATTTCAAACACAGCCTTACAGGCCAGAAGAGAGTGGCATAACATGTTCAAAGTGCAGAAAGAAAGAAACTCTACCAAGAATTCTATACCTAGTAAGACTGTCATTCTGATTTGAAGGAGAGAGCAAGAGCTTTCCAGATAAGCAAAAGCTAAAGAGAAATTCATCACCACTAAAGTGGCATTACAGAAAATGCTAAGGGGATCTTCTAAAAAAAAGAAGAAAAAAAGGTAAACGCACAGTAAAAGCAGTGGACTGACTACCTATAAATCAAAATGAAGATTAAAATAGGAAAATAGAAAAATTAAAGTTATAACAACTACTCCAGGGATTTATAGAACCAAGGATATAAAGTGAGACACCAAAAATAGAAAACATGCGTGCAAGGGGAGTAAAAATGCAATTTTGCAATGTGTTCAATTATAAATAGCTAGCAACTCAGTATAGATCAATATGTTCATAAGATCTTATATCAGAACCTCATGGTAACCACAAAGCAGAAACCTAAAACACAAAAGAAATCTTGCCATTTTCAACAGTATAGATGGAACTTGAGGGGATTATGCTAAGTGAAATAAATCAAAAAGAGAAAAACAAATACTCCATGATTTCACTCATTTGTAGAATATAAAGAATAGCAAAAGCAATAAAATACAACAACAAAAACCAAACCCTACGGTCAAACTCTAAGGAACAGGGAGGGATAGCTTGGTGGTAGACTGTAATTGAATTTTTGGTGGTGGCAGTGGGGAGAAATACACAGTTGCTGAGACAAGAAACTGTACACCTGAAACCTATGTAGTAATATAAACTGTTAACTCAATAAAAAGGGTGAAAAAGTGGCAATATTTACCAAAGGAGGTGATAATGAGAATTAAATGAGGCAATGAAAGCAAATGCTTTGTAACATAGACTATCACATACTTAAACTCAATAAATATTATTATTCAATTATTGTTATTGTCCTAAGTACTCTGCTTTCAGATTACATCCACATCTGCTATGATATATTAATGGTTGTCAAGAGTTAATGGCATTCACATTTCTATAGACTGCTGTAGACAATCTAAAGTTGTAATTACTAGATTAGGCTGTGATTAACTTCTACTTTCTGACATGTCAAGGGCTTGGAAGTTGTCACTATCAACCTCACAACAAGAAAAAAGGTTGAACAAATTTAAAACCAACAACCCCTATATCCATCACATAATTGAGGTCATAGTGAAAACCACTGTCCCAGAATCTGGAAAGACAGGTAAATACAGAAAATCACAGCTAACTTGGAGCAGAAGAAGCCAGCAACTAGTAGGAACACTTAAAGGAAAACGGACCAGTTTCTGCAGACTGATTGTGAACTTGCTTGAGAAATACAAAGCCCTGGTGCCCCAGTTTAGAGAGGGCACACTTTTGTGAGATTACCTCCAGAGTCCCATGAGGTTCCCACAGTGAAGATCGGAGAAAAACATCCTCGTAATTCTGGTAGACAAAAGGGGAAAGGACCATTTTCAAATATAACCAAGGACCTCTCTTCTCCTTAATAACACCCTGAACTTAAAGGACCTTCAGCCCCCTCAACCCTTCAAAGTAAGAGAAGAAAATATTCAACCCCAGTTCATTTAGCCTTTGAAATAGGAAAAGAAAAATATCCAGCTCCGACCCCCTCTATCCTTCCAGTCTCTCCTAATGGGGGGAGGGAAACTGAGACACACTTGTGATGGTCAATGTCCTGGGACAACGCTCATTGACAGACTAAAATCTAATCACAGGATTGCAGAATGCTTCCCTTTCTCCAACACCTTACCAACAGGGGTCCTGTATAATAACAAGCTAATACACAACTCAGACCAGATTTAAGAAGTTTCTAGGAAAATCCAAAGAGAACATGAAAGTGAAAAACAAGGACACAAGAGGGAATTTAGCTTTCAACACCTATAGCTACAGTAAGTACTAAACATAGTCTCTTAGCCAGATAAAACTTCATACTAAACATCTACTACATCTGTTTCTCTTACTCAGCACATCATGTCTGGCTTTTAAATGAACATTTACAAAGCATACTAAAAGTCAAAAGAAGTTTGAAGAGAGAGTACAACCCTCAAAACCAGACTCAGATATGGCAGAGATTTTGGAATTACCAGACTAGAAATATAAAATAAATAGGACTTATATGCAATGGCTATAGTAGAAATAGTGGGCAACATGTAAGAACAAAGGAGGTGTAAATTCTTAGGAAGAATGAAGAGAAAGCCAGAAATCAAAATAATACAATAGCAAGAATACGTCTGCTGGGCACATTAATAGACCAAAGGTGGCTGAGTAAAGAATTAGGATGTTTAAAGACATGTAAGTAGGAATCTCCCAAACTGAAGATCAAAGAAAAAAATAATGGAACAAATATCAAGAACTATGATAGAAGTTATACAAAAAGTATAACATGAGTATAATGAGAATTCCAGAAAAGAAGATATATTTAAAGGAATTCTAATGCTGGATCATGCAAGATTACAGCAGACTGGGCATGGACAGAAGTTTGGTGAACAGGTAGGCTACCCTAAGAAGCAAAGCTAAGTTGTATACAATATAGAAATTTCAGGCAGGTAGAAAATACTGGACAGAGGGAACAACAGGTATAGAAGCACCCAGATGTGAAAAAGCATGGAGTGAATATAAAAAACAATGTGTGTGTGTGTGTGTGTGTGTGTGTGTGTGTGTGAGAGAGAGAGAGAGAGAGAGAGAGAGAGAGAATAGTTTGCCCTACTGTGTTGCACTGAGTAGACTTAGACCTTATTCTACGTTTAATTCCATTCCAGGTTACTAGCACATTGTCAGGGTTCAAATCCAGTTCTGCCACCATATAACCTACCTCATAAGGCTGTTCTAAGAATTAAATAATTAATAGACATATTTGGCACAGTGCTGGGCCCTGGAAATATACTCAATAATAAGGAACCAGTAACTGAATGATTTTATAGGCTCACTGGAGTGCTTTAATAGTGGCATCCTATGATCAGATGGTCCCCGATGAAAGATCACTGTAGTGGATACACAAACGTTATTGAGACTGTAGAAAAGGACATTGTTTAAGAGGCTGTAATTTGCTTTGATCTGTTTGTATCACTTGGATGATATTAAGGATATATATGAAGTTCCTTCTAAAACTGGATTCTTATTAACAATTCAGAAAAAGATCAACAGCAAATTGCTGTTAAGTTTGAGAAAATTATACACATCTCAAGAATAGAAAGGTTAACAAAATACATCATTTTGATAAGTCAAGAAATTGTATAGTTAAAACTCAACCTTATAACAGTTTTATTCCTAATCACCAAATGCCACAGCAACTCCAATGGTCATCAACAGGCGAATGGCTAAAGAGTGACAAAGCTAGACGGTGGCATACTGGACTACTGCGACTCAGCAATAAAAGGAATGAATTATTGATACATACCACAACACAGGCACATTTCTAATGCATTATACTGAATGAATGAAGGCCAAGGAGGCTAAATATCATACTATTCCATTTATTTGAAATTCTGGAAAATGTAAAATTATAGGAACAGAAATCAGATGGGTTTTTACAAAGGACAGGAGTTGAGTGACTACAAAGGACTGACTGACTTCAAAGGGGTAAGGAGGAACTAGAAGTCATAGAAATGTTCTATCAATATATCTTCATCACGGTGTATGTATTTGCCAAAATACAAAATGGTATAAAGGGACGAATTACTGTTTGTGAATTATCCAGAATAACAGGGCTTTAAAGCTCAATATAAAGTTCCTAATTCGAATCTGAGATATCTTAGGTAACTCTATTTCCAGCTTTCCATGTAACTGTTAGAGAAGCAGCCTACAAGCCAGTTCGATGGGGCCACAGCTGCCCACTGCCCCTTGCTGCACTCGCCCTGCTCTGGGGATTCCTGCTCCTACTGATAGCTTCTTAGAAAGCAATCCTGCAGGTGGCTGGAAGTGGATCAAGACCCACTGCCCACCCTAGGCTGTCTGAAACACAGAGGCATCACTGCTGTGGGATCCAGAGTCTGCCCCCTTGTCCCCAAAGCTGGAGTTGGCAAAGGCAACAGGGAGTGGAGAGGCGCCACCATGTGGACTTTAAAATGACAGAGTGCAGGCCAGCCCGTCTTTGTACCATGTGGGGCTGCTGCTTGCTCCCTCATCTCTGCCCAGCGAGCCTATCTGGGATAAAGCAGACGGCCTCTAGCCAATTACTAGCCAACAGATATATTTTTTTTAAAGATTGATTGATTGATTGATTGATTGATTGATTTATGCAAGCACTGGGTACAGTCAGAAGCGCGGGAGGGCAAGAGAATTCACCAGAGCTGGGAGCAGAGCAGGCAGAAGGACCGAAGTACACTGCTGAGGTGAGCAGCGGGGCGGCAGGAGAGGTCTGCGTGCCATGCGCGACCTTCCTCCGGTGGCCGGGGAGCAGCCGGGGATGGAACAGGCGCTGCAGAGGCTGCGGGCAGCTTCACAACCCAGCGTTCAACCGCTGTGCCACCGGGGAGGCCCCTAGCCAACAGATTTTATTTTCATTTTTCTCTCAGCTCTCCCTTTTCCTCACTCCCTATGTGAATAATCCCTTTTTGTTCTTCTCTGTGTGTCTGTTTTTGGGTCTTGCCCAGTATTCTGAGACACAGGGGTGATGACTCACTGTCTTTCCTATTTCCCCCAGAAATTGCCGACCCCCCTACATAATCTTTCCCTTTCTATAGTAATAACAGATATCAATAATTTATACAATGGAATTTAAAAAAATGCCTGGAATATATGACAGATATTATTACATCTAATATATATGTGGGGAAATTATGATTCCGCAACATTCATCTACTAATCTTCATTAATGGTGGAATAATGACTAGACTCCTGGTCCCCATTCAAGTACCAGTGCTTATCATCATCAAATAGATATCAAATGCCCCTTCCTCCTATATTAGCACTTCTTTATAATTTACAAATAGTAAAGGACCCCTTCCCACTTCTAATGCCTTATCTAGACACAAAAACAAGGACAAATGGATTTTAAATCCCATGAAGCTGGAGTTGGGGCACACCAAACTAAAGCCTTCATTCCTGCTGGATAAAGGCATCTTTGAAATTTCTAGTTATGAAATAAAAATTTTAAGGATGAAACTAATCCTTCAGTTACAAAAGAATGCACTTATCAATTACCACCCCAAAGGGACTTAAAACACCAAGCATTTGGTAAACCATCATTTTTAGCAAGACGTATTGGTCATTTGACCTATGGTATTATGATGTGTCCAATGAACATTTTCCCCTTAAAAAATTGTCAGACCCTTTATTTTCTTAGATTTCACATGAGTGAAATCAGTCAGTATTTCTCTTTCCCCTTCTGACTTATTCCACTTAGCACAATCCCCCTACCTCCTTCTATGTTGTAACAAATGGAAAGATTTCTTTGTTTTATAGCTAAGTAATAAATATCTAACTTCAGAATTGAGGCTACCAAAGTGGGGGGGGGGTGTAACAAGGTAGAGAGAGACTGACCAATGGACTATGGTGGAAGATGGCTGACACTTTGGTGCTGAGCATGGTGTGGTAACCTACATCTAAAGACTGTTACCCCAGGGGCCTTCCTGGTGGCGCAAGGTGTTAAGTGTAAGCACTATGAAGCTATCTGCAACAACTGCAGCACCAGTTCGATCCCTGTCCAGGGAGGTGACCCACATGGCACAGCAGACCTCTCCTGTCTCGCGCACTGTTCCCCTCAGCAGTGTATTTCAGTCAATCCGCCTGTTCTGCTCCCCACTGTCTCTGGTGAATCTTCATCCCCCGCACCTCTGGCCTGTACCCCAGATCTTGTATACATAAATAAATACATCTTTAAAAAAATAAAAAATAAAGACTATTGCCCCAGTAAACAGCAATACAATTTTTAAAAATTAAAAAGAACAAAGTTGGAGAATTACAAAAAAGATTAATGTTTTCAGAAACAAGTCTATGTTAAAAAAAAAGAAAATTTAGGTGAGATGTCTTGCTAGCTTTCTTGTAGAAGAAAGCAACACATGTTTGGATTTTTGCCCTTTTTTTGCCTAATGGCAGCAATATCAATCTCATAAGGTTATTGCAATGATCTCACAGTATTCTACAAGTATTAATTATTACCATGAGAAATAAATAAAATTAAGCATAAAATTGTTCAGATAGAATTTATAAAGCATACTGTAATATGAGAGACTTGGGAGATTTTGTAAATGTTTAGATATAGTATATTATCCTTCCCTAAAGATTTAAGAATAATTTCTAACGGACAATTTCAAACATACCAGAAAGTTGGGAGAACAGTTTAAATAATTTCCATATACCTATTACCCAAATTAAACCGTTATCAAAATTTTGTCACAAAAAGTACAGATTTTATTAATCTTTGAAAATCTTCCACAATTGTTTCAAAAATCTTTAATTTATTAAAAATATGAAAATGTACACATTTGAGCTAATCTGAATAAACTAATTTTTTTCAAAGATTTTTATTTATTTATTTATTTATACAAGCACTGGGTACAGTCAGAAGCGCGGGAGGGTGACAGAATTCACCAGAGCCAGAGCGGGAAGCAGAACAGGCAGAAGGACCAAAGTACACTGCTAAGGGGAGCAGTGGGTGAGGCAGGAGATGTCTGCATGCCATGTGGGACCCTCACCTGGCAGCCGGGAATCAAATAGGTGCTGCAGAGGCTGCGGGCAGCTTCGCAGTCCAGCACTCAACCGCTGCACCACCAGGAGAGGCCCTAATTTATTTTTTTACTGTATGAGAAGACAGAATTTTACCAGCCCTCTAAAAACCTGAAGTCTTTGAATATTTGTAGGTGGAAATGAAAAATGGCCAACAATGCAATTCCTCCATTGGTATATTCATGCTCTTTTAAGATGTGCCTTTGAGCAACAAGAGAATTTAAAATTAGACATCAAAAACTATTAAGATATGTAGCACAGGAAGTCCTCACTTAAAATTGTCGATAGGTTCTTGGAAACTGCTACTTCAAGCAAAAAGACGATAATGAAATAGGTACTTGAATAATATCCTTTAAATGTAGGCCAGGATTGGTTTTTTTCACATCAATGTTTTAACAAAATGACATAGAACAAAACATTGTTATTCGAGGACCTGCATATAAGAGAAGTGAATTGTGTTGGATGGACTCTAAGATCCCAATGATATTATATAATTCCATATACTTATCTCCAATTTGACCTGAAGAAATCCACTCTGGTTTATTTGAGTATGTTTGAACAATTAGAGCCACTAAGGAGCACCTCAGAAGGAGTTTAGGAGCTGTTTCCAAAGTATCAATGTTCACAGAAAATTCTGTTTACCTCAATGATCCAAGTGTATTAAGATATGCACTTCACAGAGGAATCAGAGCAGTGTTATAATAATGTTATAAGAAGTCAGAAGTTCAGGATTGGAACCTATAATTGGCCATGTGTTAGCTAAGTGACCCTCCACAAGCAATTTCAGGTTTGCCCCCTGTAAAAAGACTAGAAAGTCAGCTGCCAATAAGAAGCCTCACTTTCTTTTGCTAACTAATGAATTTCAGATAGAGGAGATACAGCTCCCCCTCCACATATATCCTTTGCAGTTTGAGGAAAACCAGGACAGATTCATTCAGCCATCTTGAGGCAAAAAATTGTATGTGTCATTTTATGGAAAAGAAGCAGAACTGCAAAGCAAAAGGCCACAGCACCCGTGGTACTAGAGGAGAGTCACTAGCGTACAGGCATACTTATGTGTGCCTCGATCCTAAGTTAGCCACATGGGCCCCAGAGCAGTTCAATTCTACAGGGCATTTCATCAAATAATCTCACTGTGCCATATTGTCATTTTCTATGTGCACTATAATATAAAAAGATTTAAGAAATTTTGCTGTCAACTACTATCTACTATGCAAATATTAGTATTGTTTAGAAAATTTCCTTTGCAAAGATCTTCACGTTTATGGTTAAAAACGGAAATATGCCTGCTATTTTTCACTTGATACAAATGCTGTTGATGTCAAGTAGGAGTTGTTCTTCATGGAGCTCTTTCATGAAGAGAAGCTGCTAACTTACCTATATTTCTTCATGAGAACAGGAAAATGCTTTTTTAAAGATTCATTTTTTTTTTTATTTATGCATAGAACTGGCCAGAGGTGTGTGGGGGGTGAGAGGATTCATGAGAGACAGAGTAGGGAGCAGAACAGGAGGATCTACTGAAATACACTGCTGAGAGGAGCAGCAGACGAGACAGGAGAGGTCTGCTGCACCATGTGGGTCAGCTCCCTGGCCAGGGATTGAACTCAGGCTGCAACATTGATAAATGCTGAGACTTAATCCCTAGGCCACCAGGGAGGGCCCCAGGAAAATGTTTTTTTTTTTTTTTTTTTTTTTTTTTTTTGTCACTTAACTATCTGAGTCCCAGTGTATTACCTAGTACATGCTAGGTACCTAACCATTATGTGTTGAATGAACGAACATCTGTGCAAATGATTAAATTTATACTCAATCATCCATAATATTCAAATTGATAAACATCTGAAATTAAAATAATATGGCAAGATAAAGAGGATGCTAAAAGATAGTCTTAACTTCATTAACATCAACTTCTCATCAACTGAGTTAACTAATCACATAATGAGTTTTTTACCCCAAGGCATATATCTGTATCTTAATGGTTAATGAATTATTTGGGATTCTATGGTTTACAAATGGGGTAAAGGGACTCAATTCTGGTGACAACTGGAGTTCTCAGTGAATAACGAAGATGTTCTAGTGTTTTGAGTTCAATGAAGAAATGAAACTTTATCTCATTTCAATGTTTGTGAAAACACTAACATCATTGCATATTCTGTTAGAATGTGGAAGCTCCATTTATACACTGTCAGGGGAAGAGGCTAAAAATGTAGCCCCTCCATTACACTAAGCAAAATAAGTCAGAAGGAAAAAGACAAATACCAAATGACTTCACTCCTATGTAGAATATGAAGAAACAAAGCAAAGGGACAGACAAAAACAAAAAATTCACAAACCTTTGAAATCTGACTGTAGAACTAAGACTACCAGAAAAGGAGGTAGGGAGTGGGGAGCAAAGGGGAAAAGCAACCCAATGGACTAAGGTGGACGATTATTGGTGCTTTAGTGGTAGGTGTGGTAACATACAGTTGTAGAGGTGTGAGGTTATACCCCTAAAACAAATACAGTGGCTATATAGGCCCCTTACACATAACTCTTACATTCTAAGGATGACCAGGATTGGCTTTTTCAGTCATCCTCATGAGTATGCCCCCATGCCACCCCATGCCACCTATCTTCACATCTAGCGTGATTGCATGTAGGCAATGGAAGGCTAGTCCTCAAAGACTAGCATATTTCAGATAGGAGAGGAAACCCATAAGAGAAGATAAGTATAATGATAAAAATTATTAAAGTAAAAAGCAGTGATGAAAGGAAAATAAACCAGTTTAAAGAACACACACACACACACACACACACACACATATATTTCAAAAGATCATATAACACACATACTTTTCACTGTCAACACACTATACATATTTTGAGACATCTCCATATTATTTTCCATAGCAGCAGGACTAGTAGACCTATGATCCAGCAATTCTACTCCTATCTACTAAAAGAATGAAAAACACTAATTCAATGGGATATATACATTCCTATATTCACTGCAGCACTATTTACAACAGCCAATCTATGTAAATAACCTCAGTGACCAAAGACTGATGAGTGGATTAGGAAGATGTGGTGTATACACAATGGACTATAATTCAGTTTTATATAAAAAATAACCTCTTGACCTTTGCAACAAAATGGATGGATTGGAGGGGATTATGCTAAGCAAAATAAGTCAGAAGGAGAAAGACAAATACCATATGGTGTGTCTCACATGTGCAATATAGAAAAACAAAAGAAAGGATCAGATAAAAACTAGGTAACAACCCCCAGAAATCTGACTATATAACTGAGGCTACCAGAGAAGGGAGAGGGTGGGAAGCAAAATGGGAAGGGGACACAGTGGACTATGGCTGCCTTTGTGGAGTGTGGGGTATAATCACAACACCTGAACAAAGTGATCCTATATGACACCTGAACAATGTGATCCTATACCTCCAAATCATATACAGTATTATAAACCAATGTCACCTCAATAAAAGAAAACTACTGTAGGTATTATATTGTTAGTCAGAATCTTCAGTGTTTGGGAAGATATAAGAACAAAAGTTTATTTGAATCTCTTATTCTAAAAGTACCACTTATAGACATGAAGGTGAACTCATGTTTCTTCTTCCAGTAACTACTAAAAATAATAGGGCTCAGAGACTTTCCAGTTGCTTTCTGGCACAGAAATCTTCACAGCAGAGACAACCCAACATCTTTCTGACTTAGCTGCCTCTGAAGTGACCCTCTTAGGGTAGAGAAGACAATTTCAAACACAGAAAAATGTAGACTATTCTTTGTCTATTGTTTGGTCCACAGGTGTGCAATGGAATGAACACTGGAAAAGTGTGTTCTCCAGTTTACATTGTTATAGCCAGATCATAATGCCTCATGCTCAGCCTAGTAGGGTAATGCCTAGACTACAAGGTAAGCAGGCAGATTACTGAAATATTGGCTGAGAATTAAAACATTTCCCCAATACATTAATACATTTTCCCCCAGGGATTTTGCTGCAAACTTGTGTGATAAATGGGGTTAACTATGCATTTGGGATTGTCAAGGGCTCTTTAACTTTTCATCTTGTTGCTTGGTCTTGATCCATTAGTATAGTGTGCTGGCTAAGAAGAATGAGCCCAGTAGCCAAACTGCAAATCACAACTGTTTGCGACTTTTTTAAAGTCACTTAACTTGCATGAGTCTCCAGTCATTTCTTCTATAAAATGGGGATCATAATAATACCTACCTCACAGAGTAATTCTAGAGATTGAGTTAATCTACTTAAAGCACTGGAAACATTACTTACCATATTGTAAGAACTCAACAAATGTCAGCTGTCAGGATTATTATTTATCAGTTGTAAAGTGCTACAGAAATAGTAATCATCCAGCCAGAACTGGAAAAGCCATTGCTACACCATTGTTGATCTACTTCAAAGGAAGTGTGAAGGTAAGCATTTCCCAAAGAAAAAATTGCTTTGGTGTACAATGATGAAAGTGATGTCTAGATATAGGAAGAAAGAATTCAGCAGAAAGATCAGATGACAGTAGAAAGAGTAATTTAAGAGAAGGCTAATGGCGTGGATGTTTCTCCTAGCTGTTATCACTTAAGTTGGTTAACCTCCCTTCCTTAACTATAAATCTAAATAAAGCCTTTTTGCTCTTTCTGTGGGCTCCTATGTACAGGTGTTGTAACTGAGACCAAGGAGATCAAGGTTGGGTGTAGCCCCAGGCCCACTGCAAGAGAGTGTAGTGGTTAAGTAAGTGAACTCTGGAGCCACATGACCTTGACTACTCAACCAGGCTTTCTTAGCTGAGTAAATGTGGACAAGTTTCTGCATTCCTCTAACTGAGTTTTTATCTCTACTAAATGAGAACAAGAGCTCCCACCCCACAGAGTTGCTTTGAGATATCAAAGAGATAATGCAGTGACCAAACTTGTTACAATGATGCCTAACAAATACTAATAAAGCTGATGATGATATGAAGGATCCTACTGAATTATGGGTAGTCCGCATTTATGTATATTAAACATCACATTCCACTTTATCTGTCAGAATAGTATGTTAATTAAGAAAAAAAAAAAAAGGGAATTGCTGGATCATATGGAAGCTCTATGCTTAGTAGGTCAAGAAATCTCCACACAGCTCCCCATAGTGGTTGGACCAGTTTGCACTCCCACCAACAGTGCAAAAGAGTTCCTTTTTCTCCACACCCTCGCCAACATTTGTTGTTGCTAGTTTTTTTAATATGTGCCATTCTCACTGGTGTAAGATGGTATCTCATTGTAGTTTTGATTTGCATTTCCCTGATTACAAGTGATGTTGAACATTTTTTCATATGTCTGTTGGCCATTTGCATTTCCTCTTCAGAAAAGTTTCTTTTTAGCTCGTCTGCCCATTTTTTGTCTGGATTATTTTCTTTGTTGTTGTTGAGTCTCATCAGCTCTTTGTAGATTTTTGTGATCAATCCTTTATCATTAGTGTTGTGTACAAAAATGTTCTCCCAGTCGGTGGGGTTTCTCTTTGTTTTTGTTATTGTCTCTTTTGCTGTGCAGAAGCTCTTTAATTTGATGTAGTCCCAGCTGTTTATCTTTGCCTTCACTATCACTGCTTTGGGTGATGTGTCTGTAAAGATGTCTTTGATGTGCATATCATGTAGTGTTTCGCCTATATTTCCTTCTGTGTATTTTATGGTTTCAGTCCAGTATTTACCCAAAGGACACAGAAACATCAATTCCAAAGAGCACCTGCACCCCTATGTTTATAGCAGCACTATTTACAATAGCTAAGCTTTGGAAACAACCCAAATGCCCAAAAATAGATGACTGGATCAAGAAGATGTGGTCCATATACACCATGGAATATTACTCAGCATTCGAAAAAGATAAACACATGCAATTTGCAGCAACATGGATGGAGCTGGAAGGGATCATGCTCAGCGAAATAAGCCAGAAAGAAAAAGAAAAATACCGGATGGTTTCACTCATAGCAGGAATCTAGAAAGCTTAAATAACGGACCAGGAAAAAGAATAACTATAAGAAAGAAAATATAAAAATCAACAAACAACTGTGAAGCAGAGACACTCTATGGGAGGTGGGGGGCGGGGAAAGGAGGGATTGGGGTCAAAATAAGGGGGGTGTAATTGTATGGGGAATATAAATTTGAAATAAAAAAAAAGGAAAAGAAAAAAATGGGGAAGACAATTCAGATAGAGCTTGGAAGTCCTTGCTGAGGCCATGCTCTCAGTGTCTACTGATGAGACCCCCCCCAGGTGTGAAGGCAGAAAGGATTTCAAATGCAAAAACATGACTGTTGCAAATTAGGGTTCAGGCTTCCCTGGGAACTGAGAGTGTGTCAGGCCCTATAGAATCAAACCACTATACATTTATGTACGCTTGGTTCCAACAAAGCTGATAGCACCAGTGCAGAAAACCTCCTAGGTCACTTCTGGCAGTCACATATAAAACCCCACCATGGTGTTAATCGCTGTGGCTCAGAGCAAGTAAGGGGTACTCAGCCCTGTTAGAGGACGCTAGGGCCCAAGACGAGCAGCCAGAACATCATAATGAGAATGGTGTATGATTATTTCTCTGCTTCCTCTCCTCTATACATTCACAGCTCTTGAATGCACTACTCAATGCCCAGGAAAGCTAAGACTGATTATATCTCCTGTTTTTGGCCTCTGACTTCTACCTTTGAGTTTACATGGGAGGAGAGTAGGGGTAAGTGGAGGCACTAAAAGGAAAAAGAAAGGCAGGAGTTAAGACAGATTAGGGTATTTTTCCTGCCCATTCCCCCTCTCTTTATGCCACAGTTCATAGGTTCCTCCAAGGTCAAGGTACCCTTTTGCTGTTTCCAGGTTCCAGTGACAATGCTCCTTCTGCTGGCCATTGATGGCCTATCAGTGGTAATTTGCAGTTCTCTCCCTTGTCAGTTCTCTTAACTCTAAACACATCTCTGTAAGTACTTTCTTCCTTTCAACCTTTCAGTGTAATTTATTTCCAAAAAAATCATTATTTCCAGTGTTCACACCTCCTCCACTGGGCCCATTTCTCTTGCCTGCAAGACTGTGGTGGCTATTACAATGTAGACCATGATAACTGTTGCTATTGTTTGTATGCCAGACCTCCTCCTAACAATAAGTAATATTTCTATGGCCCTCAAATAACTTCTTTGTGTTATTTAAATCCCCACTCTCGTGTTCCCATTTGCTCTCATAAGTTGGGGGTAGAGGGAGACTTTACTTATTTTTAGCAGTTGGAGAAGATGAGGTGACTTCTGACAACTACTGATGGAAGTGTATGAAAACCAGTGGCATATTAGAGTCACATGCCTAAATTATTTACCTGAGGATCTATTGATTCATCTCAGCAAAATATCTAATACCAAATACTAGGAATGAAATTGTTCCCTTTTCCTATCCCCAAGCCACCTATTGATTTAAGGAAAAAATGCATTCGACACCACGTTGAGTTACCTTGTACCATACAACATCAGGCTCCTGATCGAACTTTTTAAAGTCATCCATGTCTGGGCAGGAGATCTCCTTTCTTTTAGTGACTTCAGATTTTTCTAAATAGCGGATCCTGCTATTGTAGCACAGGCCTGATTCATTCTCTGCAACAGTCAAGGACATTGACACCTTCATGCAATATGTCGAGTTTCTGTAGAAACAGAGAAATAGCAAAATGGCTTTATTGGGTGTTTACCACTTTGTACTTTATATATTTCAGGAGTATTGACTTTTCCATTTAGGACCTTGCCGAGAAATCAGAAACAACATCAAAACAACATAGAACAGTTTTCTACTCCAACTGAGAGGAAGATATGAAACAAAATGCTAATGTGGACATCTCTGGCCATGAAATAACTATACAGCTACATAGAACAGCTATATCAATATTCTGAACTATAAGACAATCAGACTTCTTTCCCAGTGGTAAATTTTGCAATGTGTAAAATCTCCCAGTGAAAACTTATAAAAATGTCTGTAACTAGAGCTATGGCCATTTCTGTTCTGCCCCTAGAGCCAGTCCCTTAGCAGGTATTACACGGATTGTTTAATTTTGCCATTGGAGTCTAAGCTAATAGTTCCTTTCAAAGACATGTGCCAAAAAACAAATCACAACAACAACAAAATACCAACATATAGAAGATACCAATTAAATTACACAGCTTTTTAAGGTGTTTACTGAAATATATAAGGAGTCAAATTCCAAGTGCCTACAAAGAGTAAAGTGTGGTCAGTCTGGATTATTTTATTTACCAACACTAGCATTATAAAGGAATTTCAACATAAGGTCATTTAGAAATTGTGTATTAACTGGCCAACTCATTATATAAGAATATTTATGGAATACAGTTCTGCCTTTATTTCTCTATGTATAGCCCATGACATTTCCATACCCTCTACTACAGACTTTCAGAGCTATGAACCACACCAAGTATAACACTAGTGTGTGAGGGAGAGATTAGAAGTGGCCTGATAAGATGAGAAGGTCAACTGTCAATCTCTTGGTGGAACATTTCAGGACTAACTCTAGTCTAAACATCAAGGGATACCTATTATTAAAAATAAAATTGCCAAGGGCTCCTCAAAACCAAGGGTTCTATAACACAATGACAGGAATCCTTACAGATGGAATTAGCATGGCAACCAAGAATTTTTTAATGGTTTCAAAAGATTGTTACAATTCATACTGCTTAGTTCTCATTGAAATTTCACAATATGCCAGGCATCATATAAAAAACAGGAGTGCAAATGCCTGCTGCCCCGTGGGTGTGCGAACTAAGTTACTCAAAATGCTATTTAGATTTCTAGTGAAGCTAATCACTGGAGAGTATTCCTGACTATGCCCATGCCCTGAGTCATCTGAGAAGAATGTTGTCAAACCATTCCCATTCTGGTATTCAGATGCATCCCCATTACACAATGTAGACTGTGACCTATTGCTTTTTCTGTCTTCCTCAATGAAGGTTCCTAGAACCCTAAGGGTATAAGATAGGCCCATGGGGGACCAAATGTAAGAATATTTCACTCTCTTGTTAGATGCTTCGCAGACTCTTTAAAAAAAATCATGAAGCTGAAGTCACCAGAATTGTTTCTGAAAGTCGTAGACAAGAAAGTAAAGTTTGATTTCTGTTCCTTTTCTCCTCAATAAACTTTTTCTTTCTTAAAAAAAAAAAGAAAGAAAGAAAGTCAGGTCTGGATCAATCAGTTTGGCTCTACTTGACCCTATTTGCAATACCTCAGTGTTCAACATTGCCATGCTTGCCTCCTTCCTTCCTTTAAAGACCTTACATGATCTTGCTGATCAGAACACCTATCTTGCATTCATTAGGGTATGGTCTCAATGGAATTTCTGCTGTTCTTTGAACACACTATCTATGCAAGCTCTGGACTTTTATTTTTGCTCTTTTCTCTGATCTTCTATCATTTATTTAGTTAGTAGGTATAGCCAGGAATTTGCTGCTCTTGTTCCTCTCACTGTCCTTGAGACCTAAATGAATAGACAGTAGATGCTCAGTAAATGATGGGCACCAGAAATTTTGCATCCAAGAGACATTTCCTCTTTTCCACTTTTGCATCATCCCCATATAGTACTAATTCCCCCTTTCCGCTTTACAGACTCAGATATACAACTGGTCAAACATCACAGCCCCTGTTTAAATATGACCCTGAATAATTTTGTGTGTATCCTTGCACCACCAGAATAAGGATTAACCAAGTTTATTCATCAACATACCAGCAAAGGAAGGAATATTCTGGCTACATCTGGGAGATAAAGAGGACTAGGCTATATATGAGGGATGGAAGAAAGATAGTCATGGTTTTTAAATGATATTTAACACAGACAAAAGATAATCACCTTTGCTGGGCAGTCAGTATGGTTCTTATTGTTACAGACTTTGATCATATCTGCTCCATTAGATATTCCCTCATAATTGTGTCATACCCCCAGGGAAAGAAAGAGCTGTTGAATAGCAGTCTCAACAAGAGGTATAGATAGAATTGTCCAATGCCCTGAAATAAACTTACTATCCAACTTTATGAAATCCTGGGGAGAAGACAGGGAAGGCTAAATGAGGGCCTATGTATATAGTGGTTTCTTACCAAAGCACCAGCTTTGATCTAAAATCCACTGCATTCTGGTACTTGACAGGTGTCTGGAAGAGTTCAACTGGGTAAGAGGCCTAGTACACCAGAGGACTATAAAAGTCAGAGTATCACAGATATACACTATGTCTATAGGCAAGTTATACAGTCTCTCTTATTCTCAGTTTCCTCAACTGAAAAACAAGGATGAGGGCCTCCCTGGTGGTGCAAGAGGTTAAGACACAACCTATGACACTATCCTCAGCCACTGCAGCATAAGTTTGATTCCCTGGCCGGCCAGGGAGGTACCCACATGGTGCGGCAGACCTCTCCTGTCTCGCCCACTGCTCCCCTCAGAAGTGTTTTTCAATCAGTCTGTCTGTTCTGTTTCCCACTCTGTCTCTGGTGAATCCTCTCACCCCTCGCACCTCTGGCCCATACCCCAGTTCTTATATGCATAAATAAATAAATCTTTACAATATATAAATAAATAAAAATAAAAAACAAGGTTGAGTAGTCCTTTATGGTGCTCCTTTACAGGTAAAAGAAAGGAGTTCCTTTCATTATTCAAGCTGTAGTAAAAATGTTTACCATTTTCAGATGGAATAATTCTAACACCTGACCTCATTATACTGCTCTTGACTATTAAAATAATTTTATATATACACACACACAAACACATAAAAGTTTAACACAGCATTTGACATACAGTATTTAATAAACTGTAGTTGTTATTACTATTGTATTGCTGTTACTGATTATACTGTCATGCATATTATTCACATTATAATGTATATGTGATATAGTAATTATTATCACTAATATACTAAAAAACAATACACTGGCAGCAATGAGATAAAATATGCAATGAGTTAGAGGTGCTCCTTGACAGGAGTATGGAAGAAGTCAAATGGGTGAGAGACCTAGTATACTAGAGAACTATAAAAAGTCTGCAAGTGTCACAAATATACACTGTCATAGGCACAAAAGGAAGTCAAAAAAGAGAAAGCAGCTAAGTCAGGAAGGAACTTTCAGCCATTACCAGTACTAGCTACTAGGCAGATGCTAGAACTTTGCAAGTCAAATTGTTAGTTTAAGAGTTCCAATCAGCTTCCCACTCTTTCTGGTGAATGCTCACACTCCCCCCCAATCCTGACCTCTGGCTTACACCCCAGTTCTTGTATGCATAAATAAATGAATATTTTTTAAAAAAAGAGTTCCAATAAACCTTCAGATCATTTATTAAACAAACATCATCTGTAATAAAGCCCAGAACTCTAGGCAAGGTTTTTGAGGACAAGACAAGAGAGTCATATGCTCAGTCCTCTACCCCTCCAAAATATAAGTTATAGGTCATGCCAGTAGCACCTGCATTAACTTGGAATGAGAATGAACACAGGAAAACATCATAGGGTAGTTCATGCATTGAACGAAGAAATGTTTCAGTCTTCTCTAACTTTATTCATGAATGTTAGGACAGGGCTCTGCATGAATTCCTTCTTGCTCTTGTCTGTAGCATGTAAAAGTCTACTGATAAATTCCTTGTTAACCCAGGAACAACCCTAGTATGAAGTCCTTGAAGACAACCAAAGTCTCTTGAACTTGAAGATAAGGTCTGGCATGATTCCTGCTGTCAATGTTACTGACCTGAGGAAGGTACTATCAAGGTTGCCTGACAGTCTAAGACTCAGGTTGATTTTTATTAGTTGTGTAATCCAGGGCTGGCACAATTCCCGCTAACAATCTTGCATTATTTAGATTTTATTTTGAAAACTGCCCCAGGCCAGTTCTATTTTAAATGTTTCCTGCAACTGGGACCTAAAAAAGTTCCTTTTCTTTTTTTTTCCCTAGTAAATTGTTCCTTTTTATTAATAGTAACATTCTTCTTTCCTCTAGATAATACTTTTTTGCCTTATATTTTCTTTTTTTTTTCATTAGGTACAATTAGAAGTGTGCAAATTTGAAGAGGCAGACTGACCAGAGTGCAAGAATGGGATGGGGCTTTTTTCCCCTCCTCCCTTCATATCCTGAGGATGACAAGGAGCACATTCAAGCTCAATATGAGCAAAGGGCTTCTGCAGTGATATTGCAGCAATGTCTCACAATTGCAAGCATTTGTAATCTTTAAAGTGCTTATGTATCTTTTATGTTATTTCATTCTCCCAATAATGCAAGAAAATGGGCAGGATGAGTATCATCTACATTTTGCAGAGAAGTAAAACACAGACACAAAAAGAATAACTTAACCAAGCTCATATAGGTGGATTACAACCAAGGTTTTGGCTCATAGCTACCTGCTACTCAAAATTTAATGCTAACATGGGTTAACAACCAAACTAACTTGTGGTTAGGCCATACAAACTTGGGGGAGCTCCAAGAAAAAAATGCAAATGTGTAAAGATAACATCTAAAGAATTACACTAATAAGCACAGCAAAGAAGAATTTGCAAATTTGTGAATAAATCTCATTTCCTATTCATTTCCTATTCCAAAGAATTAATATTAACTACTTTAGGTCAAAATCTCTACTTAAAAAAATTACATCTATTTTTTTCCCCAGAAGTCATTCTAAAGGAAAATGTTCACCATATTGGGTCCCCTAAGGGAAAAAGCAAGACCAAGGATTTGAAACATACTTGAAAAATCCATATGCTCCTTTTCAACTCCCATTTAGAAAACATGCTTCTACTATGAAATCTAAAGATTTATTTCAGAATTCCCTTTCCTTTGCCTACATCTCAGTCAATCATTGGCAGCCAGATCTTGAACCAGCTATCTGTGCCCTTAGCTGGTAGATTGCAATTGCTTTCCTTGAGAATGGTGACTTGAACTTACCACTTACATCTTATGTTCCTTATTAAATGGAACATGATATACACAAATTTTTCCCTGGAGTAAGTACCTAACTTAAGTGTTCAGCCCCCAAATAAATGACAGTTTGTTTTGAAATGAAGGTGAAGTATAAATTTTTAGCTTGAATGATTTTTAGAATATATGATTTCCACAGTAACAAGATACATTGACTGTTTATTCATTTTAAAGAAACTACATGTTTGACTTACTTTTTACACTTTGGCTTGAAAGTCACTTGATACAGCATTAACAGTGGTGATAATGTGAAGGCACTTAATTTTTATTGAGTACTTACTATATGCTAAGTACTGTACTAAGTACTTTAAATGAATTTTTTCATTGTTGGGGGACAATTTCTCAGGAGCCTCTTGCATTCCTGCATGTCTTGTGAGCAGAGGTGATGAATGTCCCTTCTCCCAGAAATCATTCCAAAGATGTATGAATAGAGAACAGTCTTGGAAGCTAGAAAGAGAGTCTCCCTTCAGTGCAAACGGCAGGTTTGCTTACAGTCTTGTAAAACATTATGTCTTCCTCTGGAGCAAAAAGCTGGCATGATTATGGCCTATTAAAAAAGATTTGTGTTTCCTAAGCTTGAGGTTCTTCTATAATGCAACCCACTATTTTTGCAGATATCATCTGACCCTCTGTATACTGTCCTGTGGGAAGTGGGTTTGGAGAAGCAATATGAATACTGATATTCTTGCTACTTCCATTGCTGTAAATAATTAATTGTCCATTGTTTCTAACCCAAGAGTCTCTTTACTTCTACCAGCACCCATGAAACTGGCAGGCTGTCATGTTAACTTGCAAGTAAGGTAAAATCTCAGATCCCTCACAGTTCTTAACATGTATGTGATACACCAACCTTATAAGGACAATTCTTTTATTCTCATTTTATGTAGGCAAAAACATGAGGCCCAATGATCTCTCCCAAGATCTACAGTAAGACATGATCAAGTTGAGATTTGAACACAAGCCTCTTAACTCCAGAGGCTACATTCTCTGGTAGTGAGCTACTCCAGTCTAGTTCGGTTCAAGTCCTTGGGTTGACCTTTTTTCCTGACTTCATCATGAATCATAAAGAAATTATGTTTGAACAGTCCTAGGATAGAGATTATCGGTGTCATGCCAAAGGCTTAATTTTCATGTCAGCAGGAGAGAAAAACAGTTAATAAAGCATTCTTTGATCATACCTTCAATAAATCCTTGTTTGTTTACTAACCAAATTTTTCTTAATGGGGAAAAAATGTACATAAACTCAAAACCTATTTATTACACTGACAATCTTACAGAAGAGAACTAACATCTATAAAAGATGACATTCTTTGTTAAAAAAGAACACCCCCCAAGCCCCAAACTATTCTACTTATAGAATAAAAAGGACAAATCTGTTTCAGATGATTCTGTATTCCAACTTCTTATTATAGCATAGATATTTTTCTGACAGTAGTAAGTTTACATCTGTTTTTCAATATATAAAAACACCATGGCACATAGCAGTTGCTCATTAATGTAATCTGATTGAGTATGAAAGGTTGCGGGTCTTCATAAAATGATAATATTAAAGTTTTCTCACCTACATTAAAAAAGTTTATTTATATATATATATATATATATACACACACACACACACACACATACACCCATTATCAATATACCCCAACAGAACTGATCATTTGTTTCAACTGATGACTCTACACTGACATATCAGTGACACCCAAAGTCCATAGCTTTCATTCTGGTTTACTTTCAGTATTGTACATATTATGGCTTTGGACAAATGTATAGTGACAGATTTCTACCATTATAGTACCATACAGATATTTTCACTGTCCTAAAGATCCTCTGCGCTTTAACTTTTCATCCCTACCCTCCCATCCCTCAAAACCACTTATCATTTTACTGCCTCCATAGATTTGCCTTTTCCAAATGTCAGATAGTTAGAATCATTCAATATGTAGCTTTTTCAGATTTTTTTTTTGCTTAGTAATATGCATTTAAGATTACTCCATGTATTTTCATGGCTTCAAAGCTCATTTCTTATTAGCACCTAATTACATTCCATTGTCTGTGTATTCCACCTACTGAAGGTCTTCTCGTTTTTTTCCAGATTTTTGCAATTTTCACTTCCTTTGTTAGATTTATTCCTATGAATTTAATACCTTTTGATGGTACTGTAAATGGGATTGTTTTCTTGATTTATTTTCTCTTCTACTTCATTACTTGCACATAGAAATGCAACAAACTTTTGTGTATTGATTTTGTAGCTTGCCACTTTACTGATTTATTGATTCTAGTAGTTTTTTAGTGGGAGTCTTTAGGGTTTTCTAATATATTATCATGTCATCTGCAAATAATGATAGTTTTACTTCTTATTTTCCAATCTGGATTTCTTTCATAGCTTTCTTTTCCCTAATTGCTCTAGCTAGGACTCCCAATGTGCTGAAGAGTAATGGTAAGAGTGGATATCATTGTCATGTACCCAATCTTACAGGAAAAGCTTTCACTTCTTTACCAGTGAACATGACGCTAGCTGTGTGTTTGGCATATATGTCCTTTATTGTGTTGAGGTATGTTTCCTGAATCCATAATTTAATAAAATGTTTTTATGGTGAATGGACGTTGAATCTTGTCAAATGCCTTCTCTGCATCCACTGATATGATCATGTGATTATTCTCTTTCCTCTTGTTGATCTGGTGAATTACATTAATCAATTTGCACATGTTGAACCATCCTGACATCCTGGGAATAAATCCCATTTGATCATGATATATGATCATTTAAATGTATTGTTGAATTCAGTTTGCTAATATTTTGTTGAGGATTTCTATGTCTGCATCTAGTTATAGGTCTGTAGCTTTCTTTCTGTGTGTGTGATATCCTTATCTGCTTTTGGTAGCAAAATAATGCTGGTCTCCTAAAATCTGTTTGGAAACAATCTTTTTTCTCAGTTTCTTGGAAAACCTTGAGAAGGTATTAGTTCCTCTTTGAAGATTTGATAGCACTCACTGATAAAACCATCTGATCCTGGGCTTTTGTTTTTGGGGAGACTTAATTACTAGTACAGTTTCTTGTCTTGTAATTGGTCATTTACATTCTCTGTTTCTTCCTGACTCAGTCTTGGAAAGTTGTACGCTTCTAAGAAATTTATATACTTCTTCCATTGTTCAATGTGTTGGCATATAGATGTTCAAATAAGTCTCCTATATTCCACTGTATTTCTGACGTGTCTTTTGTAATTTCTTTCATTTCTGATTCGGTTTGAGTTTTATACCTTCTTTTTTTTTTTTTCTTAGCGGGTCTAGTTAGAGGTTTCTCAACTTTATTTTTTTCAAAGAAACAGCTTTTGGTTTTGCTGATACATTGAATTGTCTTTTTGACTTCTATTTTATCTATTCCCTCTCTAATTTTTAATATGTTTTTCCTTCGACTTTGTGTTCATGGCACCCCACTATCCCTCCTCTCTGGGATTTGGGATGAGAGACTGCACTACCTGTGTTCTCAGTGTACCTCACCAGCTAACCACCAATCCCAGAGGGAGAAAGGCATAGTACAGACCCAAATGCCTGCTCTGCTCTTACCTTTGCCAGGGACAGGTATGTGTGGAGCAATCCAGATCCTCCACAAGCTTTTCTCCTCTTTCAGAGGTGTGTACCTCCATACCACACCTCGCCTCTCCCTAGGGCCCCTGACTGAGCTGACAGCTCTGCTACCAGTGTCCCCTACTTCACACCACAAACCCCAGGTTCTTATCTCCACTCGCTTCCGGTTCACTACAGTGTCAGTCTCCTCAGTATCCACCTTGTTGAAACCTGCACTGGTCTCTGTTGTCCAAGGAATGATCGATCTCAATCCTATCCATGGGACTCTCTCTCTGAAGAGTTTTCCTCTGGCACCTCCTTTAGAAGCCACAGCCAGAGGGGACCATGCCCTGCTGTTGCCTCTGCCAGAGGCTGTAGGGTCTGCGTCCCTTGTCAAGGCCTACTCTAGGGCTTGCCAGGGTCTGCTGGGTCTACGCTACTCCCAGGTCCTGTCCTGAGAGTTGCTGAGATCTGCCAGGCCTACTATGGTGAAGGCTGCTTCCAGTATGTGCCCGGAGATCACTGAGCTCTTCAGCAGTTCACCAGTGGTAGGGCTGCATCTAGGACCCATCCCAGAGTTCACTGGGGCCTGCTAGGGACTACTGAATAAGTGACACTTGCCACTTTTGTTCAGCTATTTGTGGCAGGGGGACTCCCTAGGCAACCAGGGGTTGCCTCACCAGCCTGGACTACCTGCTTGGCCTGGTCCACTGCTCCATGGGTCCCTCCCCTCGGAAACTTGCTCTTAGTTATAATTATGTTTTCTTTCAGGAATTACTGACTGTTCTGCTGTCTTGTCACTCTCCTCTCTAAATACTCTTTGTTACATTTTCACTGCTTTTTAAAAAACATTTATTTATGCATACAAGAACTGTGGTATAGGCCAGAGTTGTGGGGGGTGAGAGGAATCACCAGTGACAGAGTATATCTGTAAATATCTTGTTCCAAAATTATTCTCATATTATTCATGAAAGTCTTGCTTTATTGCCTGAGTTACATTATAAACTCTTGAAATGTACTGAATTTACTATGGTGAGGACAACGGGTGCTTTGGTGGAAGGAGAGCTATGGTGATAACACCTGCTGGGAGAAATCCTATATTGTCAAAATATTAACAAGGATGTTGAACAATGGTACTTAATTAATTTTAAAAAATAACAAAATTTATTTATATGTAGTTACCTTTCTTCCCATGTAGTAAATGTACTCTCCCTGCCTTTGTGTTGAAATTTATATATGCTAATTGTCTTAGCAACTAAACTGTCACATCCTATGCCTCTATTATCTATTGTCTGACCCCTGCCTATCGATCATAACTGTGACTGTCAGAGATCTTAAAATACTGAAAGAGCTTTTCAACATTCAAAATTAGTACATGGGCCTCCCCAGTGGCGCAGCGGTTGAGCACTGGGCTGCGAAGCTGCCTGCAGCCTCTGCAGAATCGGTTCGAACCCCGGCCGCCGGCGAGGGTCCCACATGGTACGCAGACCTCTCCTGCCGCCTGCTGCTCCCCTCAGCAGTGTACTTCCTCAGTCTACCTGTTCTGCTCCCCACTCTGGCTCTGGTGAATTCTCTCACCCTCCCGCGCTTCTGACTGTAGCCAGTGCTTGTATAAATAAATAAATAAATCTTAAAAAACAAAAAACAAAATTAGTTCATGTTGCTCTAACTTAATGACCCACTATTCCAACACATCATTCTATTGAATTCTATCACTAAATTTACTAAGAATAACTTATTAGTCAAACCCAATAACTCTCATCCTACATGATCTCTGTAAATTATTTGACATTTGTAAATTTTCTTGAAATTGTTAAATCTACCATTCTAAGATATCTCATGATTGCCTACTTCTCTGACCACTCCTTTTTTTTTTTAAATTTTAAAATGACAGGTTTATTAGGAGAAAGAGAAAAAAGAGAAGAGAGGTTATCTGTATAGTCACAGGTGAGCAGGAGAGCTGTCCCTGCTGCTTTGCAAAGGGAAAATATTTGTGAAAAGAAACACCTACATCATCACAGGCAGGCAAGAGACCTACCTCTGACCACACCTCATAATTATATTACTGATTTTCTTCTTTGGCCTCTCCACAAAATGTTGGTTATTTTCCTCCAGGTCTCAGGATTTCTTCCACTGTTTTGTTTGTGTTTTTCTTCTGTTCATCCAGCCTTCATCTCCAGCAATTTTGTTCAAGCACTAAGTTCTAACCACAAATTAAGTGCTGAAGACATACATTTTAGTTTTATTCCTCTCTCTTGAATGCAAGTCCAGTACTACCATGTATGATTTCACATGACTGTCATGAACTTATATTAAAGGGTAGTTATATTCTCTCCCATAACCCTGTTCTTGCTCCTTTAATATCTATTATGATTACAGGCATTACTCGTCACACCATAGAGTTTCTCATGTTAGATGCCTTAATATCGTCCTCTGCTCTACCTACCCACACTTATTCCCCATATACCACTGGTTAACACGCTGCTAATTCCGTTTTCAATGTTTTCTGTGTATCTGATGTCTCATCTAGGTTCTGCTACAGTTTAAGCCCTAATCATGTTTTTCCTGCATTATCACAACAGCAACATAACAGGTTTTCTTGCATTCATTTTTTACAGAATAATTTACTTTTGATTTTCTAACAGTACTTATAAGCAGCAGTAGAAGGGTGACAGCAGAGACAAATAAGCACAAAAAGTCCATGTTTGAAGTATTTTAGAGGAAATAAAAAAAGATAGGGTAAAAGATAGTCTGAGGCTAGAAGAAAAGAAAGGAGAAAGTGGGTCAGCTATAAAATCATTAATGAGAATGGACAGTAGAAAGGAAGAGGTTGATGGAGACACGGCAGGAATATGTCCTTAGCACTCTGCTCTCCTTGCTCTATATCCTCTTTCTGGGTTATTCCAACCATTTTTATTTTCTAATGCAACTTCCACCTCTAAATACTTAATCTCCAGTGCTGATGTCTCTCCTAAGTTCTACACTCATATCTAAGCATGCATGAGGTATCTCTATTAGAATGCTCCACAGATAAATATCGAAGTATGTCTAAAAGTAAATTCAACTCATATAGCTTCTCTATTATTCTCCATCTAAATCTATAGCATCACTATTTAGTTAGAATAGAAACCCTTTAGCAGAAACCTGGGAATTACCCTACTCATTCTCTCATTCTGATCTCAACTACCAAGAATTTTACCCACCAAATAGTTCTCTATATTCTTTACTCCATCCCAATTTCACCTTAGTTTAAATCTTATTACTGTGGCAACCACTTAATGGCTTACTCCATTATCTACCCTCTTTCTACACCATCCTAATTTCAGCACTATCTCCGGAATGGTCTTTCCACAAAAGTTACTCTGAACCAAGCCAAAACATCAACTTTTTCTGCTGAGGGCTGATGAATAAAACAATCAAGTTGAAATGGAAGAAAACACAAAATATTATTTTAAATTCCTTTATAATATATTAAAAGAAAATGATACAATACATTAATTCCAATAAGGTATGTGTATGTACTGCAGAAAAAAAAAATTAGATACAGTTATACAGCAGTCCTGTCTTTAGGTGGTAAAGCCAAAACTATTTTTTGCTTTGTTTAGCTATACTTCAAATCACTGTGCAACAACAGGGCATTGTATGATAAGAATACATACAAAATATTCATGGCTATGAGGGAGTTGAATTATTCTGAATACTAATAAAATTCTAGACTGGAAAAAATTAAAACAGCTAAAACAGTGGGATTTCAACCGCTAGGAGTTAAGCACCTTCTAAGATAATATTTTAATACCTGATTTATTTATTTTTATCACTATCTGGCATAATATCCTTAGAGAATATTTTTTTTTTCTTTTACAATAGTTTATAGAGTTCCTGACATAATAAAAAAAAGTGCTTGATTTTTCAGGTTGAAAAATGAATTAAAAATGAAAATAAGTGTATCTTTGCATGGCTACTTCCTTGGGTACATAAATAATGCAGGAGGAGAGAAGTGGAGAGAGTTAAATTTAAAAGGAAGAAGTGGAGTTTTGAGTTTTTTATGTTGAAAAACAGGACTATACTAAAAAATAGAATCAAATCTTGACGGACGGAAAGAGCGTTAAATTACAAACATGTGAAATCCTTATATCTTTGGAACACACAGGGAGTGTGTGTTCATGACTTGGCAAAGTACACGTCAAATACTGCCAGCTGCCTGTTTTTGTAAATAAAGTTTTATTTGAACCTAGCAACACTCATAACTTCAAGTACTGTTTATGATTACTTTGTGGCTATACGGAGTAACATGAGAGGTTCTTTTCATTAAGTCTCAATTATTACAACTTGATCCTTCCAGAAAGTTCGTGGATCCTTGTACTGGAAATCGACAGTCTAGAACAGTCACTACAGAAGCGCCCCCTAGCGATTACCCTTGACTAGTGACACGTTCTGGCTGTTTCCAGAACATTCTCTAGGCCAGGAAGTACTCGCGGTGTGGGATATACCATTATGGTGGGGGGGTGGAAGTAGGAGGTGAGACTTTTTTTTTACCTCCTTACAAGTACTTCACATAAATGGATCTAAGTATATATGCTAGCTCCGCTGTCTGGTTTCTTAAAAAACTTTCAACAGTGTAACAGGTTCCCTTAATTCCTTGGGGAGGGAGAAAATATAATCCCTGAGAAATCGAGCACACCCCTACAGTCTCTCGAAGTTGGAATCGCCCAACGGAGAAAAGCCTCAGGGTTAGGCCCAAGGCTCTCTTTCCTCAGAGCCCTAGCAGGGGGAGAGGTACATATCAACTACCTTTCTGGCTTCAGAGATCTGTGTTTAGGCTGCTACCACACAGATTGGGGCAGGAAAGGTAAAGTATTGTGGAAGATGTCCTAGGGCGGGGCAAGCCTGTGGAGGGTGTGGGGTGGGGGGCCCCCGAGGCGGGGTTGGGGGGCCTGAGGTGGCTGAGGCCGGGAAGGGGGGCGGCGGCCAAGGCTGGAGGCCCGAGGTGGGGGGGTCCTAGGCGGGGGTGAGGACCCGAGGGCGGATGGGGGGCCCCGAGGCGGGGTTGGCGTTGGGGGGTGGGCGGAGGTGGGGTGAAGGGGCGGGGGGGGGGGTCGGTTGAGCCGGTTGAGGCGGGGATTGGGAGGCGTAGGCTGAGGCGGGGTGGGGGGAGTGGGGGGGAGGTGTTGCCTGAGGTGGGGTGGCTGAGGTGGGGTTGGCCGAGGTAGGGGGGCGGCCGAGGTGGGGGGGCGGCGGGGGCGTGGCCAAGGCAGGATGGGGCGGGCACGGCAGGGGTGTGTGGCTGAGGGGGGCATGGCTGAGGGGGGTGGCCAGGGTGGGGGTCCGAGGCGGGAGGGTCTCAGGAGAGTGGACTTGCTCAGGGGGGAGGGGATGGGAGGCAAGGGAGGGAGAATATCTAGAGGGAAGGGGTGGGAATAAGGAGGGGAAGGGGTGAGAGAACAGATTGATTTACCCCTCCAGGGCCAACTAAAGCTTTTGAGGCATTTTGTCACCATGGCCTTGAAACCTGACGACCCTTGTGGTGGGTTCCGGCATAGCAAGGTTCTGGAGTTCATCAATGAGAAGATAGCAGGTCACGAGAATGGCCCAGAGTTCTATGTCGCAAATACATTCCTGTCCTGGGACGAGGTGGAGGACAAACTCAAGGACATCTTGGAGGACAGCGAGGTGCCCAGCGAGGCCAAAGAGGCCTGTGCCTGGAGCAGCCTGGCCTTGGGCATGCGCTTCGCCTACAGGCAGAGCCAGTTACATGCACGCAGGGTGCAGTGGCTGCAGGATTTCGCCAAACTGCACAAGTCGGCTGCGCAGTCCTTGGCCACAGACGTGAGAGAGCTGAACACGCAACAGGAGTTGGAGCGCAATGAGGCAGCCTTAAGGCTGAGGCAGACCCAGGCCAATCTAGCAGAGATGAGAAAGGAAAGGGACTTGCTGAGGTGGAAGCTCCTCCGGGCGGTAAGATTACTCCAACTGACCCACTCTCACTTTCCCTGACTCTTCCCCCTACCCTACCCCAGATCGGTTCTCAACCCTGCCCACTTCTCTCCAGGAGATGGAGTCTCCCCCTGATTGGGCTGCAGAGGGGCCACTAGTGGCAACTGTCAGGAGAATGAAGACTGAAGGAACAGGTGAGAAGGAAGAGTCAGTGGGAGCGGCTGCTACTGCTCCCGCTGCTACTCCTGCTCCCACTGCCGGTGAAGCCTCTGCTGTCTTAGAAGAAGCAGGAGAAAAACCAGAGGAGGAGGAAGGAGCCATGGCCACAAAGGAGCTGGGTGGAGGTGTAGTGCAGCCTGGAAATTTAAAGCATAAAATTTACACCGCGGGTAGGCAGCGGGAGGGTGATGGCAAGTCAGTGGAAACAACCACATTTTATTTCTCTGGGACCACGGTGCGACGTGGGTCCACAATCTCAACAGCACCCCTTCATGTCCATCTCCCTCCTTCATTCACATACTCATACCCACGCCCTTCATCCCCCTTCCAAGACACACCCACACCATCTCCACCAACAGCAACTGTAGTGCCATCTCAGATGCCTTCTGCTGATGCTAGCTCATTGTCTGACCTGGGGGGGCAGGGACTAGACCCTCAAGAGCTTCAAACAGACAGGAAAGACTTAGATACCAGCCTGCAGAAAAGAGCTCTAGTATTTCGTAGGCCTGGGGACTGGGACTGCCCTTGGTGTAAAGCTGTGAATTTTTCACGGAGGAAAACTTGTTTCCGCTGTGGGAGGGGAATCTGGCTACAAAATCCTTAAATTCAGAAATGTAAAGTAACAAAAATATATCCCAGTGGGAAATCAATTTCTGGGGGAGGGGGGTTTAAGGGAAGGTTTGGGGAAGGGGGGAGGCAGCTTGGGTGGGTGGGAGGATGGGTAGGGCCAAGGGGGTTGTTAGAGGTGGGGTGGATGGGTGGGGGATGGATGGGTGGGGGGAGGGGTGGGTGGTGGATGGGTGGGGCAAGGGAGTTGTGAGAGGTGAGGGGGGTGGAAAGGGGGGTAGGGAAGGGAAGTAGGGTATAGGGTGGTGGCTAGGGAGGGTATAGATTAGGGGTTGGGGGAGAGAGAAACACAGAGACAGACATGTTTTGATGACCCTGTGTGTCTTCCAGAGAATTAGCACTTAATACTCTAGAACTGCTGAAGCTTCTATTTGTGTGTCCGTCTGTCCCCAAACCTAGTACCTTATACACTGGGCATGTATTTAACAGCCCACTCCCCACACCCCCAAACTAGGTCTTACATGACTGGAGCAGGAATGGTCATCTGACCCATCCTGAACCAAACGGATTCTCCGGCTGGAGAATCTGAATCTGAATAGAGAGACAGAGTCCTTTAAGATGGTGTTGGGCAATGAAGCAGGGGGTCTCCTGGAGCTGGGGCCAAGGTCAGAGGCACACACACGTGGATCACAGCTGAGGTCTGGCCCTGGTTGTGGGGAGCAGAACCAGGTGCTTTATAGATATGCGGTGTCTTTAGAGAATGCCAGTATGACGTCTCAGAGCAGACAGGCGCAGAGCAGCACAGAGCAGTATACCCTAGGACCCCAGAGATGGAGAGAGGCGACCTCACCACTTTTTACCTTCCTGCAATAGTGCTACGAGAAAAACCACTTTACAGAGACCCTTTGTCTTTAGTTAACTTGAAGTGAGTTCCTGTTTGTGGTAACCAGATTATTTCTAAGTCAGAAATTGCCTCCAGAAAGGCAGTTGTAAAACAGACCATCAAAGAAAATGTTGGACTGAGGAGGTGCACGAGGGAGAGAAAGGGAGCGGGGATTCCTGCATCTCGAGAGTCTCCACAAAATGAAACATTCAGGTTCTGAGCCAGTTCTACCCCAAGAAATGATCAAAACAGGCCTGGCGTTAACCCGGACTGACAACGCTGCAGAGATTGCCTCCCCTAACGGAACCAAGGCTGCATTTGGAGGACACCAGCGCTGGCTGCACATGAGGACAGCTATGACTTCAGCCCCTTGACAGGAGAATCCTTCCCAGTTCCCAGGAGGCAGAATCAGGAACACATCTGACCCGGGAGCTCGTGCCACTGCCAAGGAGGTGAGTCAGCAGCTGACAGTGCCCGAGGCCTTGCTGGTCTAGACTGAAGAGTAGAGTCCAGTCTGGGAGTCTCTCCACCAATCTACCACATGACAGCTACGGAAGGGGAGCCTGGCTACAAAGCTCTCAGTGAATCCACAAAGGTGGAGCAGGCTATCCCCGTGTAAATCAGCCTCAAGAGGGAGGGTGAACAAGGAGGGGGAAGAGGACGGGCTGTCCCCCTCACCCACGGCTATTCAGTGCCGAAGGGGCTAACTCTGGTTTTGTCCGCAGCGGGAAGGATGGGGAGGATCATACCTGGACAGACTGAGGCACCCCCGGCCATCATGAAGGGACTGTGGACCTAGAGACTGAGGAGTCGTGTCCCTGGGACCTCTCTGCAGCAGCTGGATGCGACTCTGGGGTGTCTCCTGTTGGGGCAGGTGTGGGTTGGGGGCCAGATCCCTAGTCAGAAATGCCCTTGGGCTTGTGTACATCCTTCTAGGGCAGGGTTTCCCAACTCAGCACTCTCAGCACTTGCAGTTGCATAATCCCTTGCTACAGGGGGCTGTGCAGTACACTGATGATGTTTACATGTTACAAGATGTAATTCCTGGCCACCGGTACCACTAGCACACCCCCGCTCCGGCCCTGGCTATAACCACCAAAAATGGCTCCGGATATCACCACATGGCCACTGGAGGGCCAGATCACCCTGGCTGGGGACCTCGGAGGCAATGAGGTACACAGGCCCTCAGAACAGAGGGAAGGGACGTGCAAGGCTAGTGTGCTCTGCTGTGCGCAGGGCTGCAGGGACCCCCTAAGACCGAGGTGGAAAGTGTTCACTGGGTCAGGCTTGCACTATTGATCTGCAGTAGATCCCGGTGGGGGCGGCCCCGAAGCCAAACTGCAGAGTGAGCCAGAATGGAGGAAATGCAGTCAGGGAGGGAGGCTCTTCTTCCAGGGCTGCGAAGGGAAGGAGTGAGGTGGGAGATGTGGCCCAGAGAGGGTGCTTTTGAATATGGGGGAAGCTTGAGGCCTGGGGAATGAGGTAACTGAAGAAAGCACGACAACGCACGAGATACGTACAAGAATGAGACCATATGCACAGTGCTGTATTGGAGCCATGTTTATTGTGTAATGAAAAAAAATTCATGATAGGCTCCCTTTACTGTTTGTAAAACTCACTGCCTCTAATTTGTGTAAGTGTGGATATATACGATAGGCAGATATATAGATTTTTTTTAAGTTTTTTTTTCAAGAGGCATGTATTTTTATTTATTTATGATTTATTTAATTGTGTGTGTGTTTGTTTTGTTTATACAAGCACTGGGTACAGTCTGAAGGGCGGGAGGGTGAGAGAATTCACCAGAGCCAGAGCGGGGAGCAGAGCAGGCAGAAGGACCGAAGTACACTGCTGAGGGGAGCAGCGGGCGGCAGGAGAGGTCTGCGCGCCATGTGGGACCCTCCTCCGGTGGCCGGGGAGCAGCCGGGGATTGTACAGGCACCACAGTGGCTGCGGGCAGCTTCGCAACCCAGCGCTCAACCGCTGCGCCACCGGGGAGGCCCCAGATAGATAGATTTATGGTTGCTTATGTTATGGATTTATGCTTGAGTAAGCTTGTTTTAAAAAGTATGGAAAAATTTGTTTCACAAAAAAAAAATTTTTGGAGTACTTTATGAACTTCTGTGTTGTGAAAACAAAATAATAAAATGTTCACAAATAAACAAAAAATAAAGTGAATTTACTGGTTTGAGTTGGTTTGGAAAGGTCACCTAGTCCTTCGGGAAAGGAGGAGAGGAAGAAAATAGACATTGATCTGTGTGGCAAAGGGAACTGGAACGAAGTGAGCTCCAGCCTGTGTGTCCCTTAGACAACACATCTGAGTGAGTGAGAACACAGTGGCTGGCAGGGGGCTTCTGGTCGATGACACATTGAGGAGTATTTTGGGGGTGGACAGTGGGGAAAGGGAAAGAAAGGATCATCAGTCTGCATGGAAGACCCAATTGCTATGGGTCCTAATGGAAAGAAATCCAAAGGGAGGACAGTGGACCGAGGTAGGAGACCTGGAAAGAAAGGTGAGTAATCTCAGAAGGGCAGCAGACACAAGTGTCTGGTGTTACAACTTGTTTTCATAACATTTTTTTTTTTCCCAGTAAAAGATGCAGTCCGTTCAAATTTGGGTTTCATATTTGGTTTTATATTTCATATATTACACCCATTTTAAAGGTTTTTTTCTCTCTAGGTCCAGAGGGAAGGATTTAATTTAATTTACAACTAATTCACTTTGATTATTAAATATACACAACAAAGCCGACAGAGATCATCTGATACAGCCTTTGAGACCTTGGGCTAGCATACTTAGTGAGATGGGAATATAAAGAGTTAAGACAGCTTTAAAGTGATGTTGCTGTGATGTGGTATGGAGACTTAAAGAAATAAAAATGTGTATCTCCTGGGTGGCCTAGGGGTTAAGTCTCAGTGCCACAACCTCGAAGGCACACCGTGATGGCCTGAGTTCAATCCCAGGCCAGGGAGCTAACCCACATATGATGCAGCAGACCTCTCGTCACTCCCGCTGCTCCCTGTTAGCAGTGTATTTCAGTAGATCTGCCTGTTCTGCTCCCCACTCTGTCTCTGGTGAATCCACTCACACACGCCCCCCACCCATCTGGCCTACACTGCAGTTCTTCTGTGCATAAATCTTTTTAAAAAAAGAAAAATGGAAATTCCATATGATTTGATTCAGCAATACCTCTATTAGGTATTAAGCCTAAAAATAGGAAAACGATAATATAAAATGACTTATGTAAGCCTATGTACATAGCAGCACAGTCCACAATTGCAATAGATGAGTGGACAGTCTTGGAATATATACTTGATAGAATACTACATAGCTATAAAAAATGAAATATTGGCTTTTGGGACCAAAAGGATAGACCTCAAGGTGATGATGTTAAATGAAGTAAGTCAGAAACTGAAAGACAGATAACACATTGTTTCACTCATCTGTGGAATATAAATAAGCAAAAAAAAAAAACATAAAACAGGCAAAATATAGCAGGGCTAAATCTTGGACTTAGTGAAAAAATTTAATGGTTACCCCAGGGAACCGGCGGGGGGGGGTGAGAGAGAGCAGGGTAGGAGGCAAAGGGGGTATTTACTGGCACTGGTGGTCTGGTGGAGGATGAGTGGAACAAGTGCATATATGGAAGATCAAAAATGTAACTGCAACATCAAAGTTAGAAATTTAAAAAAGAACAGGCAAAACCAAAGTCCCCCCCACCCCAGGTAATAAAATGATGTTGTTGGAAGAAACTCCCAACTCCACTGGGTAAGGAAAAGAAATGGAAATTTCAAGGAGACCAATGTCTTAGTCAAAATCTGATTTTTGTCTCTACTTGCCCTTGAACACTTTTTCTCTGCTTGGGAATACCTGTACAATTGCTGCCTGTTTAGATCCTCAACACCCCTAACTCTGTATGTCAAAAGCTTTCTTCCCCTACTCTCCACTACTACTATTTTATCATACCGTTTCTAATGGGAAATTTCACTGTCATGTTTGGTGGAAGATAAGACCCTAAGTTAGTGTGGGTAGCTTTCACCCTCTCTCTGCCCTCTAACAATGTTCGTCTCTTTGGCTGAATGGGTCACTCCAAATCCAGCAATTTCTATAGGTGTTTGGTATGCCACATCAGTCCCTGGGTTTTTACTGTGCAGAATAGGTATAATGCACAAAAAGAGTTGAAGAATCATAAGGAACAATGTTAGTTCGATTACACTGGAAAAAAGAGCAAGACTTTCTAAAGAGCACAAAACAAAACAAAACAAAATCAATCCAAGTGATGGAAAACGAAAATAGGAGAGAGAGGAAAAAATTGGGCATACACACCACAATAAGTTTTTAGTTGGGAATAAGAATGAGGAGTAGGGCCTCCCGTGGTGGCGCAACGGTTGAGCGCTGGGTTGCGAGGCTGCCTGTAGCCTCTGCAGCGCCAGTTCGATCCTCGGCCACCGGTGAGGGTCCCACAAAAAAAAAAAAAAAAAAAAAAAAAAAACCAGAATGAGGAGTAAATGACGTACTTTCTGGGCAGCTTAGGTATGTAAGAAATATTGAACATGAAAATAATGTAAATAATTTTAAATGTTCCTGGAGGTTAAAATGGGCAACCCTTGATGTCTCTTAAAGGACTTCAGTCAATACTTAAGAATTCAAACTACTGAAATTGTTTAGTTGCTGAACTTTCTCCTAGGATACAATTCTGTGCTGATTACATGGGATCCTATCTTTTATTTGACTTATATTTGATTGTAATTTTTACACATATCCCAATACCCCTTTTAGTCTGTTAGGAGCCAGAAGTCTTGCCAATTCAACTTTTTCCTTTTTGTTACCTTTCACAGAGTAGATGCTCAATAATTGTTTGTCTAATGAATAATAGATGCCTTATATGTGAAATGATATAATTAATAAAATATCCCTTTTAATAAAAATAAAACTCAAGTTAGGAAGGAATACACAGTCATTTTGTTCTACCACTCTGGAATACTGCAACTTTCGGGTCAATGCAGGAAGGGGGTTTCATGCAATGAGTTCTTTACAAAAAAAAAAAAATATATATATATATATGACACCTAACACTTGATTATGGTCACAATCAATGTGATCATATACTGATGCACATGCTTCTCAAACTTATTACAAGTCTTCTGTCTTAGACGTTTGAGATAAAAGGAAAGAACCAGCTAAGGATTTATTTCTGAGAGGGCTACTCCATCTCCTTTCTTTAGTAGAAAACAACTATTAAGTACTTCTGCATCCTGGTTGAAAACTGGTAAGTAGATCACAAAGCATTTCCAACTTTGCAAGACAAGGAATTTGATTTTCTCTCTGAAAAATTGTTCTTTAACTTAACCTTAACATGAACTTAGTATCCCTATTTCACTGCTATGTGTTGTCCATCTTTAATTAACAGAATTTCAACATCACAAGACTACATTGTGTAAGTGAAAACTGAAAACAGAATCACAGAACTTATACAAGCAGAAATATACACAGAAATATATAAGTATTTATGATATACAGATACCGCTAAAGAACAGGAAAAATAAGTAATAAACAAAAAAGACAGCAGAGAAAACTATGTGCATGAGCTAGACAGACTTGGCTTCATGTCTCAGCTCCACCATTTGCTAGCCATGTGTCAAGGGCACGTTCTTTAACTTCTATGAGTATCACTTGTATCATCTTCAATAGGTATGAACTACCTCACAGGTAGTTATTCTGAGGATTCACAGTATTTGCCATATAACAAGAGGGAAAAAATCATAGCTAATATTATAGTGGAGTGTTAATAAAATAAGAAATGAGATTAATGTGTCATAATAGTGTCACAGAAGTGTTGAGTACTTTGTCTATGTCTGCACTGGTGCTACGTGCTTATCAGTATCCCTGAGGTAGAAATTATTATTCTTACCCCTCATTAAGACTTCTCTCACTCAGTTTCAGATTCACTCAGTTGCTTGAGATAAAACCATAAGAGTCATCATCCTTTATTCAACTATTTCTCTCATTTCTGACATTCAATATATCAGTATGTCCTATCAAATCATCCTTGCCATCACCATAGCTACCCCTCCACCCATCAAGTATTTCCTCAACTAATACAATGGCTTTCCAACTTGTTTTCTGTGCTTGTCTCCTTGCATTCCATTTTTTTAAAGATTTATTTATTTATGTATACAAGAACTGGGGTGTAAGCCAGAGGTGTAGGGGGTGAGAGGATTCTCACAGATTAGGGAGCAGAACAGGCAGGATCTACTGAAATACACTTTTGAGGGGAGAGTGGGCGAGGCAGGAGTGGTCTGCTGCGCCATGTGAGTTGTGCCCTGGCCAGCCAGGGATCAAACTTGTGCTACAGTGGCGGGCGATAGCTTGAGAGTGCTGTGTTTAAACCCCTGTGCCACCAAGGAGGCTCTTACACTCCATTTTTAAAAGTTAAATCTGATCATATTACTCCCAGCTTAAAATGAACAAACAGATACAATACAACATTCTCCTTTTGCCTGATTGTAAATAAAAATAAACTTCGTATTCCTGGCCAATAACGTGCAACAGGATCTGGCCCCTGCCTGCCTCTCCATCTTCATCTAGAATACCTCCCGCAGCTCAATGCATTCTGTCCAGTCTAGCCTTCTCTGGCTTCCTTGAGCATAAGCACCCGGTTCTTGTTTCATGATCATTGCACTTGCTATACACTTTGACTGGAACTTTCTTTCTGTGGATCTTCACAAGGTTGGATCCTTCCTGTCATGCAGGTCTTACCTTGCTAGGTGTCAATTCCCCAAATTTGAAGGTGTTAACACCTGTGGGATAACCCCATGGATGATAGGAGATGGAAGCAAAGAGGTACATTCACGTCCATCTCTCCTTTTGGATCAACTATCTTGAATACTGTCCCTACTTCCTTGGTTCACTTCTGTTTCCCTTCAATCCTGTTTCCCTAGGATGGCACTTCCTACTACACATGAGGTGTTCTCTCAAAGTCTGTTTTCTAGGAAACCATGGTAAGACAGGAGGAAGATCATTACAGTTTTCAACATTCTAGTTTTGACACCAAATGGATATGCTAAAAATCTGTTGGATAAAAGAGCCTATGTTCCAGAAGAGAGGCCTGAACTAGAAGGTATTATTTTGGAGTTATCAGTGTACAGATGTTATTAAAAACTATAAGACCATAAAAGATCACGAAGGGAGTGAGTTTGAGTAGAGATCAAAAACTGAAAAACAGACCTTGTAGGATCCTCTAATACTAAGAGTCAGGGAGAATATGAGGTACTGCAAAGGAATGTAAAGGGGTAACTAATGAGTAGGATGATAATTAGGAAAATGAGATTGTCTGGAAGTCAGGTAAAGAATGTGTCAAAAAAGAAAAAAAAAGTGCTCAGCTGTGCCCAATGCACTGATCAAGAAACAGGAGGACTGAACAATGAGTGATCCAACTGTTGGATTGAGTGTTACTGAGATCACTGGGGATTCAGATAAACGCAATTTTGGTGGAGTGGTGGAGGTAAATTCTGATTGGAATGGAGTTAATAGACCATTAGTTGAGAGGAGTGCAATAATTTGAGAGAAAACAACCCTTTCTTTGAAGTAGTTTTGTTGCAGATAGAAGTAAGGAAATGGCAGGGGCTGGCAGCAAAAATGGAGTTGAGAGATTTTTGTAGATCACATTAATACTGACCTGTGTGTAAGCTGATATACATGATACAGGATTAACAGAATATTTCATGATATAGGAAATGGAAGAATTGCTCAAGTGATATCCTTGAGTAATCAAAAAGGGATAGGCTCCAGTGCAGTGATTACTGGCCTTACACAGGCGCAAGGTTCGTCTTTGCTTTTAAGACACTTAGAAGCAGACTATATAGGTACGAGAGGACAGTAGGTTGGTGGATGCAGTGCAAATTCTCTTCTAATTGCTTCAATTTTTCAATAAAATGTGAAACTAGGGGAGGAGATGTTGGAGTTTTAAAGAGAGAAAACGAGGTGAAACAGTAATAGGAAACTGGGGAACAGGATGCATGAAGGCTATACAGTGAAACTATTTGACAGCATTAAGGGTCCATTTGAGGATCATGATGATGAATTTAAAGTGAGACCCGTCAACGTTATAATTTTCCCTAGGCTAAGATCAGCTGCAAGGATAAAGAAGAAAGCATAGACAGAGAGTTTAGTTTAAATAGCGTTATGGTTTTCACAACTCAGCAACATGAAGGAATGGAGAGAAAAGGCCAGGGAATATAGGAGGGATTGAAATGACTGATTATGATATTTAAATTATGCCGGAAGGAAGACAACTATAAGAGATGCAAATTCAAAATATGGTATGAGAAAAATAATCATAAAAGAGAAACCAAAGTTTGCCTACTGATACAGGGATGAAAAAAGTAAATACCAGTGTCAATTAGATAACCAATAATCATTTAAAAATTAACTCATGGCCCTCACTGGTGGCGCAAGGGGTTAAGACACAACCTATGAAGCTATCCGCAGCCACTGCAGCACAAGTTCAATCCCTGGCCAGGAAGCAACCCATATGGCGCAGCAGACCTCTCCTAACTCTCCCACTGCTCCCCTCAATAGTGTATTTCAGTCAGTCTGCCTGTTCTGTTCCCCACTCTGTCTCTGGTGAATCCTCTCAACCCCCACACCTCTGGCCTGTACCCCAGTTCTTGTATGCATAAATAAATCGTTAAAAAATTTAAAAAATAAAAATTAACTCTTGCTTTATGATGATCAAATATAGCCCTTTAATTCCATCAATTCTTACAAAGCATGTAATCCTGCACAATGACTAATTTATAAACATCTGATTGCCTCCAATAAACTGAATGGAGTCAACATCATATAGGTTTTGTACAATAAAATGTTATATTTCTGAGCAGTACAGTACGAATATACAAGATCATGGCTATATTTCTAAGTTTAACTAAGCTACTATTAATTAAATTAAAATAAATTCCAGTTGATACTAATTTTCTACTTAAGTTACCTATAATTTTATAAACAAGTAAATTAGGAAATTTTAAAGGTTGAAAAAGTAGTGTTTACAGGTCACATATGTTCCTTTATGCATAACAGCTGCAAAAAATAAGTAGATCAAGGACTCTTGTTTATAACTGAAAACAGGAGGAATAAACAACTAATTGCATCACACTATAACCTACACAGGTCAGAGAAGGTATTGCCATTGTCTTGAAACCCTGGTGTACAATCTTGAACTTTTTCTAAGGTCAATTAATTCTGGAAGATTCAGGGTTTCATTTCTCCTACCCGAAATGATATGCTTTCCTGGAAATTGCTATACTGGCAACTGATTTGTTGACACTAAACTTCTCAAGGATCAATAGTTAAGCTGCAGTTGAATTATGAGACATGTTCACCATCCTTGAAAAGCTCTTGGTAACTATGGTGGGGACTAGGGTAGGAGGGTGGAAGGTGATAAAATCTATTTCTTCAAGTCTTAGGTAGACTAGAACAATTACTTTTCACAATTAGTTTCACAATTACACAGGTTTCCTCATAATATGACAGAGTAAATCCCACGGAGCCTGCTTAATGAATGTTTGTTGATTGAAACATAAAACATTAAATATATAGTACATAAGCAATTATAGGTATCATTTAAGGGTCATCAAAATCTAGCAAAACTACTATACATACATTTATTTTTCATCATAGAACATTTCAAACACATGCAAAAAAATACCTGAATATAATGAACCCTCATATATTTATTGTATAGATTCAATAAATAGCAAAATGCTACAATTCTTGTTTCAAATCTACCCCCATTTCCCCCAACTCCCCCTAAAAAAAATCCCCTCTAATGGCATTATTTTGCTGGCACATTAAACACTCAAATGTGACACATAGCAAGGCAAATGTTATGCCTCAGAGATGGATAAATTCAGTTAACAAACCCTTTAGAAGTGTTTCTGTGGTATGTACAGATTTTGGGAACCTCACTTATTTCAAGGATTATTAAAAAAAACAAAATTATATTGTTGGATTATATTTCCATTTAAGAAGGTAGTTACTTATGTGTTTATTTCATTTGAGAGAAAAAGGATCAGAGTGGTTTTCAACCTTTAGTTGATTCTCTATACGTGCCCATTTTTAGCCCCAAACACACAGGTTTCAATAGATGTTCAGTTATAGGTAATCATTTTGTTCAATAACTGTGAATTCAATTCAGAATTACATGGATACATCTCTCTTCATGCACGCCTTAAGACACCCCTTGCTACCGTTGTTTTGAAAGTGATATGCGAGATTTTTGTCAAATAAGATTACTCTCATCATTTTTATCTTACTAAGTGCCTCCATTGAAGATTCAGGTGGGAAGGAGGTAAGTCAGTAATTCTTGATTGGCTCTGCCTCTCAAATGATGACTCACTTCATCATTCCTCTATTACTAACCCACTAACATGCTGAGAAATTCATCAAATCACTCTTGAGACTGGCCAAAGAAAAACACAAAAATGAGTAATTGGCTACTGAAAGGTCACAGACAGTAAGCTTTTCTTGCTATGATTCAAGTGGGTGGAGAGTATTTACTAAATATTTCACATCTGCCTCTTTTTAAACACACTGAAATAGAGTAATTACAATGAGCTCAATAAAGCAAGGAAAAATCATTCATAATTACTTTAAAGTTGTATCAAATTGGAGGTTTCAGGTGAACATTGCCCAATCCAAAGCATTTTTCATAATAAATACCATGCTCTTCTTCCATATGATCCAGCAATTCCACTCCTAGGTATTTACCCAGAGGACACAGAAACATCAATGCCAAAGAGCACCTGCACCCCTATGTTCATAGCAGCACTATTTACAATCACTAAGCTTTGGAAACAACCCAAATGCCCCAAAATAGATGACTGGATCAAGAAGATGTGGTACATATACACCATGGAATATTACTCAGCATTCAAAAAAGATAAACACATGCAATTTGCAGCAACATGGATGGAGCTGGAAGGGATCATGCTCAGCAAAATAAGCCAGAAAGAAAAAGAAAAATACCGGATGGTCTCACTCATAGCAGGAATCTAGAAAACTTAAACAAGGGACCAAGAAAAAGAATAACTGTAAGAAAGAAAATATCGAAATGAACAAACAACTATGAAGCAGAGACACTCTATGGGGGGTGGGGGGCGGGGAAAGGAGGGATTGGGGTCAAAATAAGGGGGTTGTAATTGTATGGGGAATATAAAAAATAAAATTTACATTAAAAAATACCACACTCTTGTCAATTGTATAAAATTGCTTATACAAACTGAATTTCTCACTCAGCACATATTTGGAATCAGTGGCTACTTCTAGATCTGAAATACATGCCTATTATTCACAGCCAAAGGCTAATTCTTTAACTTCTGTCATTCTGGAAGAGATTTCTGTATCTGTGAGTTGACAAAAGACTGCCGCTTCCTTTAGAACAGGGATTCCCCAAGTTCTTTTTCTTACCGAGGCATACATGAGGAATAATAGTCAAAAGTTCCACATACGCCAATCTCTCCCTAAGACATGCTGTTTGAATAAAGGATGTCATCAGTTTTGTTTGAATCTAAGCCTCTGCTCAGTGAAATACCATCCCTTTCTCTTCTACTAATCTAGAAGTGAGTTGAAAACCACTGATTTAGGTAATATCTCTAACAGATACAAACAAGACCAATTTGATATGTAGTTGAAAGAGAGGGCCACCTATAGGAAAGGATTTCAGAGGCAAAAGGCAATCCCATATGTTCATGAAATAGTACTAGGATTTGTTTAAAAGTTTATAGGTTATCAGGTGACAGGACCTAGAAACAAAGACACTCTAGTAGCAACAAGCAAATCTAGTACCCCAGTCTTAGATTCCTTCCATGGAAAGGAATCAGGTCTCCTTAGGAAAAAATGGTTGATTCTAGGACTGGAGTAGGAAAACAACATAAGCCTGGAGCTTCTTTTAATGCTTGTATGCAAGAAAAATAAAGCAAACACCACAATGATGAGATTATGTCAAAGAGACACATGTTCCAACCAAAAGAGCTTACAATAGACAAAGATGAAATAATATGAGTCAGGTAATAAAGTATTATTGGGTTATGACACAATACATAATTAAATATCTGCACGTCCATAATGACGTAACTAAAAGATTGAATGAATGACAGAGAAGAGACCAAGAGCCATGCAAAAGAATTCCAAATCATTTTATGCAGATTCTACACTCTTAATCAGATGGCGCATAGCTGTCCATTCCTCAAGTATGTACTGTGAATACTAATACATTCATCCAAAGAGAACAGTATGTAAAGGGAGAAAGTCCACATTACCCTGAGACAGGTGATCAAGGTCTTTATAAACAGCGATAAGTCATGATGGTACTTTGTACCCTTAATATGAGGGGATGAGAATGTTATTTTCCCTCTGTGATCTTCCTCCCTAAAAACACACCAACCCAGTATAATCATGAAAAAAAAATAGATAAATCCAAATCAAGGGATTTTCTACAGTAGTACAAAAAACATCAAGGTCATCAGGAACAAGGAAAGTCTGAGAAATCCGAAAGGAGTTTTAGGAGACATCACAACAAAATGCAATGCAGTATCCCCAATGGGATCCTGGAACAGAAGAAGGGCATTAAGGTAAATTAAAGGAAATATAAATAAAATATGGACTTTAGTTAATAATCATGTGCCACAATGGGTTCTTTAATTACAACATATACTTCATAGTTAAGCAAGATGTCAATCGTAGGGAGAAATGAGTATAGGGGGCACATAGGAACTCTATATTTTTTCTGTTATAATTCTGTAAATCCAAAACTGATCAACAATTTAAAAGCTTATGCAAAAGCATGGAGGGGGCACTTTTTTGTTGTTGTTAGCAAATGCATCTGATGTTGTATCTGCAAAGAAAATATATTTAAAGTAGTTTAGGGAAAATGTTAAATATTTTCAAGGCAATGATTTATTCACTTTGTCGGTTTCAGAGAATTGTAGTGATTATCAGGGCTTGGAAATCAACTGTATTACTCAAGAGGGAGGGGGAAGGTTTTTTTTAATTAACTATAGCTTCCTTTGCATGGACAAACACTAGACAAAGTGCACACACATCAATGAGAAACGACTGACTAAATTGTGAGTTAAGCAAAAGACAATATTATATACTTAAAAGGATGAGTGAGCTATCAATTGACTTGGAACAAGTTCCACTATGTATTTTTACTCTGAAAACAAAATGCAGATAAATATAGACGTCTCCTTTCCTGATGTTAACAATGAGGAGAAAACATCCCCAGGCATATGTTTATACAATTAAAAGAGGAGGGAGGGCCTCCCCTGGTGGCGCAGCGGTTGAGCGCTGGGCTGTGAGGCTGCCCACAGCCTCTGCAGCGCCACCAGTCAGTTCCCCGGCCACTGAGAGGGTCCCACAAAAAAAAAAAAAAAAAAAAAAAAAAGAGGAAGGAGAAGGTATGCAAAGGATACACACTAAGCTGATAACACTGCTTAGAGCATGGGAATGAAGGTAGAGGGAGAGAAGAGAGCTTGGCAGGGCTGGGGACATAAGCAGGGCAGGGGAAGTGAGCAATTATAGATTCAGTAATTGATAACACAGTGGGCTGAAGCTTTGCAAATAAAATTTTTAATTTGTGAAAACAAAACACACAAAAAAGAAAATGGAGTAGGGAGAGAAAAAGATCTATTTTAGACTAGCAGGACTTCATGAGGATGGATAGAGGGGATGAGTTGAGAAAGAGTAGTAGCAGCCTATAAGAATACAGAGTTGCTGAAGGTGAATTATACCACTTGTCAACTTTGCCAAGAGCTGCCCAAGTAGGAGACGATATTGGTTATCACCAAATGATTGCTATTTCTGTCAATATCCTGGAGTTTTGTCCCACCATAAGGACTAAACTCACCATTTACTTCCCCAACACTTCTCTCTCTCACACACACACACACACACACACACACACACACACACGTGATTCTTAGAGCATCAAGAAGATTCTCTATTTATACACCACCTTGTTCTCTTGGCCTTTTGAACAATGAGGCCTCACCAGGGGCCTGCAAGTGATTTTGAGGAAGAGGTGACACAGCTTTGGCATCAGACAAAGTCCATCCACAGGAGACAAAAATAGGAAGGGTCTGCATTTTCAAGAAGTTAAAATCAAATAATAGAGTATAGGTCCCTGGTGAGCCAGATCAGAGACTCCCAAAATGGCAGAATTGAAAGGTAGTTTAAAGGTCATTTAGACACCTACTTCAATATCTAATGCAGTCCTTTATCTGAGCTGCAAGACCCTAGATCCTAGCACTGAGGTGGAGGGGGAAGGAAGGACATATTGTGGAATCCCTGAGGATAAAACAGATTTGCTTTTCACTGTAAATTTCTTATCAACAGCAATAATACCTATGATACCTTCCCTGAATGGTACCCAGGAACTCAGGATGACTGTGTATCTACAGGGTTCCATGTTCAATATTTAAATACAGTGGATTCAACATTCACAAAGCAAATCTATGAAGAATTTCAACAGTACTGCATTTGCTAAAAAGATCTCCAAGCAGCATTTGAGATTTTTTCCATCGACAAGGACAGACCTTGGCCTAAGTGATACTTTAGGTCATTTTCATGGCCAGATATCAAGATGATTGAGCCAACTGGCTCTACCCAAAAACAACTGTTAACACTCAAAATACCCTGGGGTAAGGGTGGAGTTGGGGAATAAATGAATCACAAAATTTTCTAAATTAAATGAGCACACAGAATAGTGGGAGTCCCATCTTATGAAAACTTGATAAGAATTTGCTATGTATTTCCAACAAATAATTAGAATTGAATTTACTAAAGCTCCACATGCAGTGCAACTTTCACAAACACTGCATATGAGAGGCACATGAAACCAAATCAAAATACAGCTGTGCAAATAAAATTTCCACGCAACACTCACCTTAACACACACGTGTAGAATCCACTGTCTTGTGCTTCTGCTGAATGAAACCATATTGAATCTTCCTCTTTGCTCATCCTGACCTCTGAAAAGATGATAGGCTCTTCCAAATCACCTTTGTTTTTGTACCACATAAGCCTGAGTCCAGTGCTCTGGGCCATGCTATAGTTGGTGCGAATATAACTGTAGAAAAGGGCACATTTCACTCGAACAGGTTCACCTGCCAAAGCCATGTATGTCTTGAGATCCACTGACCAGTCAATGCAGCCATCCACTGAAAGAAAACCAAATTGGGCATGAGATGTAATGAGCATTGCTAAAAATGGGAAACACAACAATCATAGTGAACTTGTATTGAGGACTTAAGATGAGCCAGGCAAGGGATCAAATGTTTTCTTTTTTAATAGATAACATGAGCTACCTCAATTATCCCAGTGATCCCATCAGATGAACGAAGAGCCACCTTAAACCTGCGTAAACAGGATCCCTGCTCTACCCATGTGCCTGTGGGATATTTCTGACCTTGTATGGTAACCTCTGCTTGGGGCTCAATCCATCCACCGCATGGCTCCAGCACTCAGACCCATGGGGAGATCCTGGGCTCCTCCCAACTGTCTTAATTTCAGCAGAGCAGCCTGGCAAGAGGATGACTACTGCAAGCCATGTAGTAACTGCTTCTCAGGATTGTGAGAGATTGATTGCACCAGTGACACACATATGTTAATTTTAGGTGACTTGCAATTTATAGACATAAGACTCCCACAAAACTGAAACCTCCATGGACCCAGGTACAGACTAGGAAAAGCCCTGACACTGACACTTTTTTATTCTTATTTTACAGATGAGAAAACTGAGACTCAGAAAAGTGCAATGACTTTTGCCCATGGTCACACAGTTAATAATTGCTGGAAAACCAAGCATCTGATTCCAGAGACTGCTCACAAGCCCTACCCGATACTAACTCTGTGATTGTCACAGGAACCACCGTGTTATTTATTTACCTTGAAGAAAGTAAATGTCCGGGTTGGGAGCAGAGGGCACCTACAGTGATTATTTGCCATTATCTACATGCCAGTTTTCCATGGCATGGCCTATTAATAGCAGGTGTTTAATCACAGTTTGATTTCTTTTTATACCCTTAGGCCTCCCTAGTTGCTAAGCTGGTATACACTCATGGGAATATATTATACTAGTATCAGGTTTAATCAAATAATATTAGGTTAGTAAAATCTACCATTAAAGAAAGTATACAGCAAATTCCCTCTTTTTCAAAAGAGCTGGAAATGAGACTATGTGACTAATTTAATATGCTAGTCAATACAATTAGCAGATATTCTACCTCCAATTGCTTATTTTCAAAGAATTTCATCAAATTATGCTACATTCCTTTATATTACTTGATTACCCTTTATTAAATAATCCTTTTAAACTGTATAAACACTGCCATTTAAAAATTACACGTTTCCCTGATTATTTTGTGAACTGATCTGCTTCTTTTTTTAGATGTTGCCATCTCTGTAACCCAGTATGTTTATCTTTTAACCTCAGTTGACAGGAAACTAGGAGCTAAAGGCAATGCTCAAGTGTAGTAACTATTTTACCTCAGGATTTGCTTTCTCTATATGAAAAGGTTCTTGACCTGGGATTCAAAAACACTTATAGACAGGGGGCTTGGATAGATTTCAAGGTTGCTGGCAACTGTTGTACCTATTTACAATATTATACTTTTTTTTGATAAATGAATCTATGACACAGGAAAGTTTCTGATCTCTGTGGTTTCTGATCTTTCTTTCCGAGTTCATTTTCTTGCTGCACTGCTGCATCTCAGCTTTTATTGTAAGGTTCCTCAAATCCTTTTATAGTGTGTAAGGCATTCCATAGGAATAAGTCAATCATTAAATAAATATCTCATTCTAAATTTATACTGAAGGACATATGACTTCCATTGAGGATTAAAAGAGCAGATTCATGAATATGGATATTGATGGCCACTGTGCCCTATTAAAGAGGTACAACTGGATTGGACTAAAGATGTGTACATCACTGGCTCTTTCTCCTAGGACTGTTTTATAAATTCTCTGGTATTGGTAGTTTACAGGTAATTATTCACCCTGGTAACTGTCAAGAACAGAGGGGAAACTTGCATTCCTTGAACTTTCTGGTTCTTGGTATATTACTAGAGACCCACCCCTGGATTAAATATAATTTTCATGTTCATTAGTCTATCATTTTTAATGTATTTTCTAACTCCGTTTGATGGATTTATGTGTGATATTCTTCCCATGCCTTCACAGAAACGAGAGGTCATGCTATAAACATTCTTTCAAAAACACAAGTCTCCTAAACATTTAGTTTTAAAATTTGGTTTATGGAAACAAATAAAATATAAGGATAATTTTTAAAGACTCCTTGCTATTCCAGGTCTTTTCTCCTAACCCTAAGATGTACTGCAACTATTTTATACTAACAAATTTGACTTGGCAAAAAAGCATCAACCCCTATAATTTTCTACTTGATTAAAAAAAAAACACCTTCAGAATGTTTTCTTCCATTTCCTCCCTAAATCCTTTAGTTACTGCCTCTAAATGACAGTTGCATAATCTACACCTTGACAGTACTAACAGGAAAGTGTGACCCATTAGTGACACTATACTCAAGGGCAGTTGAAGACATTCAGCTGCTGTTACAAGTAGCTTGAAAAGAAAAAAACCTTCAGAGAACACTGAGAATTCATTTCCTTTTAACTACTTTCTGAACAAAATGCATTTAATTAAATGTAGGGTACCTTTCTTTCTGTTTTCTTGCATTCAATAGCAGAGAGCACTTATTTAGTTCTATAGTAGTCAATAGGCAATAATTGGGAAAGCATTCACAAATGTTATCCTCCTTAGTCTTTTCCTTTAGTATTTACAAACAATACAAGGCTACAATAGATGGATTCAAAAGACCTCAGGGAATTTTCCCAAAAAATACAGGGCATGAGACCTGGAATTCATGCAGGTCTTCTTACCACCAAATATTTTCCATACTCAACTTTCATCAGTAAAAATCCATTCCCATGAGTATAGGCATTGCAGCATTGTATCTAGAGAACAGAGAATCACAACTAGATTTTAACAAGGTGGTATGATTTTTTGTTGTTGGATTGACATTCATGAAAAATCACTGAGAATGGGGTAAGAGAGGATAGAACAGAACACAGTACTTTATTTTTGGATGTGGGACCAGGAAGCCACTGAGAGGGGACATACTGAAGTAAGAGAGCTGAAAAGGCAGGTGGCAAGGCAGCAGGAAGGGACTGAAACCCAGCAGTTGAGAGAGAAGCACTGTAAGTAATAAGAGGGTCATGAGAAGGAAAGAAAGGGAGAAAGAGTATTTGCAAGTCAACTGGCCAAAAAGGTGCCACCATTAAGTCACCAATGCGAATCTTGTTTCTGGCATGAGGAATTTATGATAACATGCCACACGTTCAGAACCCTTTGCAGGCTGAAACTTCATGCATAGTTGGCAAATAGCTGAAGGAACAGATTTGTAAAGCAGCTGACAGTGCACAGGTTATGGCCAGTTGCACTGAGTAACCCACAGAGAAAGTGAACCTGCAACCTTGACCTTGTCAACCTCTCATCCTCTGATCCACAACCTCTCATCCTATTCAGTGTCCAACTCCAGTTGAACCTGTTGAAGTTTGCTCCTGGAAAGTAGTTTCCAAACAAAATCTCCTACATGCAGTTTGATAACTGAGTCTCACTGACCAATAAGTACAAAGAAAAACTGTTCAAGAAGGGAAACACCCACCTCTGCCCTCCCAAAAAAATAAAAAAGCAAAATTCTGCAGTTGGAATGAAGCTTGCAACAGAGCAAACACTTTCAAAGTATATGAGTGCATGCTTCACAATCAATCAGTATAGTTATAAATACTCCTGTCATTCCATTAGAAGATACCTCCTATTCTAAATTATCTACTCTCTATTCACTCTTGGGTCTTATGAATAACAATTCAAGTATTTAAAAGAACAATGGCGTTTCCTTAGAATCTCACCTCCACTCCCTTGATTTAGATTTCTGTAAGGTTCACAAGTTATTACTCTTGATTTAGTCTTGTTGTCAGAAATGCTTTAATATCTGAGCTATCCAAAACAATTATAGTGGAGCAAAGTTAGCCACTTCTTTAAAACCCAGGTCTTTACTTTAATCGTTTTCATTCCTAATGACAAAACAAGAGCATGTTTAGGAAATCTGACATGAAGTCTCAAGAAAAGGAATGCAAAGGACACATCAGGGGGCATGCCATTTATTTCACCAAAAGGAAATAGATACCGAGGGATGAGAGTCAATGTAGTCCCTTGCAATGTGCCCGGGGGCACCAAAGCAAATCTTTTTAGTCTCCTTATAGATTAAGTCTGGGCTACTTCATATAACAGAGAGAGCAAATCCTGCTACATCCACCTGCTGTGAAAATAAAGGCCTGTGGAAAGTTTACAAGTCCCCAAAAGAAGATAAGTTGTTATTATCAACAATTACATTATTTTTTGAAAACAATTATTGAGTACAATAAAATTACAGACTCTATGGCTATTTAAATGAATTTTTATTATTGGGAGAGAGGACATATAGCCATGCACAGAATGCTGGTCTGGATTTTTGTCCCAAATTGGAAATTCCTCTAGGCAAAATGGTTAATGTACATGAAAAACTGTGCAATATTTAGACATCATGATTAACAGTCTTTGCAACTTAAGTCCTTTGCCTGCAAACTGCATCCCATACCAGTTTCTTGTGTGACTGAGATTAATAAATTTATTTGTTATATATGGCATATGCTCACTTATATGTGACATCTCAAAAAAATAAAAGAAGGTCATAGATAAAGAGAACAGATAAGTGGTTCCTACAAGTGGGGAATGAGGAGGTAGGCAAAATGGGTAAAGCGAGTCAAAAAGTATAAAAAAAAAATGTCATGAGGGTGTCATGTAGAGTATGGTGACTATATTTATAAACACTATATCAGGCCTCCCTTGTGGCACAGCGGATTGAGTGCAGCGCTGTGAAGCTGTCCGCAGCCTCTGCAGTGCTGGTTTGATTCCTGGCCAGCCAGGGAGATTCCCACATGGCACAGCAGACCTCTTCTGTCTTGTCCTCTGCTCCCCTCGGCAGTGTATTTCGGTCCTTCTGCCTTTTCTGCTCCCTGCTCTGTCTCTGGTGAATTCTCTCACCCTCCTACACCTCTGGCTTGTACCCCAGTGCTTGTATAAATAAATAAATCCTTAAAAAAAAAAGTTCAAAAAAAACCAAAACACTGTATTGCATATTTGAAGGTTTCGATGAGAGTATATTTTAATAGTTCTCATCACGAGGTAAAATAATTTAATTATGTCTGATGACATGTTAACTAGACTTATTGTGGTGATCATTTATTTTTGCAATATATACAAACATCGAATCTTTATGTTGTATACCTAAAACATAATGGTATAGGCCAGTTATTCCTCAACAAAAAAAAATATTCAGTTCTTAAAAACAGTTGTTTTCTTGTAACTATGCAACTATATTCTATTCATTTTTAAGGTCATTTCTCCCTTTTGTGATTAAACAGGGCAATTGTTGGGGGCAATTCACTAAAAGACCACTAGAGGGCGGGCTGTCCAAGTTTTTGTGTAGCACTTACATTTTCCCCACCTAACCTCCAAAACTAAGATTTTGCTATCTGCCACATGCGGTTTGCTGGGGAGGAATCACAGTATACATGAAGAAACACCACTGTGGCTGAATTGGGGAGTCCAAAGTGGAGCAGGCAGCTGAAATCCTGCTTACACTGGAAAACCACATTAAGCATACACCAAGTAAATGCTACAGCACAAAAAAAGTGCAACAACAGCCTCTACTGGCGTTCACTGAGCTAGGCACTGTGCGGAGAGCTTTGCATGTATTTTTCTCATTTTGTTATCATGTGAAACCTGGGGTGTAGGGACCCATGTCTCTTATTTTACCAAAGAGAAAAGCTCAGAGAGTTTAAGTGGCTTGCTCAAGGTTATTCAGGTTATAGTGACAGGGTTTAGACCCCAATCCACATGAGTTAGACTCCAGAATCTCCAGTATTAATCCAGAACAATGTGTTCGATGTACTGTGTTCTATACTCCTTATCTTAGCCCATGAGCTGTTAAAATAAAACTTCTTTGATGCTATCCAACTGTCACATATATTATCCCAAGAGCTCATGCCCGTACAGTAGACTTTCCAGCTATTATTTGGATATATCCCCAAATAATAATCATTGTGGGAATAAGAGTCACCAAATAATGTATGTCACTTATTTGCCTAGGAACTACACACAGTATTTACAAATCAATGAATTATAAATTATTTCCATATTTGATTTAACCTCTGGATATCAGATCTAACCTTAGCTACATTTTATCTGACCCTATTGATTTACCTAAAATTCACTCTCTAGGGAAGACTACCCAATTCCTAACATTATAATCTAGGAACAATACCAAGTATTTATCTGAACATTTGTACTTAATATGCATTATAGCAAGTGAACATGTTACTCTCCTTGTTCTCAATATTTCAGTGTATGAGTAGTATACCCTGCGTTTCTGTCTCCCCAAACACATACCTAAAGACAAGTTTCTTTTTATTGATACCCACTACAGTGGGCACTGTTCCGTCAAGTGGGCACCCCCCTCCCAAGCACAAGAAGTCGTGTTGTCCATGATGTAAGAGGCCTGCGCCCTGTCCTCCCAGCCTAGATATAATGGATAAAGTTATTTTGCCCCTGTTAATGCAAAGCTCCATGACTATAAAAAAAATTTGATTTTGTAAATTTCATTTGTGCATCAGCATCCATCAATGGAGAAACTATCCCCCGTTCCAGTTCTATAAGCACAAGGAGTGATTATTGCTTCAGGTTTTAAAAAGCATTTCTACATTTTTTTTTATGAATTGGATTATACGCTTTGCTTTCACACTTTTACCCCCTACTATTTGTCAATGGGAAAGTTCTGCCTAAATGAAGTTCTTCATCTCATTTCAACCTAGTTATTACGCTTAATAATGGGCTGGCAACCATCTTCATTTCCCTTTCATTATAGGATCTGTGCTATGCTTTGTCAAGATCACTCCTTCGATCTTTATCTGACAAATGAGTCTCAATTATGTTCTGGAGGTGAAGTCTGGGGACGCATTACAACCAACTATTGCACTCCTGATTACCTGACACCTGACGAGCCTCCCAACGAGCCTCCCTGGGAATCAGCCACTAGCCAACACCTCTTCTGGGCTGCATGGATGTTACTTTGAAGGCTGCAGAAGAGAAAGTGCCCGTGGAAAAAGGCTATCACCACTGCCCGCCAACACTTCCAGCAGGCTTTCTGAGGCACCCTCAGAAAATCCAGGATGCTTGGCAATGAGCTAGTATCCTCTGCCAAATCCACTCCACCTCCCATGTTTGCAGCCATCCAAGACAAAAACTTTGGAAATCATCTCTGAATCTTCCCACTGACCTTTCCCAGCTCCTCCCATAAGACATTAAAGCTTGTCATTTCTGCAAAGTTACTCAAATGCTTTCCCTCTTCTCCATCCTCATAGATATGAATGCCCAGGCACTTCTACCTTGCTTGGACAACTGCAATATCCTTATAAATGATTGCCCAACTTTCCATTCCAATGTGTTATTTAAGCTGCAACTGAAGTGATCTTTGTGAAGTGTCTGACCATACCCCTTTACTACTCAAAACCTTCAAGGATTTCTGGTAGGCAAATCCCAAGTCCAGCTGCCCAGCTCACCTGAATTGCCACTTTCTGAACATCCCATTTTATGTCTCTGCCTTTACTCCTCTGGTTGCTTCTACTAGCATCCCTTTTACCTCTGTGCCAATCTACTGAGATCCTACACATCCTCAAAAACACAGTGTTTAATGCCCAATGTGAATTATTTCTCCTGTGGTGCTCGCCCCATGTACTTGCCTACATGTCTCCCTCCCCGGCTAGAAAGGTGTCTCGTTGATCTTGCATCCCTAGGACAAGGGCCTATCCATTGCTCATTGTAGGGTAAAGAAAATGTCAGGCTTTTCTGCCCTCCCACCATCAGGATAGATGATGGATCCTTGCGGTCCTGAATGCATGCCTGATGGCGGGCACCTGGAGTAGGGTGTGGGCATAGGTAGATGGGATTCACCTGGGCTGAGACTGTGCTTTTAAGGGTGACATCATGGGGACGCCAGCAGAAGCGGAAAGAGAAGCTGAGAAGCAGCAGAGAACGCCAGAGAACCCAGATAGAGAGGATTTGCTGGGTGGGGGCTGGGAGGACTGCCAGCCTCCCGGCCCCCCAGCTCCCTTGCCTGTTGTGTACCGGGTAAATCCCAATAAAAGACCTGCAAAAACCCACTAAGGACTTTGACTCCTCCTTTACCCGGTCTGCATGGGATCAGAAAACCTGCACTGTGTCATTCCTGACCCAACACTCATAGAAGTCACACTACATTTCATGGAATTAAACCATGTTTTTGTTCCCAAATTCACAACTCATCAATAGTTGTTGGCATCTGTCAAAAACCCCTGAAGATTCCAAGATTCCTCCTGTTTCTACCCACACCAGGAGACAGGCCCGAATGTAATCATGATGAATAATAATGGTGACCTTTCCATTAGGAAGTGTTACTAGACATAGGAATAAGAAAATAAACTCTGTGATGACCCTGCTCCAGAACTTACAATTCCTTGGTAAGTTGAAATCACCCGGTCCATCACACAACCCCTTCCAAATCAGGTCCTGCCCTATCAAAATAGCGGCCTAAGACTCTCTGAGAGTACCCAGCTGACCTCTTCCCTGCTTGACTCCCCTAGCTCTCCTGGTCAGACAGCAGTTATGCTGTGGCCCTTGCCATTCAGTGCTTTCCATCTCCAGCTGAACCAGACCCTTACTTAATCTCACTGACTATCTCATCCATGAATCCTTGTAAAATTAAGTGCTAATGGAGTCAACTGCTTTGGTTAATTAATTCCCATGTTATCTGAATGTTAACATTTGAGTTGTTAGAAATCTTCTCTAGAACATTAAATTCATGTATCTTCCTTAGGAATGAATCATTGAAGAATGAAATCTTTCTGGAAGGTCTAAGGATTTGTAAGGCCCTTGGGGTTGTCATTCTAAACCCCAATGCCAAGGTAAGAGATGAAGAGGGCATTGAGCAAGCTGGAGAGGAGAAACCTTGGGTTTTCATTCGTCCTCTGCCTCCTCAAGAAGACACAGACTTTGGGAATGCCAGTTTCTGCTCCCTAAAGAAATAGAGGCATTAAACTAGACAAGCTCTAATTAAGCACTAATAAAATGGATTATGCAATGGTTGGTTAGGTCTTTGGTCAAGAAGATGAGCTACACATGTGCTCAATTGGAAACTCTCCCTCTGGCAATCATTGAGTATTTTCTTCATTTCAAAGTTAGAGAACTAAAAAGAATATTACAAACTCCTATGATTTCAACACCCCAAATTAACATTGTTAAATTTTATCCAATTTGCTTTCAGTGGCTTTGCTTTATTAAAGAAATAAAACATTGCAGATCAAGCCAATGTCCCATCCTATCTCCAACCCCCGTCTGCAAGTAACTACTATTCCTTCTAACCTTTAGATTCTTATATACGTATGAGGGTACCTCGAAGAAAAAATACATATTTATATTTTATAGATCTGTAGATATGTTTCATTTATTTTATATCTGATGTAGTTATATATGTATATCTATAATGTAAAATGGTTACAGCTAAATATATTAATATCTATAAGTTAACTATAATAGGTTGAATCATGACACTGCTGTTTTCAGTAAGTCAAAATGTCAAATATTGATAATTTCATCATTCATCTGAGTAAATGTCATATAAAATATCACAAACTAAAGCAGCTATTATATAAAGTTGTAATTATCCTAAAAAGGGTCAGTAGAGTCAGTTTGGGGTGAGAGCTGCTGTGTTAGTTGGTAAATATTTTTTATTATTTGTCACCAAATTGGTCCACGCTAGGGCCTTTAAGATAATTCATAAAACTATCTAAGCTTCTGCAGCCTCCAGGCTTTTGCTAACGGTTACCCGCTAAGTCTAGAACACTGCTGTAGATAGCCACACGGCGCACTGGTAGCTAATCTCCTTCATTTATCTGTTTAAATAAGTCAGAAATGGGGAATCGACTGCCTCCAGTCCAGACCAGCCACAGTGACCAGCGGCAGGACAACCTCCTGGACTTCCATCATCTGCAGACACAGCTACCAGATTCTGGAGCACTTCCCTTCCTCCCTCACACCCGCCCCCCAGCACACCAGATCCCATTTTTCCCATGCTTAAGTGCAAGTGGTCCACAGAGTGTATCCCAGCATCACGCTGGAAGGCGGCAGCAGTTTCCCCACTGATTCCCCCAATGGCGCCCCCACCAGTCTTGTTCTCCCCGCGGTGGCGAGGTGTGGCAGGCATGCTCTCCAGGAGTAAAAGTCCCTACCACTGCCAACCTGGATTACCAGGCCACTATGACCACCCAAAAAAGGTAGCTTCCAGGAGCGGGGCGCCAGGGGGTGCTGGGCACTTCCAGCTCCAGAAGCCCGTGCACTGGCTCTGGGGTGGGGGATGGGGTACTGGGAGTACATACCCATAGTACCAAGGTAGCCTAGACATTTCTCGAGGAGGCTGCACCAGGTACTTAGCTGACTCTGGTCTTCTGAGTCAGGAAAATGGCCACGCCAGGATGAGAGCGCTTCCTGGATAAAGTCTGCATCTGCGCAGTGTGAGAACTCTAATTGGTTTCCCTATCCAGCGTGGGGGCCCGCTTTTTCTGTTCACAGAAATGGGTGTGGTTTGCAGGAAGCTCCACAATGGTAGTATATGCATTTACACTAACATTGGACGATTAATATCTGACTGTACCCCGGGTAGTGCTGCCCCCATGAATAAAGGGCATAATTATAGTATATCCATAATACTATTTCTTTTAGTAATGTTAATGTTGCACTGTTTTGTAATTAGTTAACCAGTAGGCACCACTAGAAAGGCTTGTGTTATGCTTTACCTTTTATTAATTGGCGATAATTACTGTACATTCGTTATTTTTGTGTTTATATTATGACTGATTAAATTAACTTCCTATTATCAAATACTATAATTAAGGTCACAATTAAATGATTGTATCATTCATCTATACATTATATGATTAATCTAAGACTACCTCATTAATCTTAATTATGATTACAACTGCATTATTATTATTATGTATACCATAATTGTAGTATTTATCACAAATATTATATAGTAACTGCAACACAGTTTGAATAAGTTACTAATAAATATAATTAACAATAAATTAATTCTATACTGCTAAGAAATTTTGATGTTAACCTTTTCATCTCATCAGAATCAGGATAACTGATGAAAAGCATAAATGCAGGTACTTTCATTATTCTGACCTTAAAAGAAAAAACAGAGCAATTGCCACCCCTGGTAACTCTAGTGTAGTCATTTCCTCTCCAGGAAAAGGCATAATTCTGTCATATGGTTAACATTATAATTGTGATTGTCATTATTATTATTATTAGTGTTAGTTTAGCATTTATCCTCATAAGGGATACCAATATAAGAATAATGGTGTTATAGATTTCTACCTGTGAAATGGAGGTAATTTTGGAACATTGATAATTTATATTATACTGATATTATAATGGTAATACCACTGCTGAGAATCTTGGTGTACATCTGTGAATTGGACATAATTATGAGGCATCAATGCCATGGTAAATTCGTTGGATTTGTCTTAGTACTATTGTTACAATTAATGCTACTATTGGGAATGAGAGTTTCTAGTAAACTAAGCAGAAATTCACAGGACCTTTGTCCAGTTTAAATGAGTTAGAACCAGGGCCTCCCCAGTGGTGCAGCGGGTTGAGCGCAGTGCTGTGAAGCTGTCCACAGCCTCTGCAGTGCAGGTTCGATTCCCGGCAGGCCAGGGAGCAACCCACATGGCGAAGCAGACCTCTCCTGTCGCGCCTGCTGCTCCCCTCAGCAGTGTACTTTGGTCAATCTGGCTGTTCTGCTCCCCACTCTGTCTCTGGTGAATCCTTTCACCCTCCCACGCCTCTGGCCTGTTCCCCAGCTATTATATAAATAAAAAAAATAAATCTATAAAATATTTTAAAAAAGAATTAAAAAAATAAATGCATTAGAACCAGCTACATTGCAGGACTAATGGCACTAATAACAGGAGGGTATCTTGGCTCCTTACTGTGTACCAGGCATTGATTTAAGCAGTATACATGCATTCACTAATTCAATCTTCACAACAAGCTTATGAAATAGGCATTATAGAAATCCCCAGGTTACACTGGAACAAACTTGGAAATGAAATGTGAGGTGTCAGAGCTAGTCTGAGTCCAAGTCCCACTGTCTTCATCACTATTAATCTCTTGAGTATTAATGGGAATATTCAGCATATGTAACTAATATTTCTACACTATGAGATTATTACAATATATCAGAGAAGAAGCCAGGTTTCCTTTTCACCAGAAAATGATCACTGGCAGAGGCAGTACGTGGTGGTGGAGCAGCTGATGATAAGGATACAGTCAGGAGTGTGGTGACCAGTGTAGGGAAGGGAAGGGATGAATCTTGATATTTATCCTGATGTTGTTAGAAGACTCAGTGGAAGTATCTCAGGCCAGAAATATCTGGTAGAGTATTGGTGCCCAGTGAATGCCTCCAAAAGATTCTTTAATCATTCATTCTAGCACTTATTTTCCTAGTAGCCTAGGTCCAAAGAGCAAACAAAATTTTAAAAGGAAAAATACAAATAAAGATACTATCCTGGTACTAGCCAGAGCTCTCCTCGCTCTCCATCTGCAACACCACCCTCTCCATCATTAAGTACCTGCCATCTCTGCTCAACGGAAGGCACATGTCAACACTCAACATTACAGCTATTTATGCAGCTAGTGTTTCACATCACACAGTGATGCTAACCTTTCAGCCTGCACATGTCCAGCACATCCTTGGATGAGGTCCAACTAAACTGATGTAGCCTGGAAGACTATGGATGGAATGACATGAGCCTCCTCTCCCTGTGAAGTTGGAGATGTGAATGATGATGATGTCAGAATGAATGAAGCATTCACTGACGAAAGAACAGAGAATTTTTACTGGGGTGGAGATCTGTCAACTATGACAGGTGGGAATGGAAGGTAAGCTTTCTTTCTAGAAGTGGTAGGAGGGTAAAGTGACAGGCTACCAGAGGTAGGCGGTGGGGAGCAAAGGGAGGAGAGGGCCCAATGGACTATGGTGAAGGACTACGGGTGTTTTGGTGGTGGGTGTGCTGTGGTAACATACATCTGAAGAGGTGGGATCCTGTTCATCCAAATCATATAGTATTGCAAATCAAGGTTATCACCTCAATTAAAAAAATACAATAAAAAATGATTCATTGGAAGTCTGCTTCAGAAGCAGTTGAAACCCCAAATACACCACCCCAACATCATTCACCACATGCAAGGTGGATGAAAGATCTCTAGAGGGTAAAACAGAGTGGTCATGATTTACATAAGCATGCCCACCCAGGCCAGGCCACAGCTTCCTGTTAGTGATTACTTATCTAAGGCTGAGATCAGGCATTTTGCAAACCCCTTGAGATAAACAAAGCCCAGACTGTCAGGGTTAGGACTACAGGGACAAAGAGCATCAGATTCATTGACCCTTCCCCACACCAGTCCATGAAGGCCTAACAACCTCCAACGCCTCCTGTAAAGTCCCATGTAAACCAGAGTTAGAAGCCAGAGACCCTACACATCTCTGCTTTGCTTTTGACTCTGTCCCCAAAGCACTTCTGAACAAACCTGCAGTTGTTACCCACTGTATCTCTGGGTCATTTAATGGGACTCAGACATAGGTGAGCTTAGGCTCCAGAGATAACACTACCCCCTAGGTCTCACCATGAATTGCCAGAGGGGCAAGTAATGCCTGCATTTAGGTGGCAAGACAGGGAAGAGGGCTCTTCACACTGTTTGCCAAAGACTTAAGAATGAGGAAATCCTTAGACTTTAGGATAGGGGAATCTTACATTTGCAACCCCAGGGGCCCACCTGACCTATCTTTCCCTCCTTCTATGCTCAGCCCAAGTCATTGTAGCTCAATGAATAGAGACAATTAACATCACTATATAACAAATTGTTAAGAAATGCTAAGGCCAGGGCATGTCTATATCATCTCCCTACACCCATCTCCCCAGCCCAAACATAAACTCCTAGACTCAGCTTAGGCTGAAGGTCAGGTATTTAGAGCCTTGATGTCCCCACTGAAATGTTAAGTCCCAGCCTAGTCCTGCAAGCCATAAACACCCCTGTAGAACAGATGAGGTATCACTTCTGTGATATAACTAGCACTGTTTACCATAAAATAGGGAGATTCTTCACATGTACCTAACCTAATCACATGGGCTCTGAAAAGCAGCATTTTCTCCCACTTCAGAAGAAAGGGAACTCAGAGAAAGGTGAAGTGTGAGAATGAAATGCAGGATTACTACCTCTGAATAAGAAAGGAGCCACTTGAGAAGGAATATAAGCAGCCTTAGGTACAAGAGAGCAGCTTCTGACTGAGAGGCTCTAAGACAAGGGCATCTCAGGTATCCAACTGGCAAGAACTGGTAGATTCTGCCAATACCCTTGGTAAGCACAGCAGGAGATTTCTGCAGAACCTCCATGCAACAGCCCAGCTGGCCAAAACTTGACTTTGGCCTTGTGAGACCTTAAGCAGAGAACTCAGGTGAGCCCCGTTGGAATTCTGACCTACCAAACAATAAGCTAACAAATAGAGATTGTTTTAAGATGCTAAATTTGTGGTATTCTGCAATAGCAGTAGAAAACTAATATTATGTCTTAATCCCCTACCCCTTTCCTATTCCCTTCACAGACTATGGCCCTGGGAAGCCTCACACATCACTTCCTCCTCTTGTCCACCCAGGAGAACTGCTGGTTTTAGCCTTAAGGTAATATCTCAACCTCTTGCTTTTGCTGCCTTTGCCCTCTCAGACTCAGCCCTCAGGTCCTCCACACATGCACTATGCCCACCCATTTCCCTCTAACTGTCCTCCCAGGACTGTCAAATACAACTGATTCTCTCCTCACCAAAGAATAGCATGGGGCCTCCCCTAGTGGCGAAGCAGTTGAGCGCTGGGCTGTGAAACTGCCTCTAGCCTCTGCAGTGCTGTTTCCATGCCTGGCCGCAGGAGAGAGTCCCACATGGCGCACCGACCCCTCCTGCCGTGCCCGCTGCTCCCCTCAGCAGTGTGTTTCGTCAGTCTGCCTGTTCTGTTCCCCGCTCTGTCTCTGCTGAATTCTCTCACCCTTCCGTGCTTCTGACTGTACCCAGTGCTTGTATAAATAAAAACAAAACAAAACAAAACATAACAAAGAATAGCATGGCCTTCCAGTGTGGGTGGTTGGTAGACCACAGTATCCTTGCCTAGGGGCACATGTGCTAACCCTTGCATCATGGTCTCTGCGATACTCCATGGCCACAGACTCTTGGGTTGGAAATACGCAGTTCACAAAAATGCAATATGTTGTACGTACTTCTGTCTGAGCTTAGCTGAGACAGGGTGACCTGCAAAGGATGTCAATTTTAAGTTTCTATATGTCGGTTTCTGATTATCAAAACAAAGGTAATAGCTGCCTAGTTTATACAGTCAGAAAGATAATTTGATAATGAATCAGGCACTCAGAGCACACAGTGTATAATAGCTAAGCACAAAATAAATATTAGTTATGGCCAGTAGTGGTGACAGTAAATGCAATTTAATTTAAAATTAAATTTATAATACATAATTTTAGCAGTTTCTGGTTCTTATTGACAACATAATTTATATTAGAAAATAATGTTGAATATTAGGAATAATCATTGATATTAAATAATATAGAATACCAGTAGTATTAATTCAATTCACACTGGCAACCATACTTTAACTTTTTATCCTTATAAGAGCCCCTTACAATGATATAAATACTTTAATATACTCGTTTTTATTGTTTTCCAATTAAACACAGTATTTATACATTGCATTCCAGATGACAAATGCAAGAAAAATTCAAATGACTCTCGCCCTCTTTTAGACATCTCTTGGGGTGGGATCATTATTAGCAAGCTTCATGGAAAATTTTTGTAACAAGGCAGGAGCTGTGAATATATACATTTGTCCATTATGACACTGACTTCAATATTATGAGGTGGCTGAGAAGGGGACCTGACTTGTGTCAGCTGACTTTTTTTTTTTAAAGATTTATTTATTTATTTATACAAGCACTGGGCACAGTCAGAAGCGCGGGAAGGTGAGAGAATTCAGTAGAGCCAGAGGGGAGAGCAGAGCAGGCAGACTGATGAAGTACACTGCTGAGGGGAGCAGCGGGCACCGCAAGAGAGGTCTGTCGCACCATGTGGGACCCTCGCATGTGGCCGGGGATGGAACCGGCGCTGCAGAGCCAGGGGAGGCCCTCAGCTGACTTTTTAGACTAGCAAACAAAGCTCAATGTGTCTGGCAACCAGCTCCATTTATCAAGTACAACCACCTCCCATCTGCTGCTGTCCACCATGTTGAGAGACACTGAAACCAAGAGAATTCACCTGGATTTACCCCCTTTCTGTCACCTTTTAGATTCTATAGGAATCATGCAGTTTTACTGAATTAGAATGTCTTGCCCCTAGGCTAAGTGACGAACCTTAGCAGAAATATTATTGCATATTAGCACCAATTCCTTTTTCTGACTAACCTATGACCCATGACCACCTCCAGGCATAAACCTGTTGAGGAAATGGGAGTGAGGATGAATAGTTTTGATTGAATAGAAATAAAATAAGAAAAAGGGAAGAAGATGTCATCTGCCCATAGGTGTTCCTTAACTCCCTAGTAAGTCAAGTCATTAGCCAAGAGTGGTTAGGTGGTGTAGTCAAAAGAACAGAACACTAAGATATATCTGCATTTAATCCTATTTTGTTATCATTAAAATGAAGAGTTGTTGTATAGGTGGAGGAAGAAGACCTGAGGGTGATATCTTTTAATAAGTGCTTACAACATGTGAAACATAATGTTAGGTGACTGTGATGGTTCTTTTTATGGGCCAACATGACAGGACCACACTGTGCCCAGACATTTCATCACACATCATTAAGGGTATGTTTGTGAAGGTGTTTCTGAATGAGATTAACTTCTGAATGGGTCAGCTGAGTAAAGCAGATTCTCTTCCTCCAGTGACAGAGAATTTTCCCCTGTCTGACTGCTTTGAGCTGGGATATTGGTTTTTTCCTCTGCCTTTGGACTCAAACTGAAACATCAGCTCTTCCTGGGTAAAGCCTGCCAGCAACTGGACTGGAACTTATACCAGAGGCCCTCCTGGGTTTCCAGCTTGCTGACTGCTGATCTCAGGATTGTCAGGCTCCATGATCGCATGATCGAATTCCATATAAGAAATCTCTTTATATATAGGGACATCCTGGGGATACATACATATAATATACATATATATATATACATGTATGTGTATAGAAAAACAGGTATTCTCTGGAGAACTATGACTACTGCAGTGACTTATGTACTTTTTTTTTTTTCATTTGATCCTCCCCAAAAAACTAGCAAATAAATATGATTAGCCCCACATTTTGGATGAGGACACTGATGTTTGCAAAAGTTATATTGTACTACCTAAAGTTTTTCATGTCATTGTATACACAGCAAATGACACAGTGTTGGCTCATTGGGATGAAATATGGTCTCTAGCACATTGCAGTCACTGGCCATCCCAGGCCATACTGATTACTCAAGAGTTGAGAGATCACATATGTTGGCTTCTCTGTGGGACACTGGTTGGGGAATTTCAGGTGAATTTATTTGACCACAGACACATATTTGTTATAGAAGCAGAAGAGGGAAAATGTTAACATTTGGGAAGTTGGAATTAGACCTACCTCTGTTTGAATTTAGGATCTGCTATGTATGACTTTGGGAAATTTGGTGCCGCTCAATGCCTCTGTTTTGCCATCTGTAAAGTGGGGATTAAAATAGTACCCTTCTCGGAATGGAGGCATTACACTCCCAGACTTCAAGCTATACTACAAAGCCATAATCATCAAAACTGCATGGTATTGGAACAAGAACAGACATACAGACCAATGGAATCGAATAGAAAATCCAGAAATAAATCCACAGATTTATGGTCAACTAATCTTTGACAAAGGAGCAAAGACTATGCATTGGAGCAAAGAAAGTTTGTTCAATAAATGGTGCTGGGAAAACTGGGTCGCTACATGCAAAAGAATGAAGCTTGACCACTACCTCACACCATACACAAAAATCAACTCAAAATGGATTAAAGAACTAGACATAAGACCTGAAACCATAAAATATATAGAAGGAAATATAGGCGAAACACTACGTGATCTGCACATCAAAGACATCTTTACAGACACATCACCCAAAGCAGTGATAGTGAAGGCAAAGATAAACAGCTGGGACTACATCAAATTAAAGAGCTTCTGCACAGCAAAAGAGACAATAACAAAAACAAAGAGAAACCCCACCAACTGGGAGAACATTTTTGCACCCAACACTAATGATAAAGGACTGATCACAAAAATCTGCAAAGAGCTGATGAGACTCAGCAACAACAAAGAAAATAATCCAGTCAAAAAATGGGCAGAAGAGCTAAAAAGAAACTTCTCTGAAGAGGAAATGCAAATGGCCAACAGGCATATGAAAAAATGTTCAACATCACTTGCCATCAGGGAAATGCAAATCAAAACTACCATGAGATACCATCTTACACCAGTGAGAATGGCACATATTAAAAAAACTAGCAACAACAAATGCTGGCGAGGGTGTGGAGAAAAAGGAACTCTTCTGCACTGTTGGTGGGAGTGCAAACTGGTCCAACCACTGTGGAGAGCTGTGTGGAGATTTCTGGACCTACTAAACATAGAGCTTCCATATGATCCAGCAATTCCACTCCTAGGTATTTACCCAAAGGACACAGAAACATCAATTCCAAAGAACACCTGCACCCCTATGTTTATAGCAGCACTGTTTACAATAGCTAAGCTTTGGAAACAACCCAAATGCCCAAAAATAGATGACTGGATCAAGAAGATGTGGTACATATATACCATGGAATATTACTCAGCATTCAAAAAAGATAAACACATGCAATTTGCAGCAACATGGATGGCGCTGGAAGGGATCATGCTCAGCGAAATAAGCCAAAAAGAAAAAGAAAAATACCGGATGGTCTCACTCATAGCAGGAATCTAGAAAACTTAAATAAGGGACCAGGAAAATGAATAACTATAAGAAAGTGAAAATCAAAATCAACAAAAAACTATGAACCAGAGACACTTTTAGGGGGGCGGGGGCGGGAGGGGAGGGATTGGGGTCAGAATGGGGGGGCTGCAATTGTATGGGGAATATAACAATAAAATTTATAAAAAAAAAAAAATAGTACCCTTCTCTTGGGTTCTATTCACAGAGGATAAAATCTGAATTAAATAATTTAATGATTAATCAATTTAATAATTAAATTTGATCATGGTGCCTAGGAAACATCTAGAAATATCAATACTACTACTAATAACAATAGTAAAGTGTCAAAACAGTGTGTTAACTGCAAAGTGCCTGTTCTTTCTTCCACTTCCTTTCCTGAAGACACATTTCCCCAGCTTTACTGTTTTATATGAAACTGCCTAACTTGTAGACAAGGCTATTCTAGAAGCTACTATGTTTTGGCATGTGTGTATGGGTTGAGGGGATGCTGAGGGGAGGGACTGGACTCTCTCAGTTTGTTCTGCCACAGAATTGTGATTTTCTGGCATCTCCTATTAAAGTGAATGAATAGTGGATTGACAAAATAACTCAAATCGACCAAGTGCTATACTATCGTTATTGATAGTCCAAGAATATGGTGTTGCAGCGGAGCAAATTCGTAAAAAAAACATCTGAAGAAAGAAAAATAAAGCTGACTGAATAAAAGAAATATTTATCTCCTGAAAAATTAGTGTCAGCCCATATAATTGGAGGATCTAGATAGGAATCCTTTCTAAGTAGGAGGCACTTTGTAGGAGGCCAGCAAAGTGACTGGTCATAAAGTGAAAAATACTCCCACCTCTTCATCACAAGGTACTGGGCAAATCCTTCCCCCACTTCATTATCTCTGAATATCAGAATTCAAACAACTGTCTACCTGCTCCTGTCAGTGATTTGGGGCTTCTGATTGTACATTTAGACAAGAGTGAGAAAAGTTGGTGCATTAAGCCCAGCTTGCCTACTTTTCTGGTTGAAGAAAGACAAGATCAAATCCCACAGAGTGGTAATGATGGCAAAGAGAAAGAGATGGAAGTAAGGTAATAATTTATATTAAACTTTGTAACATTTGCTGACATTTTCAAAAAATTTAAAAATGCATTCTTTCAAAATTGCAGTAAGTTTGGACTAAGTCTTTAATTACATAAGAGTTGCCAATCAAATAGGAGATTCCTCCCTTCTCATCACGTCAGGACGAAGGCTTCTCTTGTGTAACTGTACAGGCTCAAATCTAGGTCAGCCTGTCTCCATGTATGTGAAGCAGTATGTGAAGCAGAGATGGTCCCCTTACTGTGCTGTCAGTCATTCCATTCATATGCCTTCTGATTAATCTGGACTCTGCAAATTCTCGATTTCATCTCTTCAAGTGTCTAGTATAAGCAGGACGGAGCTCTGATAGCCTCACGACTAAGAAGCCTTTCCACTTTTTATTTTTCTTTTGTGATTTACTGTTTCTTCACTTTAGGAATGGAGGGACGGTTTCATTCTTTGACTATTTTTCATAGACTTAGTGATAGCAAGGGCAGAAATCTCCTTCCATTTGACAATGGTGCTAAGCCTGCATACTTTCCCACAAATAGCACCAGAGATACTGCATGTGCAAAAAAAAAAAAGGGGGGGGGCACATGGAACCACTAGTCGCTGCCTCTTCCAATTACATGAGGCTCAGCAGGGCTGGGTGAGTTGGGATGATAATTGCTTTTGGTGTAGGAAGGCATTTCTCTCTCTCTTTTTTTTTTTAAGATTTATTTATTTATTTATACAAGCACTGGGTACAGTCAGAAGTGCAGGAGGGTGAGAGAATTCACCAGAGCCAGAGCAGGGAACAGAACAGACAGAACAATGAAATACACTGCTGAGGGGAGCAGCGGGAGCGGCAGGAGAGGTCTTTCACGCCATGTGGGACCCTCGCCTTTGGCCGGGGATCGAACCGGCGCTGCAGAAGCTGCAGGCAGCTTCTCAGCCCAGTGCTCAACCGCTGCGCCATCAGGGGCGGCCCAGGAAGGCATTTCAATTCTTCATTTCTTTATTCCTCAATTCGCTCATTCATTTTTCAACAAGGATTTATTTAGCCCCTAGGTATGCACTAGAGCAGGCTCTGGAGCTACATTGTCAAATAATGATGACCCTTGCTCTCAGGAAGCTTACAGCCTTGTGGAAATTAATATAATAATAATGATGTGAATAAGTAAGACAAAGTGCTTACCATGTACCAGGCACTATTCTAAGCATTTGACATGATTAACTCATTTAATCTGCACAACCCTGTAGGATAAGTGAAAAATTAGCAGGTTTTCCCGCCCTCCCGCCATTAGCATTAATGATGGATCCCTGTGGTCCTATATGCATGCTTAATGGAGGACACCTGGAGTAGGGTGCAGGCATGCATAGGTGGGGATACCTGTGCTGAGACTGGGCTTATAAGGGCGGTGTCACAGGGACGCCACAGAATAAGAAGAGAGTAACAGAACGAGAAAGAGCAACAGCAGAACGAGAGCAGAACCAGCAGAGAAGCAGAGACCACGAAAATGCCAGAGAGCCTCCCTAGCACCCCTGCCTGCCGTGTACCTGGTAAAAGCTCAATAAAACCTTGAAAAGCCACTGAGGGCTCTAGGACTCTCCTTTACCCATCTGCCTGGATCGTAGAAATCCTTTACTGTGCCATCCTGCCACTACAAAGCACTTAAGGTCGGTTCTACTATTATTTTTCAGATTTAGAGACAGATATAGTGAGGGTTACCTACCCAATGTAACCTACCCAAAATGCACTTACCCCAAGCTGCATCGCTGCTAAGTGTAAGAACCAATATTCAAATTGTGTAGACTGGTCCTGAGCCCATGCTTTCAACCATTAAGTATACTGACACTTGGATGTGTTACCACAGAGGAAAGAGGTGGTGTGGGAACTGCTAAACCAGATTGGGAGGTCAAGGAGGGCAATGCACAGGAAAGGACCCCTGAACTAAATTTTGAAGAAAGAGGAGCCGATAGCCAGATGAATACAAAGGAGAGGACATTCCATGCAGAGGAAACCATACATGTGAGGTCACGGCGGGCTGAAAAAATGTGACATGTTCAGGAAACTAGAAGTACTTCCATATGGCTAGAACATATGGGTAAATGTCAGGAAAGGATTCCAGCAAGGTAACTAAGAGACAAATCATAAAAAGGCTTTGTATAATAAGCCAAGAAGTTTGAAAATAATCCTCAAAGATATGTGGAACCATTGATGGATCTTTAGAATAGTTTTTTCCAAAGTTCAATCTTCCATAGTAATATGGAGCAAAGACTAGAAAGGGCCAAAACTAGAGCAATATAGAGACCACTTAAGAGACTATTACAATAGTTCAGGTAAAGGAAATGTGTGACTATACACCAAGGGGTTAGACATGGGAACAGAGGAGGGGATAGATGTAAGCAATGCTAAAGAGGAAGAAAGATTGGCTTTGTAAGGGATTGCATGTGGAGAATGAGGGAGAGGGAGGAGATTCTACCTTCCAGGTTTCCCTTTATTGACAATATGAACAAGCTCCCCAAATTTACATCACAATAGTTCCACCCAATGAATGTTTTATAATAAATGAAGAATGAAAGGCCTCCCTGGTGGCACAGGGGGTTGAGTGCAGCGCCGTGAAGCTGTCTGTGGCCTTGTGGTGCGACTTTGATCCCTGGCCTGCCAGGGAGCAACCCATATGGCATGGCAGACCTCTCCTGTCTTGCCCGCTGCTCCCCTCAGCAGTATATTTCAGTACATCTGCCTGTTCTGCTCCCCACTCTTTCTGGTGAATGTTCTCATGCCCCATGACTATGGCCTATACCCCACTTTTAAAAAATAAAAAAATAATAAAATAATAAAGAAAGAATGTAAAACTCGAAGAATAGATGAATGGGCAGTGTTAGATATTTAGGGAGTATAAAAAGATCATTGCCTGGATGTAGATGGTGAAGAAAAGGAAGGAGTTAAGAGTGGTACGAGGCAACTGGCTCAGATAACTTCCTTCTTTCCCTGAAATAGGTTGCATAAAAGGAGGAAATTTGGGGACAAGGATGAGGAGTCCAAGTTTAAATACATTGAGCTAGAGATGACTAGAAGACACACTGTAAAAGTGATAGATGCAAAGAAGAATAAAGCAAGAGGTAGACAATATCTTAAAAGTACCTAACCCTAAGTGCATATTAAGTTCTAGACTCTGTTCTGAGTGCTCTGTAATGACCTGTCTGATAGTACTCCAAAACCCACAGGGTAGTTACTACTGTTAGTACCCTTATTTATACATGGTAACATTAAGGCACAGAGGTTAAATAACCTGCTCAAAATTACACAGATTGTAAGTGATAGAGACATGACATAGATTCATATGGCCCCATTCCTAAGAATGAGGTTTGAAGCATTATGCTACATTGCCAATCCATAGCAGAGATAACACATGAATTGAAAGTCCTGGTGGGAGAATGTGGTTAACCCAGGGAGCCCCTGTAGTGTGCTGTCCAGAGCAGAAACCTTCCAGACCTCTTGTCTTTGCCCAGTCATTTTGGTTGTTGGCAGATCTCGCTTCTGCCATGAGTTGGCATTTGATGACCTATCCTTTGCACAGTAGCTACTGATAAGCTGTTACTTTATCCAATAGTCACACCTGAAGTGAATAACTTGTCCTACTTTGAGACTGACGGCTTTCCGAGAACACAGGACATTTAGTTTTTTGTTTTTTTTTTTTTTAAAGATCTATTCACCTATGTATACAAGGGCTGGGGCACAGGCCAGAGGTGCAGGGGGTGAGAGAACCCACCAGAGACAGAGTGGGGAACAGAACAGACAGATTGAGCAAAGCACACTGCTGAGGGGAGCAATGGGCGAGCCAGGAGAAGTCTGCTGCATCATGTGGGCTGTTCCCAGGCTGGCTGGGGGATAGAACTCGTGCTGCAGAGGCTGCGGACATCACCATAGGTTGTGTCTTAACCCTTTGCACCACCAGGGACACCTCAGGACATTTATTTTAAAACCAGAACAGAACAGTCCTGGGAAAACCAGAACAAATCCATCACCCTCAACACATCAACCATATTCAACCATAATCCAAAATGGGAAGCTTTGAGATCAGCTCAGGAGAATTTCAATCTTTCCAGCATTTCTCATCCAAAAGAAGGATATGAGAACTCAATCAATCACCACCTCTGAGGCACAGCCTAACTACTGGACAATCTGCTGTCATGTCAGCTCAGGATTAGTGAATTCCAATATAAGAAAATATTTCTGCTTTGTTTTTCAAAAGCATTTGATAGTCCTTAATGTCATTCCTTTCCACCTTTAGCTATTGACGGGAACACACAAAAGTCTTCAAATCATTGCACCAAATGTCTAATTCATTGGCTTCCCAGATACCTTGTTCAGAGATGGATACTTCTGGAAGAGCTCTTTTAAATCTCTTTGTCAGGGGCCTCTCTAGTAATGCAAGAAGTAAAGTCTCAGCACTATGAAGCAATTGGCAGCCACTGCAGCAGGAGTTCATTCCCCGGCCAGGGAGATAACCCACATGACACAGAAGACCTTTCCTGTCTCACCCATTGCTTCCCTCAGCAGTGCATTTTAGTCAATCTGCCTGTTCTACTCCCCCACTCTGTCTCTGGTGAATCCTCTCACCCCCCCACCCCACACCTCTGGCCTACACCCCAGCTGTTACAGGCATAAATAAATAAATCTTTAAAAAAAACTCCTTGTTAGAACTCTGGTAGGACATGAAGAGTCTCACTCAAATGGCTGGCCTTTAGAATAAGCTCTGTGATGAGATGGACAAGTGCAAACAGGAAAAGACATTGGACAAGTTTCTCTCTACCTTGGGCCAGGCCTAATTGTGAAAAGTTTTTCCCTTTCCTGAGTCTGAACTGGCCTCCTTCGGAATGGAGTATGGTTTGGCAGTCATCCTCAAGCCTTTGGGATCCACACAACAGGAGAAAGCACCGAGAGTATTTGTTGGGCAATCATACTTAACTGTGATATATTAGCCAAGATACATTAAAGGCTCTGGAAAACATGGTGTACCTCCCCAAAATACTTGAATTAAAAAGAAAATTTTCCAAACTGGCTAGGTAACTCTCCTTAGGGAAGAGCCGCTACTTTTCATACTGGCTATATGAGGAAAATTGGAAAGACAGGAGGAACCAAAATTACAAGCAGGAGTCTTGTCAGTTAACCCTGGTAAACTTTTTCACTGGGCAAAATAAGACCATGAAAGGCTTTCACACATCAGTGGAAAGGGTACATTTCATGTGAATGGGAAGGGCCTTTATGAGCAGCTATTTTCTACAAGTAATAGAGCATGAGCTGGCTCACTTTTTTCTCAGAAGGACCCAACAGTATTTTCAGCAGAAGAGGCCTGCAAGAAATACTCAGTTTTGCCAGTGATTGAGAAAGCACTCATGGACAGCAGTAAGCAATTCAATATGGCGTGTCCTGGTAGAACATTGTAAGAACAGTGCTGGACCAGGTTTGATCTCTGGGACATAGCTTGCCAACGCCTGATCTAGCAGTTAAAAGAACTCTAAGATACGGGCCTCTCCTGGTGGTGCAGGCAGTTAAGCGCCACGCTGTGAAGCTGTCCGCAGCTTCTGCAGCGCGGGTTCGATCCTCGCCAGCCAGCGGCGAGGGTCCCACATGGCGAGCAGACCTCTCCTGCCTCGCCTGCTGCTCCCCTCAGCAGTGTATTTCGTCAGTCTGCCTGTTCTATTCCCCACTCTGTCTCTGGTGGATCCTCTCACCCTCCTGCACATCTGGCCTGTACCCTGGTTCTTGAATAAATAAATCTTTTAAAAAAAAGCAACTCTAAGATACTTGTCTAGCTCTCCCACCATACCCAGCAGTTTGCAAAGTGTCCACACAACCCCAAGGTGAGTGTGCACAGATAGACTAACACTCATTAAATTTCTGTCATGAAGTACGTTTAAAAGCATAATAGTTCCATTATGTTCAAAATAATGGGTGAAACACAGTTGCCCTAATATCATTTGAATCACAGAAATAATTATTAAGGGAGATTTGTATTTATTTTCTCTTCAAAGAACTATGGCCAGTCTCTGTAGGACACCTGGAGTACTTCCCTGCCTGCTTTTAGCAATTGGTAGATTCCAAAGTTCTCTGATCACATACACTCTGAAACGAAATATTAATGATCTTCATTTTAACTACCAAGGAAATACACCACAGTTATGAAGTATTTTCCCATGAATTTTCATTGCTTCTTCTCAACAGTCATGGGTGGTCGACAGAACACATGGTTATTCCATGTTATGTAGGGAACTGATGCCATGCAAAGCTACTACACAACTCACACAACAAGTTAAAGCTCAGTTTTTGCCTCCATAGTCAATGCTCTTGCCACTATAGCATAAGACAACTAGTTTATATTATTGTAGAACTCTTGAATTATGGTGCCATCTAAAAATGGTGAATGGACATATACTAGGTTGAATAACTAGACATTTAGCCCTAGGTTAAGGAAATTTATTCCAATCATAAATTTCAGTTCAAGGAGCTATGCAGAGATTAGCCTGCTGAAGCCTCCCATAACAGCAGTGTTTAGGATCAGAGCCAGGAAAGCCACCTTGTAAGGGAAAATACCTTATGCCATCCAGTAACTAAATCCCCTTGGAGAGGTTCCAAGGTATATGCACCTTATAATGAACTCTAATTTATGGCAAATAATATTTTAGTGAGATTCCAGTGTCAGGTTTTTTTGTTGTTGTTGTGGTTTTGCAAGTGATGTGGTCTTTAAAGTTGTCCCGAAATGAAGATTTTATGAGAGTTAGGTGAAAACAAATGAAAAAGTTGCATATAAATTCCAATGTGTCAATGTTAATATACATTTCATAATGTAGATTTTCTTTTTCCCATAACAAAAAATTTGCATTTTTCTTATTTAAATTAAAAACCTGTGGTTTAGACAAACTTGATGAATTTTAGCATGAACCATAATAATTTATGAGCAATTATGGAAGCACATGTACACGGACTGAATAATTTGTATTTCTGTTTGCTGTCAAATAAATAATATTTGCATCTCGATTTGCCTGTAATAGTCTTGCTATGCACTGTCACCTGGAGCAATATATACTGTACAGTTATTATAACTACTTACCTCAACATCTTGTTATCCAAAATCCAATTTTAAATTCAAGTAAATGAGAAAAAACACAGTACTTTCCAGATGTACTTTCTAAAAAAAGCTAGTGACTTAACTAGCAAGTTTTTTATCCAAGTACAATGCAAAAGGAGCATGGTCTACCTATCAGGCAACATCTAGAGGTTACAATCCAGATGGAACATTTCAAATAGTTTCATGTCTGGGGCCAGGAGCATACATTTTCAATTAGATATTCTGTTGAGTTTCCTCTCTTATATGTGGATGGATTAAGTGGGTTGATTCCTCCAGTTTGAAAGTAGAGTGAATGGGAAACCTCGGTGCCTTTTTGGTGATCTTAAATGAACCAAAATCAATCAATCACTTGCACTCTCAATCAACACCCCCCTTTCTCTCTTCCTGCCCCCCTCTCTCTTCAATTTATGGCTTATTTTAAATTCCAGATGAGTACTTTGGGAGCAAATAAAAGGTAGATGTATAAAGTAGTTTGAATATCTATTTGACTATATGTATTGTATATATACATATTTGTATATTAAGATGTACTTTTCAGAGCACTTTCACAGTTGAAATAGGGACATTCAGGGCCTCCCCTGGTGACGCAGCGGTTGAGCGCTGGGCTGTGAAGCTGCCCACAACCTCCTTGGTGTCGGTTCTATCCCTGGCCACAGGCAAGCGTCCCACAAGGCATGCAGACCTCTCATGCTGCACCCACTGCTCCCCTCAGCATTGTATTTTGTCAGTCTGCCTGTTCTGTTCCCCGCTCTGGCTCTGGTGAATTCTCTTACCCTCCCGTGCTTCTGACTGTACCCAGTGCTTGTATAAATAAATAAATAAATAAATAATTCTTTTTTTTTTTTTTTTTTTAAAAAGGGACATTCAATGAAGACATTTAAATGCTTATAAATAAACATTGAGGGGCCTCCCCGGTGGCGCAGCGGTTGAGCGCTGGGTTGCGAAGCTGCCCGCAGCCTCTGCAGCGCCAGTTCGATCCCCGGCTGCTCCCCGGCCACCGGAGGAGGGTCCCACATGGCATGCAGACCTCTCCTGCCGCCCGCTGCTCCCCTCAGCAGTGTACCTCAGTCCTTCTGCCTGCTCTGCTCCCTGCTCTGGCTCTGGTGAATTCTCTCACCCTCTCACACTTCTGACTGTACCCAGTGCTTGTATGTATAAATAAATAAATTAATCTTTAAAAAAAAAATAAATAAATAAATAAATAAACATTGAAAGTATGTATTTTATATCACTCTCTAAGTCCATTCTCCATGTTTTTCTCTTACATAGTAGCACTGATCCTAAATTGTATGGCCATTCCTGGATGTGGGGTAAACACCTTCATGAAATTTCATCATATAACAAAAACAATGCTTGGTATGCATGCGGACACCAGGGTAATTTCAATATCTGCTTGAATGGGGCTGTTGAATGAATGCAGGGAATTATGAGTCATGAAAACAACAAGCTATATACACACAACCTTCCAGGAGAATCTAGAATTGAATTACACATTTGCGAAAGGGCTGCAAAGAAAGTTTAATGGTTCTATGCATCCTTATTGTCTACATTTTGGGGAAAGGAACACAAAATTTGGTAAACCTTTCTTTAGACGCTAGATAATAGCAAATGTTCAAAGCAGCACAGGCCTCAGGTTAGATCACTAGGCCAGGCCCTGACAGATTATGTTCTCCTGAAAGTAAACATTTTCATTACAAACAAGAGAAGGTATAGGTTGGCTCTCAAACAGTTGTATATAATTATTAATTGAGTAACCTTAGGAATGTCACTTAACCCAAGTTGTCTTTATTCTCTCATGAAAAAGATGGGGTTTGAGCTATGTGAACTTTAAGCTCACTTGTGATTCAAAGTCTGTGATTTTTTTGATAAGGGCATATCTTCTGGTCTCAGGTTAAGTCAAATATCAGAGAGTATAGCAAGACTAGCAGAAAGTAGAGGAAAAAACCACCTCTGAGAATTGAAGAGAAGCAGTCAGCCTACAGTGCTTCACCTGTCTATCTCCAAAGGCTACTTCCCCTGCTCAGCATTGGCACTTAAAATCCCCCCCACACTTTTGGATAGCAATGTCTTTGTGTGAAAGCAATGTGCTTCCAGAAGTCCCATGTGGAAATGCATGGGATGTAGTAAGAATTACCCCATTGTCATCAATTTAGTGCAGAATAGTTTATTCCTAAAGAAAAATATAGTACTACAGGGGATGTGGTACAGGACAAAGCTAACCATCGCCCTATCCCATTCTCCCATGCTCTGCCTCTGCCCCTTCCTCATTTCCTTCCTTCCTCCCTTCCTCCTCTTTTCTCTCTCTTTCTTATTGCTTCTTTTGTTACAAGAGGCAGTGAAAGACATCTAATGGGAATCTTCAGGAGGACATGGGGACTTCTAACTTGCTTAGCTTTTCAATCTGAAGGGTAACAATGTCAATACTTGACATTTTCCCATGTCCACTGTGTACATTTATAGACAAAAATTCCTACTGATCTCCAAGTTCTACAAAAATGTTAAGATAATTCCTCTTACAGATAGCTGGGGAGTGTGTAGAACTCTTATTAACTTTACAACAACTTGGGTACATTGTTTAATATCCCTAGAGCACAGTTAATTCATTACAAAATGGAAATAAAATAATGCCCATTTCATGAGATTGAGGAGTTTAAATGGGATAATATATGTAAATCACTCAGTATAATTCCTTATGTACAATAAGTTCCATAAATAGTGGAATGCCCTCTCTCATAATTGCCAGCCAGAAGCTGTCGTGAAGGGAGACTCCTCTAGGTGACCAGTGGATAGCACCCTAGCAGGATGAGAAGGGAAGAGGGCAAGTTTGGTGCGGGAAATACAAACTGAGTGGGAAAGCTATCCCTTAGAAACCCCTTGATGTTTCAGACAGATTTGCACAGCTGGTTAATGGAACAGACAGAAATAGATCCCATATCATCTGACTCTTATTCTACAGCCCCCCTCATTCAAATCATCTCATAAAAATCACCTTTACTCATTTACTTATATAGCCAAATCACAAGACTCTTGCAGTAGTCCCAGTAAGAAATGATGATGTTTTTGACTATGGAGATGATGGAATTTGGAATATTTTTGAAGAAATGATTGATGGATTGGTTGTAGCATGTGGTAGAAACAGAACAGTCAAGAATCATCCTTAGGTTCTGTGCCTGAATAAAAATGAATGGGATTGCAATTCATTTAAAGAAAAAAATGACAAGCTATTGAGAGACAGAAAATACTCAAGAGTTAGTTCAGGATATCCTAAGACTGAGAAGCATGATCAAGGGCCTTGTCTAGACTTTGAATGTAAGATATGAAAAAAGGTCTTAAATATAGAGGATACTTTTGTCAGTACCCCATACGCCTACTACTTTTAAAAATCTTGGTTTTTTTTTTTTTTTTGGTTTTTTTTTGTTTTTTTTTTTTGGTGTGGAACTGGGGTGTAAGCCAGAGTTATGGTGTAGCAGAGGATTCACCAGAGACAGGGTGATTCAACAGAGCAGGAGGATTGACTGAAATACACTGTTGAGGATAGCAGCAGCGAGACAGAAGAGGTCGGCTGTGCCATGTAGGTCAGCTCCCTGGCCGTGGATTGATATCAGGCAATAAAAGTGATGGCGCTGAGACTTAACCCTTAGGCCACGAGGGAAGCCCCTCTTTTCAAGCTATTGATGAGGCTCCAAGGAGTCCATAGCGTAACCTTTCAAAACTTACTTTTTATGAAGGAAGCTAAAATTAATTCACCCTAAAGGTAAGTAATTGGTGGATCTTACAATACAGAGAAATTTGTATTTTTACAATAACAACCACAGTCCTTGAATCAGACTTTGAATCACAAGTGAAATTTATATTTTTACAATGACCCCCGCCACACACACATGGATTAATTCTTCAGATATTAGTGGAACACTATCTCTTTTGTTTTTTGATTAGAAATTATACTTTTTGATTAGTAGAACTGCAGTGATGGAAGATGTGTTATGAACAGTTCAGCTACCCTGTCTGCCTTTCCACACACTTTTCTGGAATATATCTTCTGTTGTCCGTAACTACCATTTAGGTTCCATATAGATGAAACTTCCACCTACAAAGGTGACAACCATTTGGACTATTGTGAATATTTGACAAACATGCATTCATTCCATCAGCTGACCAGCAACGTATGACCTATGAGATCTGGCTTGAAAAGATGAACTGAGCTGATCATTTTCCCTCCTAAATTTTGTAACTGGAAATTGAAATAATCTGATAATTGTGTGGGTTGGGTTAGAAGGGCTAACCCAAGGGCTAGCACTTTCGTTGGTCATTGTAGGGTGAGTGGAAGTGATGAGGTTTCTTCTGCCCTCCCGCCATTAGCATCAACGATCAGCACCTGTGGGCTTATATGCAGGCCTGATGGTGCCACCCGGACTATGGTGTGGGCCTGTATAAGTGGGCTCACCTGAGCCAGAGACTGAGCGACACAGAGGACAGGAGGAAGCAGAGGACCGTGCAGCAGAGAGCAGTAAGACCAGCAAAGAGACCACAAGAGAATGCAGGGAGCCCAGAAAGAATAAAGATTTGTCAGGGGCTAGGAGGCCTCCCAGGTTTCAGGCCCCAGGCCTCCCTGCCTGGACTGCACCCAGTTTCCTCACTACACATGTGTAGGGGGCAGGAGGACATAGGGAAGATTCTATATGATCCAAGCAGATGGGGTAAAGGAGGAGTCCTGGATTCCTCGGTGGCTTTTGCAGGCTTTTACTGCGTTTGCCAGGTATACGACAGGCAGTGGTGCTGGGGGTGTCGGGAGGCTGGCAGGCCAGCAAATCTTCTCTCTGGGCTCTCCGATGTTCTCTCGCGGCCTTTGCATCTCTGCTCCTTTCACTCTCCTGCTCTCCTTCTCTGCTCTCTGCTTGTGGTTCTGCTGGCATCCCCGTGATGCCGCCCTTATAAGCCCAGCCTTAGCCCAGGTGTATCCACTTACGCATGCCCACACCCTATTCCAGGTGCCTGCCATCAGGCATGCATTCAGGACCACAAGGGTCCATCATCAATCCTAATGGTGGGAGGGCAGAGAAGCCTGAAAAATCACTTACCCTACAACATGGTACAGAAGGATCATTAAAAGCCTGAATAAGGGCCTCCCTGGTGGTGCAAGGGGTTAAGCACCGCACTATGAAGCAATCCCCAGCCTCTGGGATTGAGCACGAGTTCGATCCCCAGCTCTCCAGGGAGTTACCCACATGGCGCAACAGACCTCCTCTGTTTCGCCTGCTGCTCCCCTCAGCAGTGTATTTCAGTCAGTCTGCCTGTTCTGTTCCCCACTCTGTCTCTGGTGAATCCTCTCACCTTCCCCCGCCTCCACATCTCTGGCCTGTACCCCAGCACTTGTATGCATAAATAAATAAATCTTAAAGCCTGAATAAGCCATTGAGGGCTCCAGGGCTCCTCCTCTACCTGACAGCCCAGATCATAGAAAACCTGCTCCATGCCTTGCTGGTGCTACAGCAATATAAAAGGTAAAGCTACCAGGAAGCAAGTGGTAGAAAGAAGAGAAAACTAGAGCTGTGAGGAGAGGAGTATGGATATAGAGGGAGATTAAGAAGTAGCTTTACAATTAGCAAGACCTAGAGAGAAAGAAGCTTCCTGACTTTCTGGTCTTTCTGTCCCTCTATCAATGCTGTTTTGCAACCACCCCAGGGCAGGTAGGTTCATTGTTAGTTCTCACATAGGAAAAGATAATTTTGGAAATTTTGTAGATTTTTTTACAGGTCTTTAATGCTAAATCAGGGGATAGTCCAGCTTTCTTTCTCTGGCTGTCCTCTCTCCTGTCCTCCGCCTCAGCATGACGCCAACCTTATAGCCCCTCGCCCCTCTGCACAGGTGTCTACACTTATATTACACCTTCCCCGTGCTCTCTGGAACCAGGTGCTCACAATTACAGGTATGCATGCAAGATCACAGGTGCAGGTCATAGTGTTAATGATGGGGAGAGGGATGGGTAGCCCTATTTTTAACTCCTTTACCCTAAAAACGCCCACATTGTCTGGGAGTTCTGGGGCAGAATCTGTCCTGAGTGTCCTACATACCCTTCAAATACCCATGTCATATGCCTTTAAAAAGCCTTTTTTACTTGAGCTGATTTGATGTTCTGGTTATATAGGTGGAAAAAGTGACCCAGGAAAGTAGATCCTTACCTAAGCACTCACAACACTTAAGGGACAGAACTGGCATTAGAATGTAGGGCTCTAAGGCCTCCCTGGTGGCTCAAGGGGTTAAGCACAGCACTTTGAAGCTATCTGCAGCCACTACAGCAGGAGTTCAATCCCTGGCGGGCCAGGGAGCTATCCACATGGTGCAGCAGACCTCTCCTGTCTCACCCGCTGCTCCCCTCAGCAGTGCATTTCAGTCAAGCTGTCTGCTCTGTTCCCCACTCTGTCTCTGGTGAAACCTCTCACGCCCCTGCACCTCTGGCTTGTACCCCAGTTCTAATATGCATAAATAAAATCTTTTTTAAAAAAGAATGCAGGGCTCTAAAATTTAGTCATAATGAGAAATTCCCATAACAAGTTGCTCCGACTCAGATTTACAGTTAAATACCTTAAATCTTATCAACTGAAATGTTATCACTCTTACCAATTTAAGGTAATGTTTAAGTGTACATTTGTAGGAACTGACACCAGTGTATAAGGGAGAAGTATTGGGGTAAAGAGTTTCAAGGTCTAATGAATATTGTTCATGGTGATATTACATTCTCTGGTTGGTTTATAATATTAGGATCATAAAGCAAAGGATTTTTCAGGAGATGGCAAATGTCCTCAGAGATGAACAGCCATATAGTTCACCTGAATGAAAAATATTCTGTAAATGAAAAAAAACTGGCCATATTTTATTTATTTATTTATTAAAGATTTATTTATTTATTTATTTATTTAGACAAGCACTGGGTACAGTCAGAAGCACGGGAGGGTGAGAGAATTCACCAAAGCCATAGCGGGGAACAGAACAGGCAGACTGACGAAATACACTGCTGAGGGGAGCAGCGGGCAGCAGGAGAGGTCTGCGCGCCATGTGGGACCCTAGCCCGGCAGCCGGGGATTGAACTGGCACTGCAGAATCTGCGGGCAGCTTAGCAACCCAGCGCTCAATCGCTGTGCCACCGGGGAGGCCCTGGACATATTTTAAACAGTTTATAAAATTAAACCAACAAAATCTGCCATTTGTGCAAATATACTCACTTTCAGGAGTCTTGCTAAAGTGTGCAAAGGGGGTTAATGCTGCAGGAGCTATGAAGCACAGCCCCAGTTGCAACCAAGAATGAGAGAATGAAGTCAACCAACAGTCACCAAGTTCCTACTGAAATATAAAGCAAGTGATCTAATACAATAAACACCACTGAAAGAAAAGAGACAAAGGGAGGAGAAATACTATGAGTCCTTATAAGCATCTGAGGTTCAGATGTGGTAATACAGTGAAACTAATATTCATCAGAATAATGAATAGGGAAATATGTCTGTAAAATGACTAATCCAAGTACACTGAGAGAATGAAAGGAAATAGTCAAGGAAAATGTTTCTAACAACTGTTATGGATCTAAAATTAGACTAGGAAATGAATAAGACATGGTTTCTGTTTGCAAGAGTCTCCTGGTTTCTCACTGGAGGTAAAGCATTCTCATAAAATTAAAAGCTAGTTTAGCAGAAGGCAAGCAGTTTATGCTATGTGTTTACTGAGAGTACAGTCATTAGGTCTCTAGGATTTCAGAGAATGCACAGTCACTGCCAGCTGGGGTGGGCTTTCACTTAACTCAAGCATCGTTTATGGACAAGGTGCCTTACATTGATTACCGACAAGTCCTCTTATGAGAGGAGGCACTGAAGCTTGAGGGAAGGGAATATTTTGAAGGACACTCTCCTGTTCATCTGGACTCCAATCCTCCAGCTCCTCTCCTGGCCCCACAACAGGGGTAATTCAGCCCTGCACAAAACCTTGTCAAATTCCCTGCCATAATGCTTCTCACATCTGCATCCATCTTCATCAGTTCAGTTCCTACTGCCATCCTATTGAAAGCGCTCATTAACTCACATCTGAACTCTATTACAACCTCCTAACCAGGCCTCCTCTCTTGCTTTCTCCTCCCACTAATCCACCCTGCACACAGCTGCCAGATTCATCTTCCTAAAATGCCAATTTCATCATGTCAATCCATTTCCTACAGGATACATTTTAAATTCCTTTGCCTGGTATTCAAGGCCCCCTACAATCAGAATGCAGGCTAAATTTCCAGCCTCATTTTTTCTACAGTAATGTCCTGGTACAGCAAGGCCTCCTAACTATCCCCAAGCTTGTCTTACATTTCCAGCCAAACTTCCATTCCATGGTTTTCTGCAGTCTGAAATGCCTCCCTCGGTCTTTGTTGATATAAATTCTAAATTCCATTTGCTTTATAAAGGTCTCCCTGATTATCCTGGCCAACAATGAGAGCTTGCTCCCATGAGTTCAAAGGATTCTATTGGCACTTATTTTAACTTTAGTTTGTGATGGGTGTATTCCTCCTCCCTAACCTCAGCGAACAGGTAATAGGATTATGAAATTGGAAAAGACATTAGGGGATCACCACCATGGAAGTCAGGAGACCAGTTAGAAGGTTATTGTGCTCTTGCAAGCAAGAGATAATGATGCCTGGAAAATATTCAGGCTCTGGGAATACAATGGAATTAATGGGTGAGATACATTACAAAAGAGGATCAACAGGACTTGATGATTGATGAGATAAGGGAATCAGAAGGATGAATAACAGATGAGTTTTGAGGCTGAATCATGCCATTAAAATTGAAAAAGGAGAGTCAAACTGATTGGGTAAAGAGGGTGATGAGTTTGTTCTTAGGCTAATTGAGCTTCTGACAGGGTATAGTAGGTGATTAGAGAGAGAAGAGCAGTACAAATGATTAGAGCTGGTGATACTGGCTGGAGAGAAAGCTGCACAGAGGTAGTAGCTGAAGTGATTATAAATGCATTTATAAAGGGAAACAATGAAGGGGGAGAAAGGAAGGGGAAACAGGAGAAGAGAATCCAATGGAGTAGAAACAGGAGCCATAAAAAGAAAGAGTGACATCAATCAAGCTTGAACACAGTAAGGGAGAAGACATAAACAAAACATTCCCCCACCACCTTTTGATCATTAGGTAGATATCATTTTCATTATCCTCAAATTTTTGATAAAGAAAGTGAACCACAGGGGGCGTTTAGTGAACCACTAAACTTCATATTTAAGGTCTGAAATTGTAACAGGGTGGTCCCCAGGAAAAGGGGAGGTACCAGGTTCCCTGTCCCACCCAAGGGAGGGTATTGCTGAGTAAGGAGAAGCTGGAGAGGAGAATGGAAGGAAGAAAAAAGGTTGTAGAACCAGGAGGAGGGCTGGAGGAGGCACGTGGGGAGAGAGACACGTGAAGAAACTGAGCTTGCTTCCGGGTCCTGGACTGCTTGATGCAGATGTGGGTGAGAGACCTGTGGGGAGGTTAACAATGGCAGTGTTGATCTTGATTTTGATTTTGCTGTTTTCCTCCCAGACTTGTCTGTTTCTTTAATTTTTTTTTTTTAAGATTTACTTATGCATACAAGAACTGGGGTACAGGCCAGAGGTGTGGGGGGTGAGAGCATAACCAGAAATAGAATGGGGAACAGAACAGGCAGATTGACTGAAATACCCTGCTGAGGGGAGCAGCGGGCGAGTCAGGAGAGGTCTGCTGCACCATGTGGGTAACTCTCTGGCCTGGGATTGAACTCATGCAGAGAGCTTCATAGGTTGCATATTAACCCCTTGCGCCAGCAGGGAAGCCCTTGTCTGACTGTTTCTCACCTTTTTCTATGGGTCCCTGGCGGAATGTGCTTTAGACTTGCGACAGGCTTTCAGGCCTTGCTTTGGGCCAACCTTGTTTGGCTGGACATTTACCCATGAAGGGATGGGTAACTTACGTGCTTGATTTAGAAATCGTATTCTTTGTCTTTTCTATATTGCACACTAATTGTATTAAAGTTCCTTTCCATTAAAGGTCTTATATATTTTGTCTTGATGTAATAGATGGAAGAATCTATTTAGAACAGGTATGTCTGGGGGTTCTGGGGTGCCCCTTCCCTGCCCTATAACAAAATCACTAGCAAAGTTTGGGGGATGCCCTAAGTGGTAAGGAAATGGAGGCTATAAGTACTTGGCACTGAAGATGAGGGGAAAAATGGGACAGACATTAAAGGATACAATAATTTTGGTATAATGGGGCTTGCCCATATCACATACAGACATCACTAAGTTGTATGGTCTAGTGATTCAAAATATGGATATTAATGTCAAGGTGTCAGAGTTTCTATTCCAGGTTGAACACTTTATTTTTTAAAAGGTTTTCTTTATTTCTGGATTTCTCGAAGCTTTTTTTTTTTTAAAGATCTATCAATTTATGCATACAAGAGCTGGTGTATAGGCCAGAGATGCAGGGGGTGAGAGGATTCATCAGAGACAGAGTGGGGAACAGAACAGGCAGATTGACAAAAAACTGCTGAGGGGAGCAGTGGACGAGACAGGAGAGGTCTGCCTCGCCATGTGGGTTGCTTCCTGGCCGGCTGGAGATCAAACTCGTGCTGCAGAGACTGCGGACGGCCTCGTAGTGTGACGCCCAACCCCTTGTGCCACCAGGGAGGCCCTAGGTTGAACACTTTATACCCATGCAAAAGGGGACATTTAGGTCCCCCCGTGGTCACTTTATCAAAACTTTGAGGATAATGAAAATAATATCTACCTAATTGGGTTGTTGTCAGAATGAAATTGACATAGGTCACGTAAATGAAATATAAAATGTTCCCAAAAGTGTCAGCTATATTAGGATGGTGTTTCTCATTTGTACATGATCTACTTCACATTTGGGCCCATTGCAACGCCTACCCATTTGGTCACAAATCTCCATATTGGAAGCTATTCCAAATAGTTAATGTATTTTGAAAGAGCATGTACAGATATCAAGCAATCTTAAAGTTCAGCTGAGCTAAATAAATAAAATAATTAAGTGATTATAATATATTCATGATGTTCAGAAATTGAGTTTTCTGTGTAGCATTTAAATCCCCTCAATAGCATCCATGCAAGTTATATATGACTAGTCATGATTTTGCATAAAATCTTCAATATGTATGATGGTTTTAATGAATTACATGGCACATAAAATGCCTCATTTAATTTGATTAGGGAATTTAGTAAACATGAATGAAGTAGTTGTTGCTATGCTGTGGCGCCTAAGAATAATGCTGTATATACTAATAAAAATGTTCACTGTTAGTTTTATGGATCATAGAGCACAATCAGTGAACTCTGAATAGGACGACAGTCAACCAGTTGAAAATTCTGTCTTTTACAAGATGAATTGTATGCACTCATACTCAGCAGTAAATATCTAAAAAAATTTTTTTGGAGATAAAATTTGTCATATAATCATATAACCCATTTTCTAATACACTGAAATGACAGTCTTCGGGTACTAGCCTAATTTTTTTTTTATTTATGTTTCTCATCTCAGCCTTAAAATACTTTCTGCACTGTAAATGCACCCATCGAATGGATAACATGTTTGTTATTGTTGACTTTTCTCTCTTATTTTTCTACTGGAATAAAATCTTGATTAAACAGATCATAGTTAAGAGAACTCGCTACTCATGATTTGATAACTATACAGAAAAGGGAAGTGGGAAGTCACAGGGAGAGAAAAGGAAGTAGAAATTACATGGAATCAAAAATCATAGCAGTATTTTTATTAAACATACTTGTAGGGAATGAATGAAAAGCTTAGTGCAATTTAACTCAATGTCCTTAAGCCTGTCACACCTCCATCTCTGATTCTGGACACTGTTCAGAGGTATTCAAAGCCAAAATCTAAGAGACACTGGGTGCCACAACAGCAAAATAAAATTGCTAAAGGACACTAGATGAGTTCCTATCATAAAAGGGTTATTTCAATTCGATCAAAGTTTTATTAAGACAGGTGCAGGGTAAATAGAAGTTACCAGGTTTTTTTCCGTCCTCCCGCCAATAGCATCTATGATCATAGCATCTATGATCTTATAACATCTATAAGACCACACCTGTGGTCTTGTATGCATGACTGATGGGGGCACTCGGAGTATGGTATGGGTATGCGTAGGTGGACACCCCTGAGCCCAGAGTCTGAGTATATAAAGGCACTGAGACAGTGCAGGAGAGTGCAGTGGAGAGCACTGGAAAAAGGCTATGAGAAGAAAGAACTTATTGGGATTCACAGGGGGGCCCCCACTTGCTGTCTTCCTGCTGGCTTCTCTCCCCTAGCCTGTGGGATGATGCCAAGGGCTCCAAGATTCTCTTTCAAGCTGCCTGAACCAATGATGAACATACCAGCCTGGGATGGTGCGGAACAAATAGAAAGTAGACAAGAGTTAGAAAGATTTCTAACAATTTTGAAACAATGACAAATCGTTAAGAAAATCTCTTTAGTGGGGCAAATGGTTTAAGCTCTGTTTGGCACCTGTAGTGATTTACTTTGACGTTTGATTGCTATATTAATAACACAAGTGTTGTTTCTAAGTGTATAACCAAAAGGGTAATGTATTAAGATTCATGACAGATTGAGTGCCAAAGTCTTAACAGTTATAGATGAACCAACCAACAAGAGAAGTGCTTATTAACCTCCATGAAAGACAAACCACTTAGTTCTTTCCCTTAAGGCTGAGGCAGCCTGAGAACTGTCAGCCCAAGCCAGTCCAAGACAGACAACAGATCTCCTTTCTACTGAGGCAGCTGTTTCTTTACTCAGAGGAATAAAGATGTTTAACAAGATCAGGAAGTAAAGAAACCTCAAAAGGAATGCACTGTGTCAAGAAAGAAAGACACCTGGGGGCCCTTTAAACAAGCAGTTTCTAGCACTACTGAGATATTTGAACAGATCAATTTTTAACCCTCAAAGGACTTGGTGGAAATGGATGCAGCTGGGATCCCCTTCTACCTGAGCAAGCTGGAGGTGTAGGTTACTTATTCCCCCTTGCTATCACGCTGCACGCTGGCAAACAAGACTGAAATGTTTAACTCTGATCTAGTTACCAAATAGAGTAACTATAATAAAATCCTGAAGACACTGTCCTTTGAAAGTAGTATTCGGATGTTTTAGTGCTCAGTTAATTAACTAGCATTTGCTTTAATTGTGTTTTGATGTTATTTCTCCGCTTGGCTGGTGATTCTATATTGCTGTGGAACTAATCTGATACCTGACCATCTTCATATCATAGATTTTATTGTCAAGAAGTAAAAGGAAATAATACAAAAGCCTAGATTTTGAAAGGACTGTGTTAACTGATGAAGATTTCAATCCAGGTGCATCTAGGCTGCCTCTTCACCTAATCCAGATACCATAGGCTCTCCCTTCTATGAAGAACAATGTGTTATTATTATTATTATTAATTAAAATTTAAATTGATTTTTAAAAATAATTACTTAAATGCATTTCTATTGTGATTTGCATCTGCATAGTGCTTTCATATAATGGCCTCACTTGATCTGAACCACAGTATGAGGTATTGTTATGTATCCCCAGGTGGGAAAACTACCCACTTAATAGCTAAGCAACTTAAGGTCATATTTACCTAGTAAATGGCAGAGGCAGGACAGGATCAAGATATTAGGTCCACTCCACTCTCTCTCCTAATTCCTGCTTTTAAAAAATATTTTTATTTTTACTGATTTTGCAGATCTTCCCCTTAAGGGCTTTCATTATGTTTCTTTTGCCTGACCCCAGGTTAGTCACCTGAAATTTCAGTCTCTGGGATCATGCGCATAGATATATGTAAATACACGTTCACCATTTAAGAATATTCCATACTCCCCACATACACAAAATGTCAAAGGTCGTGCTTCAGATGAAAAAAGCAGCATCATTTGTTGCCTTTAAAACTGTGTCTTTGGAAAATTGGTTTCTGCCTGCGGCAATCTCCTCATCCCTCATGAATATACTATTTTGGCTTTTTTCTGCCTCATAGAAACAGGTGAAGAGCATGTACATCCAATAACCAATGAGAATTTCCTTTCTAATCAAGGAAATACTCTTTAAAGAACATCTTATATTTGGGGAGAAACTCGAGCGGCATCTCAGAACTCTCTTGATAGGGAAACTATAAACCACTATCTTCCCCACCCCCACAATTGACTTCAAGAAATTTCACCTGTTTTCCTTTACACCAAAACAGGTTTCCAAAATTCGAATCAAATGTCAAGTTTAAGAAGATAGGATTTAGGAAATCTAGCAGATGACACATTCATAATATACCATTTATAAAATCCAAATAGTACATTTTCAAATAAATTCCCTTGCATACTACTGTTCAGGTATAAAATAAAATTTAGGACATTACATTTGCCATCAGAATTATAATTTGCACAGACTCCTGAGAATATAGAATATGTGTTACAGCCTTAGGGTCATTCGCTAATTTGGAAAAATAAAGTTTCCTTGGAGAAGGACATTTTACCACTTTGAAATAGGGTGGCTAGTAATGTAAATGTCAATTTATCATTGACTTTTTGATAAGCAGAAAGAATAAAACAATTACCTCATTACATGGGGCTTATAGACATAATACCTTGCTTTGACTTGAAGGCAAGAAAAATGCAAAAAAAAAAGCCTTCCTCCTTGCACTCCTGTAGGGTAAAGAAAAATGTCAGGCTTTTCTGCCCTCCCGCCATCAGGATTGATGATGGATCCTTGCGGTCCTGAATGCATGCCTGATGGCGGGCACCTGGAAAAGGGTGTGGGCATAATAGGTAGATGGGATTCTCCTGGACTAAAAGTGGGTTTTTAAGGGCTGTGTCACAGGGACGCCAACAGAAGCAGAGAGAAGCAAGAGAAGCAGAAGCCGAGAGAAGCAGAAGCCGAGAGAAGCAGAAGCAGCAGAATCCGAGAGAGAGAGAAGGCCGGTGTAGGGTAAGGTAAAAAATCAGGCTTTTCTGCCCTTCCGCCATCAGGATAGATGAGGGAACCCTGTGATCCTGAATGCATGCCTAATGGCGGGCACCTGAAGTGGGTACAGCTGTGCTAAGACTGTGCTTTTAAGGGCGGTGTCACGGGGACGCCAGTAGAAGCCAAAAGAGAAGAAGCCCGAAGCAGAAGCAGAGAACGCCAGAGAGCCCACATAGAGTGAAGATTTGCTGGGGGCTGGGAGGCTGGCATTCCTCCCAGCCCCCCAGCACCCCTGCCTGCCACGTACCCACTGAATCCCAATAAAAACCTGCAAAACCACTGAGGACTCTGACTCCTCCTTTACCCGGTCTGCATGGGATCAGAAAACCTGCACTGTGGTCATTCCTGCCCTTACAGCTGGAGAGCCCAGATAGAGTGAAGACTGGCTGGGAGGCCTGCCATCCTCCCGGCCCCCCAGTACCCCTGCCTGCTGTGTACCTGGTAAACCCCAATAAAAGCCTGCAAAAAGCCACTGAGGTCTCTGACTCCTTTACCCAGTCTGCATGGGATCAGAAAACCTGCTCAGTGGTCCTTCCTGCCCCTACAACCCCCATAACAGAATATAGTAAATGCCTATGAATTAACAATTCCACCCCAGGTATATATCCAAAATAAATTAAAACATGTCCACATAAAAACTTATCCATGAATGTGGTTCACGGGAGCATTACACATAAGTCAAAATGTGGAAACAAGTCATATCTATACATAGATATATAGATAAATAGAATGATATATGCATACACTGGGGTATTAACAACCATAAAAAGGAATGAAATTCTTACAAATCGGCACTAGCAGAAAAACATGCTAAAAGAAAGAAGTAACAAAAATCCACATATATGACTTTACATGAAATGGTCAGAATAGGCAAAAAGAAGATTAATGGTCACCAGATGCTGGTTGGGGGGATGGGAGTGGGGAGTAACTAATAATAGGTTTGCAGATGTTGTGTGGACTTGAGAAATAGAAATAGGTGCTATTGTAACAGGGCGGTCCCCAGAAAAACGGGTGGTTTCAGGTTCCCTGCCCCACCCAAGGGAGGCTGGAGCTGAGTAGGGAGGAAAAGAAGGTAGCAAGGGGACTGAAAAAGGAAGGAAGCAGGATGGAGAGCCAGAAGGAGACCTGGAGGGGGCACATGGAGCAGACAGACATGTGAAAAAACTGTGCTTGCTGCTTGGTCCTGGACTGGTTGAAACAAATGTGGATGAGAACCCCATGGGGAGGTTAACAATGGCAGCTTTTATCTTGGTTTTGATTTTGCTCTTTCTTTCAGAGATTGGTTTGACTGTTTCTGACCCTTTTATGTGGGTCCCCGCTGTAAGGTGCTTTAGGCTTGTGACAGGCTTTCGGGCCTTGATTTGGGCCAACCCTGTTTAGCTGGACATTTACCCATGAGCGGATGGGAACTTTGGGTGCTTGATTTAAAAACTATTTTCTGTCTTTTCTAATGGAAAATTCCTTTCCATTAAGGTCTTATATGTTTTAACTTGATGTGGCAGATGGCAGAACCTATTTAGAGCAGCAGGCTTGGGGATTCTGGGGTGTCCCTCTCCCTGCCCTGTAACACTAGGATCCAGTCCTAAAGAATATGAATTCTATTATGTAGTCAAAATTTTCTTTCTTTCTTTCTTTCTCTCTCTTTCTTTCTTCAAGCTCTGGGTACAGTCAGAAGCGCGGGAGGGTGAGAGAATTCACCAGAGCCAGAGCGGGGAACAGAACAGGCAGACTGACGAAGTACACTGCTGAGGGGAGCAGCTGGCGGCAGGAGAGGTCTGCACACCATTAAACCGGTGCTGCAGAGGCTGCAGGCAGTTTCGCAGCCCAGCGCTTAACCGCTGCGCCACCGGGGAGGCCCTTATGTAGTCAAACTTTTATCCTGTAAACAATAGGTAACCACTAAAGATTAAGCAGGATATGTGAGCTTTAAAAAGACTATAGCAGCTGCTGGGAAAATAACTGAAAAAAGAACTTCCATAAGGGTGCATCCAGTTACCAAATAGAGTATAATAAAGTCCTAAAAAAAAATAAAGTCCTGAAGACACTGTCCTTTGAAAGCAGTATTCGGGATTTTCAGTACTCCTCCCACACCTCCTAATTCAAATTTATGAATCTTAGGCACCACCTAAGGAATTTACTTGAAAATGTACTATTTGGATTTTATAAATCATATATTATGAATGTGTCATCTGCTAGATTTCCTATATCCCATCTTCTTAACTCCTTTTATGGAGGAGTTAAAAGCAGATCCTGGTTTAACCTGCAGGCCTTCTAGGATTTGCATCTTAGAATTTAAACTGTGATTCAAGGTTATAAAAAAACAAAATGCCATAGCCCCAAATTTCCCAGTATTAATGCTGATTCTGCTTGTTCCCCTATCATAGGGAGATTGGAAGACCATAGAAAAGTGAAAAATAATCCAACGAAATAAAGCTTTGCTAATGGGGAGGCATTGGTGTCAGTAAGTGGTTGCTTCACCATTGAAGAAGGTAGGGGCCTTAGGAAAGTTTGGCAGGAGCAAATAAGAACAAAAAAACACAAAGACAAGACAATAAACTCATGCATCCTCTACATACATCTGTCAAAAGGAGATTGACTGTCATCATTTCAATCCAGGAGGTATACCAAAAGAACTAAGAATTTAATGAATAAAAGGATATCTATGTCAGAAAATAGAAAAGGCTGGGGCCTCTTGGGTGGTCTAGGTGTTAAGCCTCAGCGCTATCACCAAGAGGGCCTGAGTTCGATCATCAACCAGTCAGGGAGATACCCTCATGGCACAGCGGACCTCTCCTGTCTCGTAGCTGCTCCCCTCAGCACTATATTTCAGTAGATTCGCCTGCTCTGCTTCACCACACTTCTGGCCTACACCCCAGTTCCTTTATGTATTAACTAATTTATCCAATCTTAGATATTGGAAATGAGTTCCAAAACCCTTAAATCCAAACAAACTTCCCAGAAGTTTCAGAGAGGCTGTTGTCACCCCCTCCACACATCCAATTGTTCCTAATGATGGGAAAAACCCAGCATCCAAGAATGGTCTCTCCAGCAAGGAGTAGAAGATGAGGATGGCTTATGAAATAAGCCCAGGAGGATGAAGTAGACATTGCTGGGAAAAAGAATGGGATAAAACATTATTCCTGCTTAAATGATGAGGACAAAATGAAATGTGTGGGAAATAAATAAAAATGCAGTACGATCAAATAGTGGATACGAATAAAAGTAATTTGGGTACTTTACTACAAAATTCCCTTCAAAGGTGTAATTTGTCTTAACATAATTCTGTATTGTGGAATTTAAGACTATTGGGATACAGATACTAAGGAGAAAATCTGAACATCAAAATTCTTCAGTGATCAGAAAACCTTTTTTTTTCCTTTGAGGTTGGGGGTAACACATCTGAGAGAAAAAGAAAGCAACTTCAGGGCAAAGAGAATTTGTTCTTCCTCGTATGAACTCAATGATGAAAGCAGTCATTTGTCTTATTTTGTGTGATGTGCAGGGTTGTAAAACAAAGAACCGGTATTTGAGCTTACATTTGACAGTGTAATAAATGCAATTATAATCATTTGCATATTAAAGGCATTATTATTACTTCATGGCAAATATTTCCAACAAGATGGAATTGAAAAGAATCCCTCCTCCCAATCAGGCTACACATGCTTTTGTAGGATTTGACATAATCTGAAACCATGCTGTGTCAAACTGTCAATTGCAGAAATTCTCCAAAGCTACCACAGATCTTGTTCTAATCTCTTTTAAGACTCATTTGATGCCACATAATTGAAAATAACCATTGGTTGTGATGTGTTAATTTTATGCAAAGAAAATAATAGGGTACTGATGTTATACTTTCAGCCAACTACTTTTGGGGAAAACTACTAAATTTTTTAGTCCGTATGACAACTCGCCTGAGGCTACATAACCCTTCCTAATCTTTATAATGTCATTTTGAGGCCCTATTTAAATCCAAATATCCTGAAATATGGCATCCAAAATGATGAGATCTGAGGTTTCCTTTCCCTGGGACATTGTAGACTGCCTTAGGTACTACACATAAAAAGTTGTAAACTAATTTACCTTGACTTGCAAACTTAAAATTGGAAAAGGTCTCTCTGTTGCTCTTTTTCTCTCACACACACACGTGCAATATACCGCTGGTTATTCCAACCTGTCAAAACTTAGGTGACCTAGAGAGATAAGCCACATTCAAAGATGTGCAAAGACCATCACTGGCAAGCCACAGATCACTAATCCCAAGGCAGAGGTTACAGGACTCATGCCCATAGCACCGAGGGTACCTTGAAAGAATATGGGGGCTACTGCTACTCCCCAGATAAAGTCAGAGAATGATTCTGTTGTGACTCTTGCCAAAGTGGCTTCCAAATCTGATCAATCTGTCTCATAACCAACTAAGGATGATATTTATGAAGCTTTCGTGAAAGACATGGAAGAGTACTGCGACAGGTTCTGCTGACAGAACAGGCTTCTCTCCATATAGGTGGGTCATGGAGAAAAAGCCACTTAGTAAATTTAGGCAAAAGCATGACTTTCACTATCAGGATATTTTCTAATTTAAGTTCCAAAATATCCTAAAGTTTAGTGTTGTTGAGAATTTACCAATACGACGCTATTTCATTCAGAATAGGTGGGTTACTGAAGCCCTGCTGCTAACAGCCATTCCCTTTCACACCGCCATTTTCATCCTGTTTTTCCCAAATTCCAACTGTATGGAAACTTGTGATGGGGGATCTTTGTTACTTATTTGTTTTGATTCTCCTCTTTCATGCTGTGGGTACTTTAAATAGAGATTTCTGAAAAAGCCCATATATTTCAACCCATCTTGCCTTTCATGTGGACTTACTTTTAATATTTTCTTTTAATTTTTTGTAATGTTGTAGTGAAGTGGATCTCAATGTCATTTCCTAATAAAAAGCAAGGCAAGCAGGAATAAAATGCAATATTTCATTAAAATTATTTCCCACTGACCTAAACTTTGAGTGTTTCATGATATAAATGTTCCACATGGAAGGTGGAAAAAAAAAGGACCTACAACACTCAAAGTCACCTATGGGTTTCAAATGCTCCTTCCTGCCTATCTGAGCTATTTCAAAACAATTACATATAGTCTATAGTTTCAAATCTAAATGAAAGTTGTAGCTCAGGCTGAACCCTAGCAAACAAAGTAAAAAGTTAATGAGATATAAATTAGTAACAGCTAAAGCTTTCCCTAAAAGAAAACACTATTGATTTGAAAGAACTTACTAATGAAAAAGAATGGCATTCATTTAGGCTGGCCCTGAGACACATCATAGATTCATTGATAAGAACAAATTAGGACTTGGTTCCCAGGGAAGGGAAGTTGCATTTTGAACAAGTCACTCCCCTGGAACCTCTTTGGGCCAATTAGGTTGGAGGACTTTGAACTTGTGATTTCTGATGCCCCCACTCACCAATTGTCCCTCTTCTCCACATGCCGATATCCATTCTTCACACCCTAAATATTAATTTATTCTACAACTGGCTTTCTTTAAATACTTTCCCCACATAAACATCATTTCAAATTACAACATCCCACTAGTGTTTTCTGTTATTGAACATTTGAAATTGCTCTTTTAATTCTTCAAGGCTTCCACCTAAACTTTTTTTTGTTGTTATTAAAAGATTTATTTGTGCATACAAGAGCTGGGGTACAGGCCAGAGACACGGGGGTGAGAGGATTCACCAGAGACAGAGTGGGGAACAGAACAGGCAGACTGACCGAAATACACTGCTGAGGGGAGCAGCGGGTGAGACAGGAGAGGTCCAATGTGCCATGCGGGCTGTTCCCTGGCGGGCTGGGGATCAAACTCGTGCTGCAGAGGATTCAGATTGCTTCATAGTGCGGTGCTCAACCCCCTGCACCACCAGAGAGGCCCATCCTCCTAAGCTTTTTAAAAAACTCTTCCACAAACCCTTTTTACTGGGTTAGAATTTACATAATCACTTACACTTTGGGATGGCCTACTCCATGAGTACTGTATCTGTTGGATTTGCATTTCACTTTAAGAAGTAACATAAGGAGAGTCAATTTCTGTGGTTAAATACAGGAGGCTAGTTATTTTTCCTTCTCACTTACGAAAAGGCCAGGTGAGCAACCCAGGACTGTTAACAGTTCCATCAAAATGTCATCAACTTTCCAAATCATTGTATCATTATTTATACTTTTTGTTTGGTATTTGATTTTCATCCTTGTGTTTTTGTCTTGGTCCTGGATATCTGACCCACCAGCAACTTAATGTCTGTATTCTATTAGTCAAGAAGGGAAGGAAAGTGGGAAGGAAGAAGTAGTGCCTATTCTTAACAATTGTACACTTGGCAAAATTCCACCACTTATCCACTATGGTAGAAAGGGAATCTGAGAAGGCAGGTTGTTGCCAACAACAAAATTGTGGTTCTGTGGGGCAAGTTAAAAGGAGAACCACTATTGAGATTTCAGCAGCATTTTGTGCTGCCACGTTCTTCAATCATGTTAAATGTGATCACAGTCTATTCCCTAATTAAGCAACAAATTCTCTGAGGTCAGAGTTCATTGATTAATTTTATTAATTTTTTCATTTCCTCCCCTTAGTGTACTTGAACTATTCCACATCTGATGGCAATTGGATGAACAAAATAGACACAGCTTTACCACATGTCCTTTCTGCCACTTAGCTAGATGACATTTGTCTATGTGAATAGAATTTTAGTTAATGAAAAGAGAGCATTTTTAAACAGCTGGAGTCACATTAGATGATGATTTGGCTCCAATTTTTCTTTCTCTTTTTTTTTTTTTTTGCAAAGAACTGGGGTGTAGGCCAGAGGTGCGAGGGGTGAAAAGAGTCACCAGGGGCAGAATGGGGGACAGAACAAGTGAATCAACTTAAATACACTGCTAAGGGGAGCAGCAGGAGAGATAGGAGAGGTCTGCTGCTCCATATGTGGGTCAGCTCCCTGTGAGGGCATTAAACTCAGGCCATAGCAGTGATAGAGTTGAGACTTAACCCCGAGGCCACAAGGGAGGTCCTTGGCTCCATTTTTTTCTACCAAATAAATTCCAGCCACCTACTTGGCATTTGAGACCCTCCCCAACCTAGCATCTCTCTGCCAACCTCTCCAGTTTTATCTCCCACTGCTCTGTTCCCTAGTCTATTAACTTTCTCAAATGAAACTATCCACTGTTCTGAATAATTCTATTATAACTTGTTTAATATATTGAATTGAACAACAAAGATGTAAACAAGCAATGAGAAGAGCAAAAAAATCCTGGCATTTGATTTTTTTCATAGACATTGTGTCCTCTTACCATATTCAAAATCCAAATTCTTCAGTGACTTTCATAAAATCTTTCCTGATAGGATGAGACAATACAATGATGTAATTATCAGAAGAATGGGGAAAATAATGGATCATGCACCTGTTATTTTCTTTCCAAGCTTAGCCACTGTGTATAGTAATGGTCCTTTAAAACCATTGACGAAGTTATTAAAAAAAAAATCAGTATTAACAAGAAAGATTTATTCTCCTTTATGTGATTCCAACATCAAGAATCTAAAAGCACTTAACCTTATCTCTGTGGAAGTCTACAAAGAACAGGCATGGGTCCAGGAAGGATAGTCTCATAGACTTCTACCATCTGGGCCAGCAGTAATATGCATCCAGGACTCTGGGGAGAGGACAGAGGAATAGAAAGGGGAAGAAGACAGGTACTCCCAGTGCTAATTTGAGGCTGACTCTTTCTAGGCTACAAAGTCAAGAAATGTTATGCGTAATCTTGTGGATTGTAATACTATTCATATTTAGCTAATACAGAATGTGACTTTTAGACATGGTGGCACATAACAGTGTAGTTATATAGGTTGACAATCTGAGATGTCGTAGGCCCTCAATAAATGGCAGCTATACTTCCAGAAAACTCCAAGGAAGTTCTTTCTTCCTCTGATGTTTTAAGCAGTCTGTCTACATACATTTTGGGTGATATTTAATTTCTTTTTAATTTTTTTGTAGTTATCTCTTTTGTACTATAAACACCTAGAGGATTGGGAGTACTTAATTTAACCTCACAAATAGGATTTTAGTTAATGAAAAAGGGAACATTTTCAAAAAGCTTTGTGGACAAAGCCTGCCTCAAATATGGTAAGTTCTTATGTTGTTGAATGAAAGAATCAAAAAAATAAGTCAATGCCTTAATTAATCCAAAATAACATTTGAACTATCTAACTAGATTTACTTGCTGGTCAGTGGAGGTTTTAGGGGAAGGGTACAAGGGAAAACTTAACATTAGTTCTGTCAATTGCACAGACAAGCCAGCACCCTCTAATTCCCTAAGGACTTACTAGCAACAAAGTGTATCACATAATCCTGTCCCATGAGACTGTATTGAGAGTTAAAACCACAAGTTTCACATAGAAAATTCAAATAAAACAATGTACACAGTATCTTTTCACTATCAAAATATATGTATCCCATTAAGTATTATGGGTAGTATTACTATGGAACTTTACATTTGATGTGTGCTTAATAGCTATCAAAAAAGTTCTCATCACTTTTACACAACTCCATTTTTAAACTAAGAATGTAATTAGCAAGTTTGGGAATACCTACATATCAAGACCATAAACCTGCATTGATTAGGCATTGGGCCTAAATGAAACTAAAGCAGTTGTGATTTTAACCAGTAAGTCCACCAGATGCCTTTAATTATAAAGTACCAGACCAAATAACTGCAAATCAAAATGAAATAACCTTCAATCAACTTGATTGAAATATATGACTAGACTTATTCTTCCCAGCAAGAAACATTGATCACATCCCTTTCCAGGAATATGAATACATATATGCTTGTGCTTTTGTTTCTTCATTTAATGTGGTGCTCTCACTTGGTCACAAACACATAAACAACTTCGTAGTCACTCTGGCTCTCATTTCTCTAGGGGCCTCCTATCACCTAATGTGTCAAATAGTTACTTCTGCCCATTGTTTCAGAACAGTACTGTTCAATAGAACTTTCTGCAGTAGCTGGAATGCTCTAACTCTGTGCTATCCAACACAGTTGGGGTTAGCCACACGTGGCTATTGAATGCTTGAAGTGTAGTTAGTATGAGTAAGGAAATGAATTTTAATGGGATTTTAAATTCATTTGCACTTAGACACATGTGGTTAGTGGCCATTAAACTGGACAGCACAACTCAAGCATGTGTGGAAGGACAGTCCATTTCTTACAGTTCTGTCTCCTCTTTCCACCTGCTTCAGGCCATCTGGTATTTTTTTCCTCCCCATTCATCAAGATTCTCTTATTGTAAATCTTCCTTCCCACACTAGATACCATGCAGCGATTCATACCACATTGCTACCTTGGCTTACTTTCAGAGCAGGGAATGGGAAGCAAGTCTACCAGATATGAGTTTATAAAGCATTATCCCTGCCCAAGATCTATCCAAGCCAGGGCATAAGCAAAAATAGCAGGCCTTCAAATTTGGACATTCTAACCTGCCCTCTCATATACCCTTCTCATTTTACAAACTAATTTAGAAGTTGACTTATCCAAAAAATTGCCCCACATTCGTCCTGCCGAGTCTCTGTTCCTGGAGATTCCAATAATCTTTTGCTACTCTATTTTAGTATGCAAGTCACAAAGTCAGTAATGCAAGGGAGAGGGAAGAGAAAAAAATGGGAGTTTATTGCTGTTTCAATCTATTTTCAACTAAAATATGGAGATAATACTGTAATTATGATGATGGCCTAAGATTTTCCAAAGACCTCGAATGCATACACCATGAGAAAATTATGAAAACACACTTTATAGACAATTAGAGCTTGTAAACAAAAATCATACTTGAGACAGCCTCCTTAACACTGTGACTCACTATAGTCATTCAAGTTATCATTGATTCCACACCATTCATACACTTTATCAAAGAGTGGCAAAAAATACAGACCATGTTGAGCATGTTTGTGTGGAGGATATTAGGGTACCTATTTGCAAATGCCCAGAAAGGAGGATTCATACTTGGCTGTGTCCTGAAGCTCAGTTTCCAAAGGGTGTGTATTGTTAGACTTCCGCACACCAGCCATCAATTGCCAGACTCCAGCACGGTGTCCAAGAATTTAACTCACTTCTGACACTATTCACCTGTAGATAACTTCAGATTTCATAGATTCGGCAAGCTTTGCTTCTGACCAAAGGACTATAGATCAGAGATACCCACACAAACTCCTTCGATTCAGGTGTCTGTTGAAAGCACCAGAATATTATCTGCATTTCTGACCAACTGACTATAAATCAGAGGTTCCAAGGACACACACCTTAGGTTTCATTAATTTGCTAGATTGGTAGGCAGAAGTGAAGAAACCTATTTACTCGCTAATAAATCGCAAATTTATTTTCAAAGTATACGAAAGGTTACGAATCAACAACCACATGTAAGAGATGTATAAAGCAATATATGAGAGAATGGCATAGAACATTCATGTCCTAACGAAACCCAACAAAGCAAAATTAGCTTTAGGGCAAATCTAATATAAACCTGTGCGTTAAAGCAGCTGACTATAGGAAAATCTATACCATCTTCTAAAATCTATACCATCTTCTAAAGTGAGCTGGATCAATGTGTATAAAAACTATCCTAATGAAATCTCCTTTCAAAAACAAAACATTAACCTGGATACATATTCAGGTGCAATGAATAACCATCTTGTTAATACATGAATACATTTAATAATGCAAAAAAGTCACAAAACATTATCCTCCCTGATGCTCTCAGCTAGTCTTAATTCCACGCTATATTTGAAATACATAGAGCTGATTCCATTAAAGCTGATGACACCACCTTCTAGGCTCTCTGTAGAACTCTTTTTGTCTCCCAGGTCTCACTGCGGTGGCAATCCCAAGAAAGTGCTGAAGTGTGGAGTCAGATCCAAATCCACAGCTTGAGTTTATAGAACCTCTGCTTAAGGTTTCAGTGAGCAGAACAACAACCAGTAATTAAAAAACGCTACACTCCTCCTGACACACAGTGCCACCTCCTAGTCTTTAGGAGGTTCTGGCCATCTGCATAAAATATCTCCTGTGGAAGACTCAGCTTCCTGCAAAATCCTGAAGCTAAAGCAGGAACAAATTATCAACTTAATCATTTTAATTTTATAAAATGATAGTAATTTGGGGACATTTATGTGCCCATCACTGTGTAGTAACTAAGGATTCAAAAAATAATTTAAGATACAACTCAGATATCCAAGGACCTTATGTTTTAATTCTCCGCTCTACTTCACCATCATGTATTAGTAATGTCTAAAATATTTATTTAGCAATTATCTGTACTATTGCAATATGAGCCTTTCCATATCGTACAGCCTGCAAATGGATAATAAAATTCTTGGATAGCATAAAAATTTACTTTTGGAATTCTTCTTTTATTTTAACCTAAATAAACAACCAACTAATTTGAAGTTTTGCCAGCCTTTGAAAAAATGAAACTCAATAACAGTAGCATATGTGTTTATAGAAGAATTGTACAAACACACCAAATCATTTAATGGCTGCACTAACTACTCAAAAACCAGTCACCAACGATAGCAGTTAAATTAATCCCCTGGGGAAAAAATGCAATAAAAAAAATGGAGGAGTTTCCTCATGCTAGTGTACGCCAAAGGGTATGTCAAGGCATACTTAAAAAATATATTGAATAGTAACCACCATTGCTGGGATGTATAACCCAGAAAATGGCATTGGTAAATCGCATGGTAGCAAGTGGGGAGAAGTTACCACTTTTCCAAAGTAGCACCCCTCTTTTCCTTTTTTTTTCTGCCCCTCTTTTTTCTAATCTCACAACTCTGATAGATAACGCAAAGATACACAGTTTGAGATACAGGGGTAGAGCAATTTCATAGTAATTCTAGAGTTATAGAACAAAGATTAAGTCTGAGAATGAAGGATCCTATTAAAAAAAAAAAAAGGCGGATCGCAGACTCGGTGGGACAGGCGTACATACAGAACACACACAAGAAGATCCATACTTGGTCAGGACTAACGCTAGATCTTTTCTGAAGAATAAATGGAGGTTGATATTAAAATTCATTGTATAGCCTTGCAAAATGAATATAATAATCATTACAGTGTGGACACCCATGATTATCAAATCTATTTTATTGTTCATAAATTCTCCATTGGATAAAGAGTCCCTGTAGATAATATTAAATACCTGTCCTAGTGAACCCTACTTGACTATTAGAATTGCAATGCTGATATCAGAGTAGGAAAAACTGAAAAAGCAGCTGGCCTTGAATAATTCTGTCTATAAGCATATTGAAGAGGGGGACACTGTCTTACTCCTCACTATATTTCTAGAATTTAGTGTAGTGTCCACAATGTGATGGACAATCAATAAATATTTGTCAAATGAAATGAGTGCACAAATCATTACACTAGTTCAGAGACATGGATTGTGAGTAGAAGCTCTTAGCACGCCTGTCTATATGAAACTACTTTTGCCACAATTTTGATTTAATTGACCAGAAATAACATTCAAACTGTTGGCCAATTTCATCAAAAAAAAAAAAAAAAGAGGTTGAATTGAATTTGCTCACTGGATTGATCAGGCAATTAACTAATATGACAGAGTCAACTTCGGATTATTCTGGCATCACAGGCAAATGTTTACAGTTAATAAAAGCAATCAGTGGCATCAGAAAACATCCAAGCTATAGTGGTCAATCAAAAAATGGAAAAAAATTCAGTTTGAGATTAGCAAGATAATTTTTACAAACACTATGTTCTCATTTATATCTCACAAGAAAGGGGTAGAATGGCTCATTTTCAATGAATTCATCTAGAGACTCCACCCACAACATGGCAGAATAAAGTGGCTGGTGATGGGGAGTGAGACTTGGCAGTCAAGCAAGATAAAACAGGGCCCCTAGCCCCAAACTGGGACAGGGGAGCTCAGCAGACTCCATATCCCGCAATTGGAGGACCATGTTGATTGAAGACTGCCTCCCCAACTTCCAGAAGAGATCAAATTAAAGCCAAGTGGAGCCAGGCCCAACTCCAAAAAACCCTCTAGGGTATCCCTGGTGATGCAGGGGTCAAAGACAGCTCTATCTGGCTGTCACCGCCACTGCAGCATGAGTTTGATCCCTGGCTGGTCAGGGAGCAACCCACATGGCCCAAGAGACCTCGCCTGTCTCTCCTGCTGCTCCCCTCAGCAGTGTTTTTCAGTAGATCTGCTTGTTCTGCTCTGCACTCTATGGTGGATCCTCTCACTCCCCACACCTCTGGCTTACACCCCTGTTCTTATATGAATAAATAAATAAATCTTTATTTTATTATTTTTTAAGATTTATTTATTTATGCATACAAGAGCTGGGGTATGGGTCAGAGGAGCGGGGGTAGCGGGGAGAGGATTCAGCAGAGACACAGTGGGGAACAGAACAGACAGATTGACCAAAGGACACTGCTGAGGGGAGCAGCAGGCGAGTCAGGAGAGGTCTGCTGTGCCAGGTGGGTAGCTCCCTGGCCGGGAAAAGAACTTGTGCTCCAGTGGCTGCAGACAGCTTCATAGGTTGTGTCTTTACCCTTGCACCACCAGGGAGGCCCAAATAAATCTTAAAAAAAAAAAAAAACACAGAAAAAAACTCTACACCAGAAAGGACTTTAGAGTGAACTCACGATTAATTTGGAAAGACAAACTAAGGGCGTGCATACTTCCATGTCCTGCAGAAGCAGAAGCTGAGGCAAGCACAGAGCGGCTGTGTCCATTGTGGGAGCCCAAATGGTAAGTAGGCACATATGTGCTTGCAACACAGCAAACCTCCCAGCAAAGAGCAAACTATTTCCAGAGTATGAGTTTGGTGGTCCTCACATTGCCCTTCCTGTTGGGAGACCCAAGCTTCATAGACCAAGAACTACGGAGGAAAGGAACAACAGGAAGTTGTGGTGGGGAAATGAAGACCCCCAAGCCCAAAATACAGCCTACTATGAGACTAAACAAGATGCACAGATGACTAACGATGACACTCCTAAAACCGAGATACAGTGTTAAATCCCTAGAATCATCTCCTTCCAACTCACACGGAGATGAACTAAGAAGAAGACAAATATAAATACCGGTGACCCAAACACACACACACACACACAAGCAATAAATAAGGCAATATACATACCTAGGATGCAAGGAACACGTCAATACAAGATGGAAAAGCAAAATGAGAAGAAGAGGAGTCCTGGGAGGTAGAACTAGAGAAATTATCTGACAACGACTTAAAAATGTTAGAAAAGAGGGCCTCCCCTGGTGGTGCAGCAGTTGAGCGCTGGGCTGCGAAGCTGCCCGCAGCCTCTGCAGCGCTGGTTCGATCCCCAGCCGCCAGGCAAGTGTCCCGCATGGCGCGCAGACCTCTCCTGCCTTGCCTGCTGCTCCCCTCAGCAGTGTGTTCCGTCAGTCTGCCTGTTCAGTTCCCCACTCTGGCTCTGGTGAATTTTCTCACCCTCCCGCACTTCTGACTGTACCCAGTGCTTGTATAAATAAATAAATAAAACCTTAAAAAAATTAAAAAAAAAATATTAGAAAAGAGATTCTTGCGCTCTCTTCAGAAAACAATATCAAAAATGTTAAAGGAGAAACTAGAAAGCTAGTAAAGGCATATAGGCAGACACAGAATCTCAGAAAGGAGATCCAGGATCAAAGAGATTTCTTCACTAAAGAGATTGAATATATAGAAAGCCCATAAAAAGAGATTCTGAATGAAATGCAGAGAAACTTAATGCATTGAATAACATCAAAATGGCAGAAGAATTTCAACTGTAGAAGACTCAAATGAATTACACATTTGGAAGAAAAGCATCAAAGCCAAGGATAAATAAGGAAACTCTACGACTCAATCAGAAGAGGAGATCTATGAGTAATTGTGTTCCAGAAGGGCAAGAAAAAGAAATATGTGTTGAAATCCTACCCAAAAAATAACAAATGAGAACTTCCCAAACCTGGAGACAGAATTAAATATGGAAATCCAGCAAGCAGGGAGAACATCTAAATTCTTAGATGCAATAAGATCTAATAAGAATACGTTAGTCAGCCTTCCTCTTATAAGACTGCCCTGCTGTATATATGCAGGAATCTCTTTCTTTGTTCCTTTTCCATAATAAACTTGCTTTGTGATGATGGGGAAAAAATCTAAAGGTCTTTGATGGTTAAGTATCAAAATGATATAACTTGGAATTATTTGATTGATTGTCTTCATAGAAAATTTATAAGTAAGACACCTAAGGACAGAAACACTGGAATCCATTACTTAAAATCTTAAAATTAACAGCAAAGAAATTAAAATGGCTACTAGTGCAAATACTGTTTTCAGCATACATTAAAGTTAAATTGCTTAAGTTCTGGGCCTCTCTGGTGGCACAAGGGGTTAAGACGCAGCACTATGAAGCTATCCGCAGCCACTGCAGCACAAGTTTGATCCCTGGCCAGGGAGTGATCCACATGGCGCAGCAGACCTCTACTGACTCACCCACTGCTCCCCTTAGCTGTGTATTTCAGTCAGTCGGCCTGTTTTGCTCCCCACTCTGTCTCTGGTGAATACTATCACCCACCATATCTCTGGCCTGTACCCCAGTTCTTGTATGGATAAAATAAATAAATCTTTTAAAAAAATTGCTTGAGTTCCAAGAACATTTCAAGTATTTCTTTGTAACTTGCAATTTGACAAAAGTTGAATGTAGGATTGAGAAGGATTGCTAACGTGTTAGCAAACATACTCTATTGAAGATCAATAAAAAGTAAGTTAAATCTCCATGAGGTAGGAGGGTTCCGTGCCTTCTTTTCATGGTTTATTTCTAGTTTGATGCCTTCGTGGTCAGAGAAGATGGTTGCTATGATTTCAATCCTGGTGTATCTGTTGATGTTTGTCTTGTGTCCCAGTATGTGATCAATACAGGAGAATGATCCTTGTGCACTTGAGAAAAATGTGCACTCAGATATTTTTGGGTTTAGTGTTCTATAGATGTCAGTTAAGACTATAAGGTCTAGATCCTTATTTAGAGCTTTAGTGTCCTTACTTATTTTTTGTCTCATTGATCTATCCATTATTGATAGTGGTGTGTTGAAGTCTCCTATTACATATGTATTTTCTCTGATGTCTGTTTGCAGAGATGATAATAGTTGCCTGATATATTTTGGTGCTCCTTCATTTGGTGAGTATATGTTAATGAATGTTATGTCTTCTTGAAGTATTGTCCCCTTGATCATAATACAGTGACCGTCTGGGTCTCTTTTTACCTTTTTGAGTTTGAAATCTGTTTTATCTGATATACGTATATCTGTTCCTTCCTTCTCTTTTGATCCATTTGCTTGTAGGATTGTTTTCCATCCTTTTACTTTCAGTCTATTTTTATCTTTTGTAGTTAAATGTGTTTCCTGGAAACAGCAAAAGGTTGGGTTTTGTTTCTTAATCCAACCTGCAACTCTGTGTCTTTATATTGAAGAGTTTAGTCCATTTACATTTAGAGTTAGTATTGATATGTTAGCATCTGTATTTGCCATTTTGTTTGTCTTTTCTCTGGTTTTATTTTTTTTAATAATTTTTTTTGGTCTTGTTTCATTCTTATTCATCCCTCTGTTGGTTCTGGCTTTAGGACTCCTTGTAGTATAATATATATAAAGAACCCCAAAAACTCCACAGAAAAACTAATCAAACTAATCAATCAGTTTGGTAAAGTAGCAGGATTCCAAATATACACACAAAAATCAGTAGTCTTCCTATATACAAACAATCAATCTGAAGAAGAAATCAAGAAAACCACCCCCAAAAAACAAACAACAAAAAAACAACAACAAAAAGAAAACCATCCCTTTTATTATTGAAACAAAAAAAAAATCAAATACTTGAGAATAAACCTAACAAAAGCGGTAAAGGACCTATACAAAGAAGACTATAAAACACCGTTAAAAGACATAGAAGAAGACACAAAGAAATGGAAAGAAATCCCTTGCTCATGGGTTGGAAGCATTAACATTATCAAAATGGCCATCCTACCAAAAGCAATTTACAGATTCAAAGCTATTCCAACAAAAATTTCAATGACATTCTTCAAAGAAATAGAACAAAGATTGATGAAATTCATATGAAGCCACCAAAAACCCTGAATAGCCAAAGCTCTCCTGAAAAAAAAAAAAAAAAGGGAATGGAGATATCATCATCCCAGACTTCACACTATACTAAAGAAACATAATAATCAAAACTGCATGGTATTGGAACAAGAACAGACACACGGACCAATGGAACCAAATAGAAAATCTAGAAATAAACCCACAGATTTATGGACAGCTAATCTTTGACAAAAGAGCAAAGAATATGCAATGGAACAAAGAAAGCTTATTCAATGAATACTGCTGGGAAAACTGGGTCACTACATGCAAAAGAATGAAGCTTGAATTACTACCTCACACCATGCACAAAAACCAACTCAAAATGGATTAAAGAACTAGACATAAGACCTAAAACCATTAAATATATAGAAAGAAATGTAAGCGAAACAATACATGACATACAGTTCAGTAATATCTTTAAAGACACATCACCCAAAACAGTGATAGTGAAGGCAAAGATAAACAGCTGGGACTACATCAAATTAAAGAGCTTCTATATAGCAAAAGAGACAGTAACCAAAACAAACAGTCACCCTACCGATTGGGAGAAAATTTTTGCACACAACACTAATTTTTGCACACAACACTAAAGGACTGATGACATAAATCTACAAAGAGCTGATGAGACGCAACAAAAACAAAGTGAATAATCCAGTCCAAAAATGGGCAGGAGAGCTAAAAAGAAACTTCTCCAAAGAGGAAATGCAAATGGCCAACAGGAATAGGACAAAATGTTCAACATCACTTGTAATCAGATAAATGAAAATCAAAACTACAATGAGATACCATCTTAAACCAGTGAGAATGGCACATATTAAAAAAAAAAAAAAAAACTAGCAACAACAAAAGTTGGCGAGGATGTGGAGAAAAAGGAACTCTCCTGCACTGTTGGTGGGAGTGCAAGCTGGTCCAACCACTATGGAAAGCTGTGTGGAAATTCCTCAACTTGCTACATATGGAGCTTACATATGATCCAGCAATTCCTCTCCTAGGCATCTACCCAAAGGACACAGAAATATTAATTCAAAAGGGCACCTGCACCCCTATGTTTATAGCGGCACTATTTATAATAGGTAAGCTATGGAAACAACCCAAATGCTCCAAAATAGATGACTGGATCAAGAATATGTGATACATATACATAATGGAATATTACTCAGCAATCAACAAAGATAAACCCATGCGATTTGCAGCAACATGGATGGAGCTGGAAGGGGTCATGCTCAGCAAAATAAGCCAGAAAAAAAGAGAAAAATAACAGATGGTCTCACTCATAGCAGGAATTTAGAAAACCTAAATAAGGGATCAGGAAAAAGCCTAATTATAATAAAGTAAAAATCAAAATCAACAAGCGACTATAAACCAGAGACACACTACAGGGTGGTGGAGGGGAGGGAGTAGGATCAAAACAAGGGTGGTGGGAATTATATGGGGACTATAAGCAAGATGAAAATGTATACATTGTGCAAAAATGAAAAAATATGTAAAAATATATAAAATTAAAAAATAGTAATAAAAATAAATTTAAAAAAATTAAGTTATATATCTCTTCAAAGTCACGAAAAACAGTGGGGAAATAGAATTTAATTCAGAGATTCTATTTACTCACAACATTTCCAGTAATGTGTTTACTGGGTAAAAAGAAGTCTACCTCGACTTCAAATATTATAGAAGATTTTTTTAGGTAATTACAGAATCTTCAGATTTGTGAATGTGTGGATGTTTAGAAGAAACAATGGTGGTGTAACCGAGGCTCCAATGTTGCCAGTGAAATAGAGAGCAATATAATTTCACAGAAACATTTTTATTGAACAAACTTCAATTCTACAAGGAACTCTGCACATATCACATTTTTAGCTGATTCAAGTTTCCTTTGTTCAGAGCAGTACTTTTTACTCTTTGCTTTTTCCCATATTGATTTCAATTAAGTGTCACGTCTGAGAACCCAAGAACTTCAACTTGGGAGCTTCTTCCCCTAGAGAATCTGTCCAAAAATATCTTCTTTCTTCTTGAATCACAATACAGGGAATACAAGAAACAGACTAACCTATTATTAGTAAATATCCTGAAAGTTTAATTCTTTCTTTTACATGCATTCCTAGCAAGAATCCTTTTTTAGTTTTCCATACAGAATAACTTTATGAAGGAAGTCTTTGGTTTGGGAAAGGAAATAGGGTGGGAAGCCAGCCAGGAACATCGTCCTCTTTTCTTGGCCATCTTCCTATTGCAGCTGGTTATATCTGAAGGCTGGGCAGCCTGTGAAAATATCATTCTGGAATAGTTACATTTGTGCTTGTGTTCCCTCATTGGAAATCTATTTTGCTTAAGAACCCTAAATATTAAGCTGATTATTATTGTAATAAGGAAGCTAACCGACTTATAAATGTTGAAAATTATCTTAATTGAACTGCTTTGAGAAGAGGCGACCTACCCACCATTTTGAATAAACCTTTAAAACAATAATGACATTTGACAGCATTCTGGTTGGATCTCCAACTGTGATTTTCCTTTGATTAAAATAAATAAATGGTAGATCACCAAGTTTGTCACCTAGGCATTGTAAAAGTTGACATTTGCAAAACAACTATGCTAATATGACATTTTCCTATTATTCTTGATACTTCAGTGTGATCTGACAATGAACCAATAGAACTTTCCTTGGAACCTTTGGTATTTGACCAAGTGCCAGGTATAAAATCAGTTGTTTTCAAACTATTGTCATTTTCCTGCCTCCAGTCATAAAGTGATGGAATTGGACACAAATAAAATCTCAGAAAATTCCCCATCCCCTCAGCTGTGAGTAACACAGACCATTGACTACTTTAAAAGAAAAGCAATGTCCTTTTATTTAAAAATACTACCATAGCTATGGTGAAATACATTACTTTTTTAGCATACCTACCTACTTGGGATTTCCTTTTCTTCTCCCCTTGGAGATTAAAAATAATTTAGCAAAGCACAGCTGTCTACTCATAATTGGCCATGTGTTTCTGTCTTACTGTTAACTTTCCTTTGTTAACAGAACTCATGCAATACCACTAACCCTACAATTAAACTTTGAAAGGCTAACTTGTTTTCCATGTGACGTTCAAGAAATAACTACCTGCTCAATTGGAGGAAAGATCATATTAGCATTTGATTGGAAGAACTAAAATAATTTAAAGAACAGGTCAGCGAATTATGGCACTTGGGCCAAATCTGGCTTTCTGTCAGTTTATGTACTGGGTCTTGTGAGTTAAGAAAGGTTTCCACAGTTTAAGATGGTGCCCCCCTCCAAAAAATATTAACAGAATAATAATATTTCATGAAAATAATTCAGAATTTAGTATCCATAGTCATGGTCATTTCTATATACACACAAGCATATATAAATGGTATATATTGTATACACATAATTGATATAATTAGACCCAATATTACATATGAAATAACATTTAATTATACATGCATATATAGTATGCAATTTCCATGCTACATTAGCATTGGAGTAGTTGTGACAGAGCCAATATGGTCCACAAAACCTAAAATATTTACTGCCTGATCCTTCACAGAATCAAGTTTCCTCAACCTGGTATAGTCGTATCTAATTAGGGGAAAAGAGCAATAAGTAGCCCTTTTCCTTGCATAAAGGAGTAAAATTACAATTCTCAAACACTTTAGGCAAAGACAGAGAAGAGGATACTCTTTGAAATAAAAAATAACTAATTTATTGACAAAAAAAAAAAAAAACCCGCTACCAGAATAAGGGATTGAGTTCCAGCTTTGCCACTAATCTTTTGTCATCCTCTTTCCACTGTTTAAAACTAAAAGTTTGAACATAATTATTCCTCTGATCCTTTTCAGATCCAGGAATGTAAGATTTTCATCTCCTCTTTTTAAAGCTCTTATTTACATAACAAAAAAGATCATTCACTTTACTTAAGGACTCATGGAGGGATTTCTGTGTTTAGTAAGCTCTTCCTTCTAAGGTACTTGAGTATTTCTGTAAAAGGTCATTTCTTACTTGACTGCTAAACAAAAGTTGAAGTGACAGGCTATTGGCACCATCATAAATAAATGATGGCAGTAACTGAAGTTATCATGAAACTCAATGTCAAATGGAATTGAAGTAACAGAAATTAGATTTGTATGCGAATTTTCTAGGATATATCTATTGTATAACATCATATTCAACTAATATGCACCCGACGTTTATGCTAAACTCACCCTCTATCTTGATCACTGACCAAGTAGAATTTAGCCTATCCTAAGTCTATACTATTATATAGACTATATATATATTATGCCATAGTAGTGTAGAATGATTCTACCTCGCATGTAGTTTGTGGACCAAAAATATTTGTATCTCATGGGAACTTGTTAAAAATGGAGAAAATTCAGCCCCACCCCAGACATACTGAATCAGCATATTCAGTTTTACCAAGATTCCCAATGATTCCTATGCATGTGAAAGTTTGAGAGGCACTGATGAGTTTTGGAACAGCCCCCAGCTGAGAAGCATCAGCCTCAGCTATGCCATGGCAGCTGGGATTCATGGCAAACCCTGGTGCAGCCATATTTGGGTTTTATGAAAAAACCAAGGCAGTTTTGGAAATGCTTGGATCAGGTTTGAACCTGACCAGTGCCATTCAGATACAGCAGTGCTTACCTGCCCAGGTCCCGAATGGCAAGGCACAGTAGATGGAATGCACTACCCAGGTTTTGGTTTGCATTCCTGGACTGGTTTTGAAAATGGAAGAGACAGATCTTAGCTCCCACTGGCATCAGTTAGGTTCAAGCTTGCAGTAACACCAATTAAGTCTTGGAAACAGCTGGTTTGGAAATGGACCAATCAGATTAGGAAGGTGGGGACCCTGAAGGGAGATATCAGCAGTAACTTAGGAAAGGTTAAAAGTTGTGGTTTGGAAAAAGCTGCCTTGGGAAGGCTTGGAGGCAAGACTAGACTTGGTTTGGGAAGGTTCCAGTTGACTTGGGAGGACATGTGAGTACTGGACTGCTTGACTCAGCTTAGAAAAAGCTTCAGGAAGAGACAAACCTCCACTCCAGGGGAGATGCTGCTGCGGCGCAGCCTTCGGTGAGCACCCAGCGGACTCATGCCAGCTGGATCCTGGTCCATTACTTCCCACTGTGCCACAACTTTCAGGCTGTCATCATAGTGAAAACACCATCTTGCATGAGCAGCTTTTGATTTGGAATACTGTTCACTGTGGACACTATCTGGGGTAGGACAGCTGGCTACTTTTGTCCTTAGGAACATTTTCCTTTCGCCCAATTTCCCCTTTGTAAGTAAAATCCTGTTTATGCACCCTGAGATTGAGCTGAGTCTTGCAATTGTCAGTGCATGGGTGAAAATCCAGAGTGCCCTGCCGACCCCCAACTTTTACACATTTTCATACTTCCCCAACAGTGGGCCCTGATACACTGGAATCACCTGGGGGTGCTAGGTCAAGGTGCACATCTCCTGAGACTCTTTACCTATTAATGCTGAATCTCCTGGGTGAGGGCTGAAATTCAGATTATTTCAAAGCAATCCAGTGGATATATGCATAATACTTAAGCACAGGAGTACAGGTTAAGAATGTGATTTTTTTTTTTTTTGCGGGGGGGACATTCTTTTTTCTCAACACCTTTGATATGTTGCCTAGCTAGTTTGGTCAACTATGAAATAAATAAAATTACCTACTTATAGGGATTTATGAAGATTCAACTAAAGATGAATGTGTCTGGCATATACTAAGCACTCAATAAACATTAGCTATTACTGTCAGGATTACCACCCTTACCACCACCATCATCAGGAGTGGGGAAAGTTGATACTAAATACATAAATGGGATGAGAAGAGGTCATATGGGGCCTTGTCTCCATACTAACCAACTTGTTCTTTAATCTGGACATACCAGAGAATAATTAAAAGGTTTTAAACTGATGAGTTAGTTTTCTCTGCTTTGACTGGCTGGGCCTTGTTGAAGGATGAAAACATCTAGACCAGAAAAGATCTAGGACCTTCTGTTGTAGTTCTCAGTAGGCTTGCAGTATTGGGTTGCATACTATGATCTCAAATCCTAACCACCCTCAATATGAAATTTAGATCTCAGTAGATCTGGAACTCACAGATACCGCCTCAGCAACTCCAGAGCTACCTGAGATTTGGAATGACCCCTAGCTACAAAATCCCTGAGGTATCTGTATTCTGTTAGGAAACAATCTTTGGCTAAGAGTCAACAGGAGAATGAAGACAAAAGTCAAAGTTCTAGGAGGAAGACAAAACTTAATTTAGATAGGGCCTCCCCGGTGGCACAGCGGTTGAGCGCTGGGTTGCGAAGCTGCCCGCAGCCTCTGCAGCACCGGTTCGATGCCGGGCTGCTCCCCGGCCACCGGAGGTGGGTCCCACATGGCGCGCAGATCTCTCCTGTGGCCCGCTGCTCCCCTCTGCAGTGTACTTCGGTCCTTCTGCCTGCTCTGCTCCCCGCTCTGGCTCTGGTGAATTCTCTCACCCTCCTGCGATTCTGACTGTACCCAGTGCTTGTATAAATAAATAAATACATCTTTAAAAAAAAACTTAATTTACACAAACAACACATAGAACTAAGCATTTCATAAAAGAGAAATACTTCCAGTTAGGTTTAGAGTGAATTTAAGAAAAACTTAGAGGTTCTGGAATTCTAATCCACTCCTAATTGAAACTCACAGCATGAACTCATTGTCAAATTATCAAGCTCTTACTCTTGCTCTGTAAACAATCTTTCTCTTTTTATTACTGTGTCTGATATTAGACAAAATTCATGTATGTCCTTAAGGTCTTGCAGTTCATTTATAGATGTAAGGCCTAAATACAAGAAATCACTAGAGGGCAATGGAAGACAGACTAGAAGCAAATGCTAGAAGAGGTGGGTTAGTCAGGACAATAGCACTAAAAGAAGTGGGACTTGGGAAATATATAGAATCTGAAGCAGAAGGGAAAATGGCAGGGCAGCAAGATGATCAAATGTATGGAGTCAGGAAATACTGTACGAATGGTTGAATAAATTATGTATGGTATACAGCACTATAAAATACTTTTAAAAATGAGTTACACATTATAGTAGCCGACACAGAGGGATTCCAAGGTTGAGTATCATTAAGTTAAAATGAAGAGAGGGCCTCCCTGGTGGTGCAAGGGGTTAAGCACTGCACTATGAAGCAATCCGCAGCCTCTACAGTTAGAGTTCTATGTCTGGCCAGCCAGAGAGAAACACACATGGTGAAGCAGACCTCTCCTGTCTAACCCGCTGCTCCCCTCAGCAGTGTATTTCGGTCAATCTGCCTGTTCTATTCCCCACTCTGTCTCTAGTGGATCCTCTCACCCCCTGCATCTATGGCCTGTACCCCAGCTCTTATATGCATAAATAAATAAATCTTTAAAATGAAATGTATGTAGCATAATCTGACTTGTGTAGTACAAATAAATCTCCCCTGTGTGTGATTATGTGCATAGGAAATTATGAAAAGATATACACCAGGTTGTTGATATGGGTTTGAGGGTAGTGGAAGGTAGGTGGTTATGATATAGGACTGTGGTAAAGTATAACAGAAAGTGGTATGAGCAAAAGGTGTAACATTTACAGTCCAATTTTTAAGGCAGTGCTTAAGAAAAAACAAAAAGAAGAAACTTTGAACACTAGGTTGAACAATAATGGTCTTCAAGCAGAGGAGATATTTCACCAAAACATGCCTGGAAGAAGCCTAGGCACACAAAAAGGAGGACCAAGAATTCTAAGATCCTGGGCCTCCCTTAGTGGCTCAGCAGTTGAGCGCGCTGGGCTGCGAAGCTGCCTGCAGCCTTTGCAGCGCTGGTTCAATCCCCGGCCGCCGGCGAGGGTCCCACATGGCACGCAGACCTCTCCTGCCGCCCGCTGCTCCCCTCAGCAGTGTGTTTCGTCAGTCTGCCTGCTCTGTTCCCCGCTCTGGCTGGTGAATTCTCTCACCCTCTCGCGCTTCTGACTGTACCCAGTGCTTGTATAAATAAATAAATAAATCTAAAAAAAAATTTCTAATATCCTTCTATTAGCCATTGTTTAATCGTTTGCAAATTCCTTAAGCGGATGAAATTGAAGAGGGACAGGACCTCCCCGGTGGCACAGCAGTTGAGCACTGGGTTGTGAAGCTGCCCGCAGCTTCTGCAGCACCTGTCCAATCCCCGGCTGCTCCCCAGCCACCAGAGGAGGGTCCCACATGGCATGCAGACCTCTCCTGCCGCCCGCTGCTCCCCTCAGCAGTGTACTTCGGTCCTTCTGCCTGCTCTGCTCCCCACTCTGGCTCTGGTGAATTCTCTCACCCTCCCGTGATTCTGACTGTACCCAGTGCTTGTATAAATAAATAAATACATATTTTAAAAAATTAAAAAAAAATTGAAGAGGGGCAGCAGATTCCTTTGGATATTATTTTGATTAATTTGTTTGCAGGTATATATAACCAAATATAATATATTGTCACAAAAATACCTTTCTATACTATATATATTATGAAAATTTTCACATATTTCTAAATGGAAGGAAGTCTAGGAGACTATACTGAGCATATAGTTAAGCAGTACACGCTGAAAGTTGACTCTTTTCTATTTGAAGTTGTTTACTGTTTTAAATTTCTCAGTAGACATTTGTTTTCATTGGTTGTTCTGAGTGATTAACTTGAGTTTGCTGATGATTTATTTCTGGTAACCACATGGCCTAAACAGTAACACAGGTATCTACCTCTATCTATCTATCTATCTATCCATCTATTAATTGATTGATTTTTTTTATGTAGATGAAACAGGGTGTAGGCAATAGGTGGGGAAGTGAAAAGATTCACCAGAGACAGAGTAGGGAGCAGAACAGATGGATTTATTGAAATATGCTACTAGGTGGAGCAGCTGGTGAGACAGGAGAGGTCTGCTCTGCCATATGTGGGTTAGATTCCTGGTCTGACTCAGGCAGTAGAGGTAATAGCTCTGAGAAGTAACCCTTTGGCCACCAGGGGGGCCCTAACACAAATACTAAGGCACCAAAGAAGTACCTTCACAGAATAAGTCTTTATTTACTTTAATACAACTTATTTCATAAAGCTAAAATTTATTATAAAAACCTAAATATGGTGCTTTTCTCCCCATTTTTTTTCTATCTAAGGACTTCTCAAGAAGGTTACATAACAATTTTTTGCACTATATTTCCCAGGAATGAGCTGTATTAGTTTGGACAAGTCACTCTATTCCTCTAAGTGTATAATGTTTCTTGTGTAATGTGCTTGGGAGATCAAAAATCTGCTTTTCTCCCAATGCTAAATATCTATTGTCTTACAACTTGTACTCCAACTAGGCACTGATCATCCTTGGTCACACGGCATATTCAGGCTGTAATGCAGATACCTATACATGAAACAAAATAAATCATTACATATGACTTCAACAAATATTTAATTGACCCTGTTAGGGAAGTAGTTAGGTTAGCAATGCAGTTATTCCTTTACTGGAATAAAAAAGAAATCTGTCTCCAAAGCCCAGTTTTTCAAATATTAAAACCATTGTTTGAGGAAAAAAAACCCTGTTATTTCTTACTATGTTATAACTTAACTGATTACCCTGTCCTTATCTGAGTTGTACTCAAAGGCATCTAGCAATTAAATTTCTTGCTTTCTTACTCTTTTGGGAATCTCTATAGCAGACATGTAAAAATTGGAGGAAATCAAGAAACTGATTTTTTTAGAAACGAAAAAGGAGGCAGAGGAAGGTTTAGCTAATGCTAATAGCTTTGTGCTATCATATAATTAATTTCCAATTCTCAACGTCATTTCTGGGCAACATATCAAAGGTCAAAGGGGGAAGGATATGCTCAATATTAAATGTGCTGATGTCCTTCTGACAGAATCTCGCAGTAGTTCCTGGTCAACGTGAATGATACAGAATCTCTGATATATTGCCTTGTTTTATTTGTTACTAAGGAGATGTTCTGTTGGCAATCACAAAAAATTAACATGGTTGATACCTACATCATGATACAAACCTTTCCTGCCTAGTCATCTGTAATTAGCATTAAGATGAAAACAATGGATTCCATAATTAAAATTGTTGGCCCATTGCAAAGACCTATTAATTCAGTATGACCCACCTGCAATACTCAACACAAACCATGAAGAAAAATAATTTCAACTCTTTAGCAAATGGCTAAGTGGAAAAATTATTTAATCCATAGTCCTAACCACCCCACCCACCCAAGAAAGAAATTACAATAAGACAACACAGATCCCACTACCTAGGAGCATATAATAGCAAAGAAAGGAAAACTGATAAAGTTTGCTTTTCAATATAAGTAAGGAGAATAAAAGGCCATAAAAAGCAAATAAATGGGGCCTTGCTGGTGGTCCAATGGGTTAAGATGCAACCTATGAATGGCTACCCAAAACCACTGCAGCATGAGTTCAATCCCCAGCCAGGGAGGTGACCCAAATGGTGCAGTAGACCTCTCCTGACTCACCCGCTGTTCCCCTCAGCAGTGTATTTCAGTCAATCCACCTGTTCTGTTCCCCACTCTGTCTCTGGGGAATCCTCTCACCTCCCACACCTCTGGCCTGTACCCCAGTTCTTGTATGCATAAATAAATCTTAAAAAAAAAAACAACAACAACAAATAAACGGGCCTCCCCAGTGGCTCAGGGTTTCAGCACCATCAAGATATCACCAGCCATGGCAACATGAGTTCGATCCCAAACCAGAGAGCTAACCCACATGGTGCAGCAGACCTCTCCTGTCTCGCCAACTGCTCCCCTAAGCAGTGTATTTCAGTAGATCTGCCTGTTATGCTCCCCAATCTGTCTCTGGTGAATCCTCTCATGCCCTATACCTCTGGCCTACACCCCACTTCTTGTATACATAAATATATAAAATAAATCTTTAAAAAAAGTGGATGGTGGCCAGGAAGTGACATAGACAGCAGCCAGGGCGGACTGTGCAGTGTAAGTTCACATTCAGAGTCTCATTATCAATGAACGTATCTTTGGAGTTGATTCTCTATAAAGAGGTGGTAGATCAGGGAGAAAATTTCACAAATGGCTTCTTCCAGCTGATTTGTTGCTTGAAATTAACCTGACATCAGATAGTAACTGATTGGTATAGAGTTATTACATACTAGACAATAGGTGACTCTGTCAGCTCAACTTGAGGATATCAAGTGTGTGAAAGATTTCATGTGGAAGAAAAAGTAAACTTGTTCTGTGGGGCTAGAGGCTTAACTGGTACCATATTCAGAGCAATTTCAGGGAGGTAGAATGAGTCAATATCAAGGGAAGGACTTTTGAACAATGGGATAGTCTGTTTACAAAAATAGCATGCTGTCTGTCATTACAGAGGGATATTGTCAGAAGATTTCCTGTATTGAGTAGGAGCTTGAACGACATAGTTCCTATGGTCCCTACTAGGGCTGAAATTGTATTTTGTATAACTTTGTTTAACCTACTTGAAAGAACTAATTTTAATTATTTTTTAAATACTGAGAAAAAGAAGTGATTATAGATTATTATTACCTATTTCTTAAATGCAATCAGAGAACATCTACTTAGCAACAGTTAGTTTAGCTGGAATTTCTGGGCTTGTGTGAAATAAAATTGCATAATTTCAAAATATTTTGTTATTTTGATTTGCCTTTCTACCGTGTGATATGTGTCATTAAAATCACCATGCAACAACAATTAGTAAAGAGATAGCCCTCGACTGAGAAAAATGGAAGCAGAAAGTAGTAAGATTAGGAAGACTAAATGACTTTTTGAAACATTAAGCTTTAGTACCTCATTATATATTCCACACATATTTCACGAGCACCTTCTGTCTGCCAGGCACTGTACTAAACCCTGGCAATACAGTCCAAGAAAATTAAAACAGACACAACCCCTTCTTTCCTGGAATTTATAACATTAGCCATTATTGTAACTTTGGTGAAGAAATGTAGTTGCATTTAACAAAGAGTATCCCCTCTGCTAAAAGCCCAGAAATTAAGCATCTGTAAAAGAAAGTAACACAAACTCTATGTAATTGTAACAAAGAATGTCGAAACTGATGTTAAGTGTATGTTTGTGTAACATGTGAGTATATTCAATTATTTTCAGTAAGCTAAAATAAGTAAATAAATAAAAGCAAGGCATTACATTTAGGAATTATGTAAACATACTATGAACATTTTATTCAAGTTTTATACGCTTATCACGGTAACAATCTTCATGGAAAGTCCCTTTTCTGACCAGTTTAAAAAAATAAAGATAAATGGAGGAAGGAAAAAACAAGAAATAGGCATACCTTCTTTTAACAAAATATATATAAATGAACCAATAATTATGCATAGTTAGTATTAACTTCAAATAAATATTTGTGACTCATATAATCCTGGCACTGAGACCTTGTAATCTGAGGTTTATCTATGGCAAGGCTTCACATGTCTCTAAATCCCCAGAAAATGTATGCATGTGTGATTTTCCCCTGTAGATAGACTTCATGGTTTTTGCCAGATTATTAAAGCACCCTTCAACCTGCCGTACTCCATGCATCACCTACTGCAAAGTTAAAACAACAACAACAACAACAACAACAAGAAAACCAACACAGTTTTAAAGTAAAATGTTGATAGACACCAAAAAGGTGAGATAGGCTACTGGCAATAGAAAAGCTTTATGGTACAGGGAGGAGTAATGAGTAGTTAAGCACTTTAGCAGAGTGCCAGGGCTGTTAGGAGCCAACTTAAAATGATGGGAAGTCAAGGTTGTGCCTTAAAAAACTTGAAATTGTCCTGATGATGCTACATTTAGATACATGATTAATAGGAGTGAAGTAGAGAATCTGTTACCTCCAAAAGGAACCATAAATGATTACAACACTGAACCACGCCAGGTTTGCAGCTACTTATCTCTAAATCATCTTGGGAGAGGTTCAGGAGCAGAACTGTTGATTAGTTATGGAGGGTCTTTTGTTAAAAAGCCTGTAGGTTTTGAAGGAGGGCTATACAGGGCTATACAGAGTGATCAAATGAACACTCTAATAAATGTAGCCCTATCCCAAAGTCACTCAAGAAAAGAGAAATACTAGTTCACTTTTACATACAGCTTTCAATGTTTAAATACATATTTCTATAAATCTTTAAATACTGCTCTTCCACATTACCACTGAAATCCACAAAGAAATCCCACTCAGTATTTGCTTTGTTCCTAAGGTCTGACAGAATTCGTGGTTCTAACTCACCAACTCAATCACAGATCATCTATTTACCAATTATCCCAATGAATCACTGATCATAAGGAAAGAGGATACCTTTCATTTGTTCTTTTTTCAGTACTGAGTAATATAAGCTCCTGATTGTGATTTGTGGCTTGCATTTGTACAATGACCAGATGGGATAAGAGTATGGGGTAACTCTTAAGCTGGTTTAAACAAACACTGAATCTTCTTCTATGATACCATCCAAATATGGCACTCCCATCAACTAAACCAAGCTACTTGGATATTGTCCCAACATGAAAATAAATCCTTAAATATGATCATAAGAATAAAGTTTTTTGATTGATTTCTCCTTTCTCTGTCTCTTGTTTTTGTCTCTATCTTCTTTTACTTTTTTAAGATTTTGGCATAATCTAATCCTATATTTTTTTCCAACTGCACTATAGTAAGTACCATATGAATTTGGGAAAACAAATTTCAAAGTGAATGATTAATATGAACATTATATGAGATGAGTATATATGTTCCATTTCATTATTGCTCATCAAAATACTCAATGTTTGCAATCTCAAGAAAATGTCATTAGGTACTCCCTTATCTTTGAACTGACATCTAAATATGTAGTACTAATTAATTCATTAGTCTTGGTCCTGGACACTGTATAGAACAAATAATAGGTTCATTTGTGGATCATCTGCCATCCCCTCCCCACTTAAATAGTAAGAGAACGCAGGCTTTGTTCTGTTCACTAACACATCCCCTCATTCCAAGACAAAGCCGGGAACTATTAGAGGCCTGGCAAACACTTCCCAACTGCATAAATGAATGAGTGTCAACCTTGCCTCTTATAGACATACATACCTAAATACAGCTTTCTAGGAAATTCCATTTGGATTTTTATTTATAAATTAGATGCCATGTTTAATGTGACACTTACCGGGTTCTCTAATTTGATTCTGAAATCACTATGCCATGGTCACATTCCCCAGAGAGCAATGACATTTGCCTGATTATCAACATTTTATAATTCGCCAACCTTTTATGTGAGGCGGTCTGATTCATTCCAATGGATACTGCCTGACCCTGTTTGTGGCTCAGATATTATTTTTAATTGGTGTATATTTTAAAGTGATTTTCAAGCATACTGTGTTACATCACCAGTATAATTTCTTTCTTTCTGCCTTTTTCCCTCCTAACCCAAAGAGGATGCATCAAAAATCCTCTCTAAGCAATTGGATTTTTACTAGAGCAAACCTTCTTGTTAGAAGTTGTATTATTGCTTGAAAACAAAACAAAAATACAATCTTTTAAAGGTCACCCTAGTTACAACAGTTAACAGTTTTCCACATGTGAAGTTATTTTTTTTTTTAAATGCATGTATTGTTGACATAGAGGCACTCCAAGGACCAGAAGTTAAATAGACCCTCATAAGGTAACCTGGACACAAGCAGATAAACAAATGCTGCATCTACACTATTCTGTGGGGGTTCCTTTAGCCAATTTGGGTGTCTCTGAGGATGAGAGACTTTACACCTGACACATCTGTGTTCCAGATCCCCTGCCTTTAAAATGACTTTTCTGAGTGTTACTGGAAACAACAACATTAAGATAATGGCAAGAATGACAGTGAGGCATGCACAAGGGAAGTAAAATAAATGAAATCAATTAGTATTATAAATATTAGTTCCTCATTCACTTGCCTTTCATGTCAATTACATACACACAACATCTTGACGCTCCAAGTATTAACAATCTGGCTTAGACCAGATAACAAAAACTAAAAAGAAAAATAGACAGGTGCCTCTATTTTGCTATTCTGAATCACCGACACTTTCTTATACCACTTTAATGTACAGAATACCACAAAAACCTAAAGAGTCCCTCCAAAATAATCTATTGCTTGTGAAAACTAAGAACATAATTTATTCACAATATAAGATAGTTGTTTAAATAAACCCATTTAATAGAAAAACAGATGCTCCCTTTCACTTGATTTAATGGAAAGCCATTCATAGCCCAATATAAATGAAGACAAAATGTGCATAACTACCAGCCCTATTAAAATGGGCAGTAGCAGAATGTATCATTTTGAGGTCAGCTGTCATTCTGTTTGAATGGGTCCCTTAACAGATCACAGAGCAGATGGAAAAGGTCAGTATGACATGACACTCTGACTTAATTATAGCATTACCAAGACAGCATATGGACTTTGTATGTACTGGATAATTTTTATTCAGTGAATTTATTTGCACATAAATTCTGTGATGTGCCTCATTTGGTTTTACGTTACTTTCAATATTTATATTTCACTTTAATTGAATCATTTTTATCTATGGATTAATAGGTCAGGCTGTTCTAACAATTACAGCAGACGCTTGGTGAAGCCCATATAAAAAAGATGTGGGATTTGGATTCATGTCTTATTCAAGATTCTTCAATTCAGAACACTATTACAATTGCACACAGGCGTCATTCTTTGCAACTGGGAGAAGGGTCTTAATGCACCGGGTATTTAAAACCCCACAAGATACAGGAAAGAACACCTATCTCTTGCTTTCAAGAAGCTGATTGGTCTGCCATATGGTAAAATGCACAGAAGGGAAAAACAAAAGCAATAAAACCCTAAGGAGAACTCCATCAGTTTTTGTGGGAAACACATCACCTTACAACCCATCCCAAAGTCAAATCTGTGGAAGCTACTGATATAATTTATTTTTTTGAAAAAAAGGAGTTGGAGAGCTCTGAGATTTTACTGCAAATCTGTTACACACAACTCTGCATGGATACGGTATGCATCACTGGAAAATAATTTAAAACTTCTGCAGACATAGGGGAGTACAGTCTAAGTGCTAAATTTAGGTGACAGCACAGATAAAACAGGAGGTGAAATACTGCCCAAAGAAACCAGCTCTTGACTTGGTCAAAGCCAGAATTTAGATCCACAGTCCACAATATATCAGGAGCCGTAATTTAACAGGATTCCCAGAAGAGCAATAAAATGGTAGCTCGGGAAGAGGGCAGCAACATCACATTCACCAGCTTTGGCTTCCACTCTCAAGTGCCAGATCTTATTCTTGATCTTTGCTAAAAGGCAGATTTAATTTGAATTCAAATAAATATTAAGGCTAAGAGACAAATGGATAATGCTCTGATCACAAATATTTAAAGGTTACTTCATTTATCTGAAAGCACCGTGATAACTTAGATGAGAATATTTCTTCTCTTTCACCTACATGGACAAAAATATACCTTGGGGTCTTAATCCCTATCTCCTCTTGTAAGGGCTTTGGAGGAAATACATTTATTTATCCAGTACATACTATATGGGTATGTTTAAACATACTATATGTTTAAACTGGACTTCATTTTTCTTCACAAAGCAGCTAGTTTACATTCCACATTTTACATATTCATCATGACAGTGTCAGAATAAGCTTTTAAGTAGTTAAGGAAACAGTAGTAAGGGCAGACTCTGGTGTCAGAATGGGTCTGAGTCTTGTCCAACCACTTACTACCTGTGTGACCTTGGGCGTGTCACTTAATATCACTGTGCAAAAATATTCCTGTGAAGAAAAACTTGGACAGTAATCATATCTACATTACAGAGTTGTTGTGAAGATTAAACAGTGGTGTATACAATATGCTTGACAAGAGCTCCAAAAATGTAGCTGTTTTAATTATTTTAGTAATTTAATTACTATTGTCTTTGTTATCACAATTATTGTTACAATAATGGGGGTACCTGATACATTAGTCAATTTGTTCACAGCACCCAACTCCTTTAGCTTATACTACATGGCTAACAGCTGTGTGCTCTTTGTCAACACCTTCTCCCCCAACACTGCCTAGGTGGACACACATGCTAGGAGTGAGTCAACCTATTGACTGGCAAAAGCCAATCTCATTCTCTTAAGAACTTTGTAGAATTGGGCCTCCCTGGTGGCGCAAGGGGTTAAGCACTCCACTATGAAGCAATCCGGAGCCTCTGCAGCACGAGTTCGATCCCCGGCCGGCCAGGGAGCAACCCACATGGCACAGCAGACCTCTCCTGTCTCGCCCGCTGCTCCCCTCAGCAGTGTATTTCAGTCAGTCTGCCTGTTCTGTTCTCCACTCTCTGTCTCTGGTGGATCCTCTTACCCCCAGCATCTCTGGCCTGTACCCCAGCTCTTATATGCATAAATAAATAGAATCTTAAAAATTAAAAAAAAAATTAATATTGTAGAATTGAGACCACCAGAGAGAGAAGAGGAGAGTCCAGAGCAAAGGGGATGGGGTCCCAATAGACCATGCTAGAGGACTATAGGTGCTGTGGTCGTGAGTGTGATGTGGTAACATCTCTGAATATATACCTCTGAATCCTACACAGTATTGAAAACCAATTCTACCCCGATTAAAAAAAAAATACAGTAATAATAAAAAAGGGGAAACGAAGACTAAGTCAGACGTTATCTGGCACTGGAAGTGGAAGGTCAAAAACATTTGAGGGCAGGCAGGATAGGAGTCACCAAAGCACCAGGTGAACTGTAGGTGTGGGGAAGTAGAAATCAAGAACCAGGCCAAAGGTCCTCTGGGGTAGATGGGGTATGGTGGGTACACAGATGAGTATGTGTGAAACCATTCCTCTGAATCATATTCAGTATATAGACCAATGTTACCTCAATAAAAAACAAGCAAACAAATGAGAAGAAAAAAGAAGCAAATGGAGGAAGCCAATCTGCAGAAGCCAAGAGAAGCAGGGATGACAGGTTGTGTAGCTACAGAGAAGCAGGGAAGCAAAGATATGCTGCCTGATAATTTCCAGTTCCCTGTGAGATGGGGCTTCCTTTGACCCTTTAAAAAAAAGATTTATTTATTTATGCATACAAGAACTGGGGTGCAGGCCAGAGATGCGGGGGGTGAGAGGATCCACCAGAGACAGAGAGTGGAGAACAGAGCAGGCAGACTGACTGAAATACACTGCTGAGGAGAGCAGCGGGCGAGACAGGAGAGGTCTGCTGTGCCATGTGGGTTGCTCCCTGGCCGGCCGGGGATTGAACTCATGCTGCAGAGGCTGTGAACAGCTTCATAGTGCTGTGTTTAACCCCTTGCGCCACCAGGGAGGCTCACCCTTTGACTCTTAAACTGCATTTTCCTTTATTCAGCAGAGCTTGTGAGGGTTTCTGATGATTGCAATTCAAAAGCCTCTAAGACACATAATGGTATATCTCAATTTGTATTCACACCCTTCTTGTTTGCTTCATCATTTCTTTTAAAACTGGCCTAAGTTCATTCAACAGGAGACATAGATGTTAAGGTTGATTTATTGAACTGTGTAAAACACATCAAAACCCTGTTATGACAGAGTTTGTAGATAAAAACTTGGCTGTGTCACAGGTTATAGTGGATCCTATGAAATGTAACAATGACACTGAACATGGTTTCTCTGTTAGAGCAACATTTATAAGACTTGTCGCCAAGACACTTGTTTGACTAACCCCTGTATCAGTAAGTTGCCTGCAAAAGCACAAATGAATTAACATTTACATAGTTGTAGATAACAAAGAAAAACACCCACCTATTTTAGTTTTTGCATCTCATTTTAATTAGTGTTCTGTATCATATGGTTTTTGAACTATTGCACATGATGGACATTTCTTAATAAACTCACACATCTCTGCTTACAGGAGAATAGCTATCTGTGTATGATCTTCCCGAAACTGAATAGCCAGCTATCTTAAAAACACCAAATCTGGAGAAATGAAAAAGCAATATATTTCAGAAGAGCACAGAAATTGCATAGAAACCCATGGAGACTTTAGACTTTTGCAATATATTTTTCTTTTTTTCTTTATATGGTTAACTTGTCCACAGATCTGTGGTATTTAAAAGGCTGATCTGCCCAGACCATTCAAGTGAGCTACCTTTTTTGGAGTAAATTTAGTCCTAACAAAATTGGCTTCAATTTACTTGCTCATTTGTGAATAGAGTCATTGTGCTCACAGCTGCCTCTGAGACAAGGGAGAGAAGTTTCCCAGGGTGATCCTCTCATCTCAACTGCACCAGTGCCAAAGGCACTTTGCACTACTGCCTGCATTATTGGCTGGGACTGATGGCCCTTACCTTTGCTGATAACAGAGATTAACTCCTCATTGCGTGGTTTTTTCCCCAAGACCCAACTTAAATTGTAAGATAGTACCACTTCAAATACTTTCCTAAATCAGCCACAGTAACCATATACAGATGATTTTGTTCTCTACAAGTGAGGTGAGCACTTAGTCACTTTCAACAATTATCCTGGAATTTCCTTTTGAATATGTGCTGCGGCTTTTGTGTCCAATATAGACTCTGAGGCTGTTAGGCAAGAGCTACACAGTTTCAAAGGGGAGGTTTTTTCTATCTATACTCTTGACAATTCTGCAAGGTAGAAAGTGGGTCACTGTACTTCATAAGCCTGATTGATCTTAATGATTTCAACAACAACAACAACAAAAAAAAAAAACTTTCAACTTTGGATTGTTTATCTAGTAGTGTGTCCAGGTTACTTTCCATCAGTCCCTCTTAGAGCAGTATAAGTTGGTTTGAATAAATGGTGCAGTGTCAGGACCAGAGCCCATTCTGCCATGTTTTGGGAGCCTAATTGTGTCCTCTCTTGGAGAACAACTTGTTCTTTTTAAGGCATGAAACTGAAAGATCACCACTGATTCATTAGAATCAAGATGTGAGGAAAACAATGTTTCTAGAGACTTCACCTGGAAATAAGAACCAGCCCAAAACCCAAAAGAAAATATAGCATTCAAATAGTCAAGACTACATACTGAATTATCACAATTTTTCATTGTTTATTTTCAAAAAGTTGTGTTCTTGTATTTTAAACTTGTTAATTAAAAAAAAAAAACTTTTGAGTAGTGGTTTTCAAGTGGAAGGTACAGCAAGATATATAGAGAAGTAAATTATGACAATAATAAGTCATCAAAATAGAAGGTCTAAAATGGCTGCAAATGATTGTTTCCAGAAGATGCCATTGGAGCCCATCACTCTCCAGGGAAAAATATAAAATTTTACAAGGAGTTATCTACAATAGCTTGACAATTATTCTCTGTACCTATGTGTAACTTAACTTGTCCTACAAGGTACATTTGTCAGCAATGTTAAGTCAGCCAAAAATGAACCGAGGTCCCAGATAGGGGATGTTCCCTGTGCCTGAGAAAGACTGAAAGGCATTAAAGTCTCTGCTCTACAACTCTAATTTCCAATCAAAAAATTTAGTTCTATCTCAGAAAAAAATGATGTTGGCAAATAAAAGATTTTTTTTAATATTCCAAAGTATACTAAAATTAAAAAAGGACACTTAAGCCTAGTTACATCTCAAGTACTCGTGTAAGTTTGCTGCTCTGTGGATAAGATACAGAAATACTTGTATTCCCAGCATGCTTTCCTTAGTTCCTAGACTGACTTCTCAGCTATTTTCACAGCAATTTGCCCCTTGATTAGTTCCATCAGTAAGTGGTAAGTATAAGCACCGTGGCTGCCAAGTCAACCAGTCAATGGCTGCCATATGGAGAAATGTCCATCTGCTGTAGAAAAAGTTGAGCAACTCATCCTACAAACCTATATAACTATATATTGTAATAATGGTAATAGTTGTCATTTACTAAGTGTTCACTATATGCCAGGTTTTCCTCATCTTTTTTCTAATTTCCCTGAACATGCAAGCTGATTATTATTGTATTCATTCTAGAGATTAAAAATTGGAAATTCAGTGGCATCCCTGGTGGCACAAGGGGTTAAGTCTCAGCACTATAAGTCTCAGCTGGCAGCCACTGCAGCTGGAGTTGGATCCCCAGCCAGGGAGCTGACCCACAGGGCTCAGCAGACCTCTCCTGTTTTGCCCCCTGCTCCCCTCAGCCATGTATTTCAGTAGATCTTCCTGTTCTGTCCCCCACTGTGTCTCTGGTGTATCCTCTCACCCCTGCTCACCTAGCCTACATACCAGCTCTTGTATGTATACATAAATAAAATCTTTAAAAAAAATTGGAAATTCAGCAAAGTTTGGTAACTTGCCCAAAACCAGCTGACACTTGAATAAAAATGAATTTTACTCCTTGTTTTGCCTACCTAAACTATTATGTGCCAGACACTGGTTAAGAAACCTGACATGCAGGGCCTCCCTGATGGTGCAAGGGGTTAAGACGCAACCTATGAAGCTATTTGCAGCCACTACTGCACTAGTTCCATCCCTGGCCAGGGAGTTACCCCCATGGCACAGCAGACCTCTCATGCCTAGCCTGCTGCTCCCCTCAGCAGTGTATTTCAGTCAGTCTGCCTGTTCATTTCCCCATTCTGTTTCTGGTGAATTCTCTCACCCCCACACCTCTGTCCTGTATCCCAGTTCTTGTATGCATAAATAAATAAATCTAAAACAAAAGAAACCTGACATACAGTATCTTATTTAATCCTTACAAAAATCTTAGCTGTTAAGAAGATAGCCTTCATACCTTATAGCTCAAGTTTATGTAGGAAGGAAGTATATTTTCTAGCAGGAGAAGTAGAGGAACAACAATTATAGCTTTTCTCTATCCCTCAATACCCTCACCGTTCCTGCCTAAGGGAGTACGGATATATCTGCTTGGCAAGATTGAGACAAAGCACTGGACAAGTATGAATCATTCCTCCTGGGATTTTAGTCTTCCCTCTGGAAAAATCATAGCTATTAGCAGAGCTTTGGGGGAAGGATTTGCCCTTGTGGCGAGGAACTGTGGTTGTTCAGTTCTATCTCTGTTTGCCTAGTTAGGTAAATTTAATTCAAGACAGAGGTAGAAGTAAGTAATAACTGTAATTAATATCACATTTAAATCAACATTATTAATGATGACATTGACACTTTTCTATTTGCCTGACTCAAAGAGTAACTTATAACTCAGAATATGGAAAGGGAAAGGATTTTCAACTGCAAAATTCCAACAGTAGATACTTCTGTTAACCCATTGTCCAGAGGAAATATCTGAGACTTGGAGAAGCTAAACGATGTGCCCAAGAATAAGTAACTGAGAAGTGATAGTTATAGCCCTTGAATCTAAGTATCTTTCCATCTAAAGTACTACTTTATCCACTACGTACTTTGAATTAGCTGGATTCATGTAGTCCATAATTATTATGGGTAGTCAAGCATTGTAACCATTCCTCAAATCTTAAGCTAGGAAACAAAGAATGAAATGGAACAAAAAAAAAAAACAACAATAATAAATTTTAAAAAATGGTTAATTTTCTTTTTTTTTTTTTTTGCAACACCAATAAGAAATTTTTTTAATAAGCAAATAACTGGGAACTAAGAGATCCTATTCCAAACAGTGAAGATTCTGTCTTTGTAGTCCATATAAAATATACATGAGCTTTGGGCCTCCCTGGTGGCGCAGTGGTTGAGTGCTGGGTTGCGAAACTGCCTGCAGCCTCTGCAGCGCCAGTTCGATCCCCGGCTGCTCCCCGGCCACCGGAGGAGGGTCCCACATGGCGCACAGACCTCTCCTGCCGCCCGCTGCTCCCCTCAGCAGTGTACTTCGGTCCTTCTGCCTGCTCTGCTCCCCGCTCTGGCTCTGGTGAATTCTCTCACCCTCCCGCGCTTCTGACTGTACCCAGTGCTTGTATAAATAAATAAATAAATCTTTAAAAAAAAAAAATATATACATGAGCTTTATATAAGATGTACATTTCTAAGTCTGATATTACTACTTGGTACATATCATTTATGTCTTTCAAAATAAATCTAGATAAAAAATGGTTAATTTTCATGTTCATATATAGACCACAAGCTTGGGTCAGACAGGATTCAGGAAAGGGAGATGGAATTTGGAGAAGTGCTAGGCATACAAAAGCATAAGTAGATTATCAAGTGAGGTACCAACAGTGGAAGCTCAATATTCCAGTCTGAGAACACCTGCTGTGAGGCAGAGAAATTGGAAATACATTTCTGGGAAACAGAAAAAACAGAAAATCTAATTTTTCTACACAAGAGCTCTGGGTTAACATTTATGAATAATATGGTGAATATTATTACTTACCTCCAAAGTTCTCTCTCTCACACACACACACAAACACTTGGTCCTATGGCTGTGGAAGGATACTCAAGGTCTTATAATACAATCATTTATGGAACAGGAAGTAAGGGAAGAGGCTACAAGAACAAATACCCACTTAGCATGAGCTGCAAAGATAAGAGTCCGCATTAGCACTCACCAACATTGCTGCTGTCCTAATGAAACTCCCCAGAGGAACAACTGTGATCCTTCAACATAGATAGGCTTATTTCCTTTTTGCTGATTGTCAGACCCTGGAGAATGCACTGCTAATAGATTTCTGAGCTCTAAGTAGAGATTTGGTGTCATCCCCATATAATTACAGCCATTTGCCTTTGTAGCAATTGAAACAGAAGCAAGGATGCTGTCAAGATGCTTGCCTTTGGTTACTAAAGGTGAGATCTGTGCAGGTTGCCCTTTTCTTTTATCCACCTATTGTGGAGTCCTAGCAACCTTTTAAAGGCCCCTTCTAATAATGTAGGCTTGAGGCCAACAGGGCCACTTACTGATAATATGATCCCTTTAGAGTAAAACCATCAAGAAGACAATATACCTGATTCCCTGAAGGAATACTTGCTGCCATCAAGGGCCTCTGGAAATTTATAAGCAAAATTTTCTATTTTAGCATTTTCCTTTGTAACAACTTTGGCTGCAGAGGATGACTGCATCTGCAAAGGAACGAAGTGCGGATGCAGGACTTGACCACATAGACTTGCATGGCATTTGAGAGTTTCACATTCAAAAAATGCAAGCTGACATATAAAGCTGATATATATTCAATGATCCTGTGCTTTTCACTAATAGTCTGCACACCTTACATTTCCCAAAATGTCTTATTCATTTCTCTTCACATTTCTATATAATGTCTTTATATACGACATTTTAATTAGTGCAGAACATAGTATAAGACCATATCAAAGTCATGTTTCTCTATAAAAGCCCTACTTTAATTATCAAAAAAAACATTAAAATGTCACCCAAAATTTAGCTATATATATTTATGCATTTGTGTGCATGATCTTATTTTTGTGGGGGAGAGAAGAATAAGAGCATGTAGTCAATCAACATTCACTTTAAGAAAGGCTCTGTGGCAACAAAAAAATTGGAACATCCCCAATGACAGCAATATAGTCACTTTAAACAAAATTAATGGTTTTCCTAGAGGCAAGTGCTCCTGTAGTTAAATTGTCTACAGACTAATTTAACTTGTCCCAGGCTGTTGGGTAATAGAATTCCTTATGCTTCAGAAAAGGGAGTCCTCTCTATGCAGCAGATACAGAAAGCAAGGTTTGAGGCCAGAATCACTAAAATTTTAATGGTTCTGTTTTGCAGAGCTTAACTTGGTTCATTGGCCCAGGAGGTGACTCTGTAAAGTACATACATGCCAGAGCTAGAAAGCTCTAGATAATTCTGATCAGAGATGAATTCGTCCTGTAATAGTTAAATAGCATCACTGTCTTAATTTCTTTCTTTTCATGCATGGGAGCATGAAAAATGAGACCAGCCATTAATTTATGTCATCTAGAGGGAGATTCAGAAAGAATGCATTAACTGCCTACCATATAATTTCCTTCCTTCATTCTTAGTTTTAAAACAACAACAACCAAAAAATGCCCAAGGAAACTTTATAAGTTAATTAGAAGTCAGAAATATTTTCCTAAAGACTGTCGTTGGTACATGGGTACTCATTAAAATGCCTTAGAACAACCCATGCTATCTAATATCATTAGTACATCAAGAAACTTGAAGCATTCTTCAAGGCAGATAATTAACTTATCTGAAAGAATTGTCATTGCACGCTTTTCCCTGTAAATGGACAATATGACATGACTTTTGGGGTTGATATGAAACTAAGTTGAGAAAGAAAAAAACAAAAACGAAAAAACGAAAAAATGAAAAAAAACAATTCGGTGGTTCCAGTTGATTTTTCTTTTTTGGTAATTTTATTAAAGTAGCATTGGTTTATAAAAGGTTTGAGGTATATAACAACACCCGTCTACACTCTATTATGACTGACCCTGCATGACCATTTTGATTCTATCTACCATCATATGATCGACATCTTCTACATAGTTACCCACTGCTAGCCCTCTTTACCTCAGGGAACTCCCCATTCTGTTGGCTAAGAATTTGTTTTGGTTTTGTTTGCTTGCTCATTTTTGTTATTTATTACTTCTTTATGTGTTTTATAATTCCACGTGTGAGTAAAATTATATGGTATATCTCTTTCTCTGTCTGATTTATGTTATTTAACCTAATGCCCTCTAGTCCATCCATGTTTTCACAAAAGGCAAGATTTCATCTTTTTTCTAGCTGAGTACTATTCCATTGTACACATATACCTCATGTTCTTGATGGACACTTAGGTTATTTTCTTATCTTAAGTATTGCAAACAGTGCTCCAATGATCACAGGAATGCATATATCATTTCCAATTACTGTCTCCTTATTCTTTGGATAAATACTCAGAAGTAGAATTACTATTCTTAATATTATGAAGACTCTCAATACTGATTTTAATAGCTGCTGCACCAGCTTACATTCCCACCAACAGTGAATGAGATTGGAATTGGTTTCTTAATCAGAAAACAATATAAAAGGGAGAACTACAACCTTCTTCTTTTTGTCCTCTAGATTTTAAGCTTTTAGGTATCTTGCATGCCATTAACATCAATTTTCATGGGGGAAATTGGTAGCAAACCACCAGAGGAAAGAGGCCAATAAGCCACCTGCAACCAAAACTGCCCCAAGTAAAATTTTGCTTTTGAGAGGTTGTTCCCAACAAAAAAAAATTGAAAAAAAATGCGGAAAATATTTTCAAAGACTTCCTATTAAAACTACCATGGTCAAACAGAAACAGTAATTCCAAAGGGCACCTGCATGCCCATGTTTATAGCAGCACTATTTACAATAGCTAAGCTATGGAAACAACCCAAATGCCCCAAAATAGATGATTGGATCAAGAAGATGTGGTACATATACACAATGGAATATTACTCAGCAATCAAAAAAGATAAGCTCATGCAATTTGCAGCAACATGGATGGAGCTAGAAGGGATCATGCTCAGCAAAGTAAGTCAGAAAGAAAAAGAAATATACCAGATGGTCTCACTCATAACAGGAATTTAGAAAACCTAAATAAGAGACCAGGAAAAAGACTAATCAATACAAAGTAAAAATCAAAATCAACAAGCAACTATAAACCAGAGACACACTATGAGGGCGGGGTGGGGGGAGAGGGAGGAGTGGGGAAAGGAAGGACTAGAGTCAAAAACAAGGGGGTGTGTGCAACTGTGTGGGGAATATAACCAAAATGAAAATGCATACATTGTGCAAAGATGAAAAAAGATGTAGAATTATATAAAATAAAATATTTAAATAAAAAAAGTATAAAATAGGAAGAAAAAAAAAACTACCACGGTCAAGATAGTAAAGTGGATGATTCAAAAAATATTTATTTTTATTTTTTTAAAGATTTATTTTTATACAAGAACTGGGGTACAGATGAGAGGCATGAGAGGGTGACAGAGACAGAGCAGGGAACAGAACAGGCAGACTGACTGAAATACACTGCTGAGGGGAGCAGCGGGCGAGACAGGAGAGGTCTGCCCCACCATGTGCGAATCTCCCTGGCTGGCCAGGAATTGAACCAGCACTGCAGAGGCTGCAGACAGCTTCACAGCACTGCGCTCAACCCGCTGCGCCACCAGGGAGGCCCAAGATTAAAAAAAAAAAAATCCTGCAATTGTTGTCATAAGTCACTGTAATTAGACATAGCAAAGAAGAACATGAAAGCAAATATTTTGAATTTTTTTGGTCCAAAAAAACAAGTCACTCAGTATTTTTACATTGCAGACCGCTATTTGCATTCAAACCAGGTCTTTCACCTTCTGCTTCGTTATTCCTGGATAGTAAGCATTGCCTTGATTTGTTTCTAAAGTAAAGTTGCCTTCATTTGAACCAGTGATGCCTTGCAGGCAGTTCCTGCCAAATTCAATTTATTCAGGAACTGCTGAGCCTGTCAACTGGGGCTAGAGATGTTTATCATCAAAGGGGTTCAACAGGTAACTATGGTATTCACACTCTACTGGAAACATACATGCTGACTTAAGAAGCAACTTCAGAGGACACTGGGTTCTCCCAGACCTAAAAACTAGCCCATCCAAATTTTTTGCCTAGCAGAGGGAGAGGGTAGGGAGCCAAGTGGGTCATCCAATAGACTATGGTGAAGGATCATAGGTTCCTTGGTGGTGGGAATGCTGTGGTAACATACATCTGAAGAAATGGGAACAGAAAATTCTGAATCATATAGTATTATAAACCAATGTTATCTCAATAATTCAGTAATACCAAAAAACATTTTTTTTCAAAGGTTTATTTATTTATTTATACAAGCACTGGGTACAGTCAGAAGCGCGGGAGGTTGAGAGGATTCACCAGAGCCAGAGCCGGGAACAAAACAGGCAGACTGACAAAACACACTGCTGAGGGGAGCAGAGGGCATGGCAGGAGAGGTCTGCACGCCATGTGGAACCAGCGGCTGGGAATGGAACCGGCGCTGCAGAGGCTGCGGGCAGCTTCACAGCCCAGTGCTCAAACGCTGCGCCACCAGGGGAGGCCCTACCAAAAAAAAAATTCTTACCAAAAAAAAAATTGTGGTACAAAAATACAAATTGTCTGGCCAAAATACATTCCCCAGTCTTCTTTTTTTTTTTTTTTTTTTTAACAGAATCTACATTTCTCAGCCTCTTGTGAAGAAAGGGATGAATAATAATTTGTAAGCAAATGATGCTTGCTTCGGAGAAAGCTCTGACTTTGCTGAGTTCAATGAAAAGAACCCTAAAATAAGACAAAAGAGGTAAGGCTTTAGTACTGATTTGGTTACTAAATTCTGTGTGAACTTGGTGAGTTTCTTTTCCACTGCACTTCCATTTTCTTATATGTAGACAGTGAAATTATACAGTCTCAGGGGTCCTTTCCAGATTTAGGACCCTAAGCTTTTTCGTTCAGTTGCCAAGTCCCAAGGAAATAAAAATGTAGAGAAGAAATAGGTATGAGCAATTCCTAACATAACGCTTTAATTTCTCTCTAATAAATCAAAACCAACTCTGTACTAGTGTACATAGGTCAAATTGATGTACTCTGCATTACATACATTCATTTTTAACAACCATATTGAGATATAATTAACATACCATAAGTGTACTCATTTAAAGAGTACAACTCAAAATTTTTTGTTACGTTCACAGCATTGTGCATCCCAGGCCAATATCTATTCTCTTCTTTTTTTGTGGTGAACTACTGAGTGTAGGTCAGAAGTATGGAGGTAAGAGGATTCACCAGAGACAGAGTGAGGAGCAGAACAGATAGATCTACTGAAATAGATGGCTGAGGGGGGCAGCTGGTGAAAGATGAGAGGTTTGCTGTGCCATATGTGGGTTAGCTCCCTGGCCTGGGACGGAAGTCAGGCTGTAGCAGTGATAGCGCTGAGACTTAACCCCTAGGCCACCAGGGAGTCCTCCCAATATCTAGTCTTTGAATATTTCATCATCCCCAAAAGTAAACCCACACACTTTGGCAGATGCTCCACATTCTCCCTTATTCCCAGTCGCTAGAAACCACTAATCTATTTTCTGATTCTATGGATTTGTCTATTTTGGACATTTCACATTAAAGAGATCATCATAAAAAGTGTGGTCTTTTGTGGCTGGCTTCTTTTATATATCATGTTTTCCATTTTCACACCTTCTGTAGCATGAGTCAATAACCTTATTGCAATATTCTTATAGCTAAATAATCTTCCCTGGTATGAATATATATCATTTGCTTATCTATTCATCAGGTGATAGACATGCCGGTAATTTCTACACTTTGTCTACTATTAATGATGCTACAATGAGTATTTTGATACAGTGCATTTTCAACAGATATCTTCTATGTCAAAAGTTTTATATTTGATAAATACGTGAGACATGGTTCTATACTCATGGAACTTACAATGTTTAATGAAGGGAAAACAATGAAATAGGTGCTAAAAGCGAAAAAGGTCAAGTGCATTGTTCCATGGAAAACAAATTAGGGAGACTAAGGTAGCCTTGGTGTAATGATGCTTAGGGAAGTCTTCCTGGTAGGTAAGATTCTTAAAAATAAAACCTCAAGTTTGAAGAGGGGGAAAGAAACGTCATGGATAAAGGCACAAAGATACCAAGCCTAGTATGACTGTACAGTGAGGAGGGGAAAACAAATGGAAGGAAGATAAATGATGAAATTGGAAAAATGGACAAGGGTTAGGTTTCTAAGGGCCTCACAGAGTACAGTAACGATTCTAAGGCCAACGGGGATTTATTAAGAAGGTTTACACAGGAACATCAGATTATCAAAGTAAGAGATCACTCAGGTATAAAGACTTGGGGTGGGGGAACAAGAATATTATGTGCCAGATCAGTGAGTAGTGGTGCAACACATAAACATTCTGGCTTAAACTAGGCAGGTGGCAGAAAAAATGTAGAGAATTTATCATAGTCAAGATATATTTTGGTATAAAAATAATAGAACTTGCTGATGGGTGAGATGGGGGAGGGAAGAAGCATACTGTCAAGGCTTAAGTAAGTGGATGAATGGTCTGACTCTTTATTGAAAAGAGGAAAATTTGAGAAGTAGCAGAATGGGTTGCAGAGGGGAGCTTAGTAGATGAATTCATCATGTGACACATTGAGTGTAAGATGCTTATAGGATGTAGACAAAACAGGTGGCTATATAGGTCTGGAATCCAGGAGAACCGGGGTAAAGATGAACAGATATGGATCCCGTGGCTGAATCCTAGGGAAGACGGGTAGACTGACAAGGGGTATGGAACTGAGTGCTGGGTACTTCAGCCACAATATCCTTAGATAATAGAGGAGGGGATTGGAAAGGAGACTGAGAAAGAGCAGTGTAGAGGAAAGTAGGAGAATGTGTCACAGAAACCCAAGAAAGACATTATATCAAGAAGAAGAAAGTGATCAACTTTGGAGAACAGCTGAAAAGCCACAAAAAATGAGAATCAAGAAGTAACTGTTGGATTTATTAAAATAAAGTCAGAGCTTCCCTGGTGGCGCAGGGGTTAAAGACTCAGCACTATCAAGCTATCACCAGCCACTGGGGCAATAGTTCAATCCCTGGCCAAGGAGCTCACCCACAGGGTGCAGCAGACCTCTCCTGGCTCGCCCACTGTTCCCCTCAGCAGTGTATTTCAGTAGATCCACCTGATCTGCTCCCCACTCTATCTCTGATGACTCTTCTCGCCCCCCACACTTCTGGTTTAGACCTCAGTACTTGTATGCATAAATAAATCTTTTTTAAAAAGAGAAAAGAAAGTCAATGATAAACCTAAAAAAAGAAAATTTCAATGACATGATAGGGGATGGGAAGATGGCGAGCCAGTTATGGCCTTTTACGTCTTTCTAAATATTCTGTCAAAGAGAATGATTTCATTGAAAGCAGAGACACATATATCTCCTACTGAATGAAAGAAAGGATGAATAACTGAATAATTCTTGAAGCCAGTTGCTTTCCCACTTCCTAGCTCATTAAATAGTCCCAGAAAAGCAACACAGTTGTTAAGTGAATCATCCAAGGTTACTCACTGGTCAACAGCAAAGCCCTGACTTAAACCCAAAGTTTCCCGCTTCAAGTCTGGTGCTTTCCCCAAAACCCCAAAGCTGTATTCCTTTTTATATCATTCTCAAGGTACCCACTAAGAGTAAGTACTCTATAAATGCTTTGTGAACGGTTTTTCTCATTAAGATACTGTGTTAAATGTAAGATAAGAAATGAACTTTTACAACTAGTCCTAAAATAGGCAGCTTAACACCATCTGGTCTTATAAATTCTGTATGCTGAATAGCTAAGTGATAAAGAGAAGGAGATAAATGGTGCAAATAATTCCTGTGGTTGGAAATGCTTACTGAGAAAAGAAATGACATTATAGTCAGTCTAGATCCTCATAGACTTGACCAGTCATTAAGAGCAGGGGGCGTGTCTCACACATCTCTTCTATGTCTAATTCAGTGCTTGGTCCAGAGTGAGGACACAATAAATGTGCACTTAATCTGATGACAGAGTATAAGAAAAAAAAAATAATGATCTTTTCTCTGATATAATAACAATAACAGCTATTCCTACCATTTATAATTATACCAGACACAGTTTTACCCATTTATTCATAAAATCCCCTTTAGTATTTATATAAAACCTAGGCTATAGGTATGATTATTAGCCCCATTTTATAGATGGAGTAACTGAGGCTCAGAAAGATAAAGCGCCTCTTCCTGGATGCAAAGGTACCAAATGGAAGAGAGAGGTTCCAAATACAGTTGAAATGACTCCACGGGTCAAGCTCTTAACCCTGAATACTTTCTCTCCTCTCAACTTGCCATTTCCATGTCACATTCCTTACAGTTTTTTGGGTGACAGCTGCGATGATAAAAGAACAAAGGGTTGGTGCAATTCCTTTTTATATTTCCTTATTGCAGGCATTCTAAAATTTCAAAATTTAATAAAATTCATATACAAACACCTAAAAAGAACAAATGATGGGACCTTTATTCTTGAGGTTCCTGAAAGCCACAGTAAACAGGAGAGTACTTACCAGATCTGCACTGGTCAAATTTCAGTGGGCTCCTGCCTAACTGCTTCTATATCATGTGCTTTTATTTTGGGTCCCTTACCACTTTACTCCATAAGAGGGCTGTAAATTTATTTTGAGCACTATACAGCTAAGGCTAGGTTTCCATATTGAGAATACCTTAGATTTTTACTCTGTTCAGGCTGTTTTCGCTCCTCCACAATAGGAAACATGGAGGGGGAGATTGCCCAGATATATTCAGTTAGCCTGGTCCTGAAAACTCAAGGAGACTCCAGTATTTGCAACTGCACTCAGAAGGCAAACTTTTAAAGGAGAGATTAAATTAGACAGAGACAAGGCATAAGAAAACATGGGTGTGTCAATAAAAAGTGAGCCACTTCTTGTTCTCACCTTAACTTTGTCATGAGAGACTGTATAACCTTGAACAACTAGCCTTCACTTTCTGGGTCTAGTTTCTTCCTCCGTACACAAACTAATGAGTGCAAATGACTGAAGTAATTAAAAAAGATACTATCTAGGGCCTCCCTGGTGGCCCAATGGATTAAGAACAGCATTGTGAAGCTATCCTCTGCCTCTGCAGCATGAGTTCGATCCCCACCCAGCCAGGGAGCTACTCACATGATGCAGCAAACTGCTCCTCTCTCGCCCACTGCTCACCTCAGCAGCGTGTTTCATGTTTCAGTCAGTCTGCCTGTTCTGTTCTCCACTTCTTGTATGCATAAATAAATAAATATTTTTTTAAAAATCTAGGAAAAAAAATGATACTACCTAGCAACTTTCCATAGCATGATGTACCGAAGAGAGCCTAGGCCTCAAACATAGTCACGGAAGAACTCTAGACTCTGTCATGTCCTCACTCCTTGAGTTTGAATGAATCACTTCCATCTCTCTAATCCTCAAAATCCTCTTGTATAAAAGGGATAATAATTATACTGACCTAACAGAATTGTTGCAAGGATTCAACAAAATCAATATAGGGAATCTAGAATACTGGCTTAAACACAGTAAATACTCAATAAAACATTATTATTATAATTATTATTAGTATTGAAGATTCTAATTCCTAAATCTATATCAAATCCAGAGCCTCATATCCTTATCGAAAGGATGGGAATAATTTCTGTATTGCCCATATACCGAGGCTTATATGAGTATAACATAAAATTCAGTCAATCATCTAAAAAATAATTATTGAGCACTGTGCAGGATCCTGCAGATATAACTGTGGACCGGAGAGGTAAGTCCCTTTTCTCAGGGATCTTTGAGTAAAGTTGCAGGAAACATAAATATATAAATGAAGAATTAGGCATTTCAAATAATGCAAAGAGCAAAAGAATGACAGGGTCCATTTCAGCCTGAAGTAAGAGTAAATCACCTTGGGCAGTGACTGTTGTATTCAATAGCATTTATCACAGGCTTTTATTGTTATATTAGTTTCCATGCATATTTGTCCCTCTCAGCCACTAAGATATGAAGGCCAGGAAATAGATAATGTTTGCTAGATTTATTAATGTCAGATAATGCCATAACATAACCCAGTTACTAATGAATAATTGTTTGTTGAACACATATTCACAGATGGACTAACACATACAAATTCACATCTGGTTTCTGGTTCATAGCTAGAAATGATATCCTGCGATTTTAGAACATGAAGAGCAAGGCAACATAGAACAAACTTACAAGGAGCAAAGATTAATATAGAGAAAGAACAGGTCAAATTAAAAAAACAATCACAAGCCCTAAGTATCTGGCCATATAACTGAGGCTACCAAAGGGGGAGGAACAAGGGAGAGTGCAAAGTGGGGAGGGGTTGCAATGGAACATGGTGGAGGACTGAGGTTACCTTGGTGGTGGGTGTGGTGTGGTAACTTACACCCAAAGAGTGTGATCCTATACCAATAATTCATATATAATGTAAACCAATGTGTTTTTTTTTTCTTTTGTTTTGCGTAGAAGACCTGGGGTGTAGGCCAGAAGTGCAGGGAGTGAGAGGATTCACCAGAGACAGAGTGAGGAGCAGAACAGGTGGATTTACTAAACTACACTGCTAAGGTGAGCAGGGGGTGAGACAGAAGAGGTCCGCTGCACCATATGTGAGTTAGCTCCCTTGCCTGGGATTGAACTCAGGCCGTAGCGTTGATAGCCCTGAGACAACCCCTAGGGTTACAGAGGCCAGGGAGGCCCCTGTAAACCAATGTTACCTCAATATAACAAGAAGCAAAATATATTTTAAAAGTTATGGGAATTGGATAGGTACCAAGTCCATTACTAACACTGGAGAAATAAAAAAAAAAAAAGATGAGGAAATTTATTATGAAATAATTACCAAGTTATATTCCATGGGAATCTCATAGTAGATCTTTTAATAGTTCACTCTGATATAAATATTGAATATTGTAATTTAAAAATTCAGCTGAATAAGGAAGATGCTAAATGGATATAACAATACCTTAACTTCGTGAGGAAATTATTTTTAAGCTAAAACTATATTAAGTTGAGTACAAGCCACAATAAAATTTTACTAATGCTATAAAATAGCCGTTGGAAAAAGTTTATTGATAGAATGAAAGAATGAATAATAAATTAATAAGTAAACTTTCTCTTTATGGTCATCAAGTACCATAGGTCTTTACCCAGGGGCCAGTAAGCTCTTGTCCCCTGGCTCCAGAGGCCAACTAAGGGCTCTCACTCTTCTTTGGTCATGACAGGCTATTCACATTTCCATCACATGTCCATCAGCTCTACCAGATTTTAAAATAAATTTGCACAATGAAATACCACCTCATACCTGTGAGAAAGTCCCATATTAAAAAAAAAAAAAAACAACTTGAAACAACAAATGCTGGCAAGGAAGTAGTGAAAAGGGAACTTTCTTACACTGCTGGTAGGAATGTAAACAGGTCCACTATGGAAAACAGTATGGAGTTTCCTCAAATTACTAAAAACGGATCTAACATATAATCAAAGAACTGCACTCCTAGGAATCGACCCAAAGGACACAAAAACACTAATTTGAAGGGTACCTGCACTCCTATGTTTATTGCAGCAATATTTACAACAGCCAAAATAATAAAATAACACAAATGTTCTAAAACAGATGAGTGGAGAAGATGTGGTATATATACACAATGGAATACTACCCAGCAATCAAAAAAGATAAATCCATGCCATTTGTAGCAACATGGATGGAGCTGGAAGGGATTATGATCAGTGATATAAGCCGGAAGGAAATGAATAAATATCAGATGGTTTCATTTATATGTGGGGTATAGAGAAACTAAACAAAGGGTCAGGAAAAGACAAATCTTGCAAACAGAACATATATATGAGGCATGTAACTTGGAAAAGTAAGGGAGAGAGGTAAAAAAAGGTGAGAGAGAAGAGCACAAAGAAATATGGTGATGGATCACGGGTGCTATGGTGGTTGTAGAACTATGGGGACTACACCTGAAGGTAGAAATCAAATACTGTCTCAAAATTGACAACGATGTAAGAAAATAATTAAAAAAACATAAATTTGCTCTTTATGTCCTAATTCTTTTTTTAAGATATTTATTTATTGATTTATGCATACAATAACTGGGGTGTAGGCCAGAGGTGACAGGGGTGAGAGGATGCAGCAGAGACAGAGTAGAGAGCAGAACAGGTGGATCTACTGAAATACACTGCTGAGGGGAGCAGTGGGAAAGACAGGAGAGGCCCACTGTGCCATGCGTGTAGTTCCCTGGCCAGGGATCAAACTCGTGCCACAGTGGCTGGTGATACCTTGATAGTGCTGAGACTTTAATCCCTGTGCCACCAGGGAGGCTAATACTTTCTTATTAATATTGGGCTCTTATAATACCCCTGTGCACACATACATATATGGGCTCATATGCAAGTGGGTACACACACATACACACACCAAGACTCACTATAATGAAATAACCCTCCCACTCCAACATCTGCTGTGAAATTTCTCAGGCTGTACAGACATATCTGGGCTGGTGCTGTTTTGTACATATTTTGTCATATAATCTTCATTAAACACTTATTTGGTCCCAGCACCCTATTCTTCTTTGTCCACTACCATGTTGTTATAGCTGGGTGTCCACATTCAATTTCATAGATTTATGTGCCCATAGCTTACAAGCTCACACATATACACACATACATAATTATTAACACTAGTGAGATGCTGAGATTTTCTGGCTTTAGTATAAAATCTACATTGGGTAGATATCTAAACAACTTCTGGGAAAGTTGGACAGATCATCTCATTACACGAACACTTGCATACTGAGTCCATTAGTCTAGTCAGTGTAATTAGTCTTCTCTGTGACTAATGAAAGAAGAAGGCATAGGTTTACAATGTAGGTATTGATGCAAGAAGATTAATAATAGGCTTCCTAGCTGTTATTCCTCCCAGCAGATGAGAAGCGAAAGTAAACAGTACTCTCTTGAGACCTCCAGAAAACAGAATGTAGATAAGACTAAGTAAAGACACCTTAAAAGGAGGTCAAGTGAACCTAAAAATTTCACCTACAATTGCCACACACAGCATGTCCACCTGATAGCATTTATAATTTATTTTCTTATTGTCTGTCCAAACTTAGTAGAAAATAAGCTCCAAAAGGGCAGTAATTTGATCTGTATTATACACTGCAATATCTCAAGGGCCCCTAGCATAGTGCCTGGCATATCACAGGTCCTCAATATTTATTGTCTGAATGAAGTGGTAACCTAAAACCCTGCTTTTGTGAAGACTACATTCATGTAAGGAAAGATAGACTATAAGCAAAATCAAACAAACTCAAGCCATATTAGGGATAAGTGCTATGAAAAGTATTTAAACAGGTTGATGGTAGGCGTTGCTAGGTGGTTCTTTCGGAGATGGTGGTCCAGATGAGGCAAAATAACAAGGAGCCAAGTTACATAAAGATCAGAGGAAAGACTGTTCCAGGCAGAGGAATTAGCTCATGCTAGGGCAGGACACATGCCTGTAATTTAAAGCACGCAGTCAAAGCTCCATGAGCAAGGGGGAGTGCTAGGAATGGAGATCGAAAGGGGAGAAATGGTCAGATCATATACAGCTTTGTAGACAGGGGAAAGAAGTTTGGGCTTTATTCTAAGTGTGAAGGGAAGTCACTGGAAGCTATTAAATAAGAGGTTACCTTGATAGGATTTATGATTCAGGATTACACTTGCTACACTGCTGAGAATGAATTTGGGCAAAAGGTGAGAGTGACTTGGATCATAACGGTGGTGAAGACAGTGAAAAGTGCAAGGTGTTTGGGTTTTGCTGTGGGAGGGATAGGAAGAACTAACATTCAGTGAATGACACCTATGTTCCGGGTCCTGCCCCAAGCACTTCTTTGTGTGTGTGTGGGGGGGGGAGGGGAGGGACCCTCGCCAGCGGCCAGGGAATGAACCAGGGAACAAATGGTGCTGCAGAGGCTGCAGGCAGCCTCCCAGCTCAGCGCTCAACCTCTGTGCCACCAGGGGAGGCCCCCAAGCACTTTTTATGGATGAATTCATGGAACTCTCACAATCACACTAGGAGATTGCTACCATGATTAGCTGCATTTTGTAGATTACGATGCTATGTCACAGAGAGTATTGGTAATCTGTGGTTTCATCATTAAAACCTAGGTCGTGTTACTTCATAGCCTGTGTTTCTAACGACCACAGTACTCTATCTAACAAAGCACACACACAAAAGAACATAATTGGGTCCTTTGAATCATGTCCTGCCCTTTCCTAACCACAGTGTTTCATCAGTGATGCCTAATTCTTTACAGATATGCTACAGAGATCATTAGTGCTAAGGTTGTTGGAATGGCAGTCATTGACAGAGCTGGAGGGACAGACAATGATCACCCACTCATGTTCAGATAATCAGAAATAAATTTACTCATGCAGTATACTGGTTATACAAATATCTGAATATACCTAAAATTGTAGATGTTTACTATCACCCAGACCAAGTAGATGCTGGTAATGACTTCTGTGCAAATGGAGTCACAATAACCTCCTATCGAATTATGTTCCCAAAATATCTTGGACAGATTCTGTGTCGCTTACTGTAAAACGGGGCAAATTATTAAAATGCAGCATCTTTCTGCATAAAGATATGTTAGTCAAGTAGCATTGGGGGTCTGTCTGAACCATAGATGCTCAGTAAACTCTTGTGCTTACTTTAGGCTTTTCCTGCCCTTGCTGATATGAAAAGGTCTTGAATTATAAACGAGACTTTTCCAAGTTTAATGAGGTAGGGCCAAGTATATTCTACCTGGATTTTAAAATAACCTGGGAGTCCACTAGAGCTTAAGTCTGTGTTGAGGGCATTTTTACTACAAAACCGATTAATCACATCTCCATAGGGGAAAGGAAGGGGCAGTTACTCATTCCCTAAGTTGAGTATAATTACACTAAATTGAGTTATGAAAACTGTGACCACATTTAGGCTGGGACCCTCGCATCAAATATAAGTAATGTCCCTGTCTATGTGACATATACACAGCAAGGCCCGCCGAGCTCAGAATAAATTGGCACTAGCAAGTGCTCTTTAAATGCACATTTAAGGAAAGTGTAGTTGGCATAGAGCCATTCTTCCAGGAGGGCTAGTGCCAAAGTCAAACTTCACAGAATCCTACACCCAAAGAGATCTGCTCCAGGTTGCCTGCCTTCAGGCTAATGATACTTAACACCACCACCCAGAATAAACAGGAACCTATTCGCTTGATGAAGTTTTCAGCCTCCTTCATTCAATCATTCTGATATGTTTAACACCGAGCAATCCAGAAGTCCTTGTCTATTCAGAATACCTCTCTGTTAGAGAAAAGTCTGCACCACTCTGTACATCACCATTAGCATTGCTTAACTATATCTATATTGATATCTATATCTATCTGTATATATATAGTTTGATCTTGATCATTATTACCAACTAGGATTCAGGCTGGGTAATGAGCTTCATTTCACTATGAAGGTTTTTTTTTTTTTTTTGGCACATGTGACTTGATACTCTAGACCCGAAACTGGGGTTAACCAGACTTTTCACTGCATCCCTGAGGAAAAAAAAATCTCTTGATCTATTATTTACTTGTCTTTAGGCTTTATAATGTACAGAAAGCCATAGGAAACTCTTAAGGTATTTCCTGGCTTTAGTTTGATTAGTCACCTTAGGGTTATGAAAAAATCCAGCTAGACAAGGTCTATTCTTGGAGCACATTGAAGAATGAAATAAATGAATTATATGTGTGACTCTTCCTTTAATGCTATTTCTCCCTTTTTAGACCATAAGTTTTCTTAAGAGCCACCATTTTCTTGTATATGACTGCACCCCCAGAGAATTTGTACAATGACTAACAGAGTATTTGCTCACTAAATGTTTGCTGAATCAACATACAAAGGCTGAGAACAATGTGCAGAGAACAAAGTTGGTTTCATCATAGACTTGCCTACAGATGTGGTGAGAACTTTCTCTGACACTACCTTGCCCCATACTAACTGTGTCTTAGAAATAAATCACTCCTCTGCCATGTTAAACTGAGCCCACAGTTTTCTGTCATAACATGATTAAAAAGAATTTTTTTTAATATTGTGGTTACATTAGTTTGCATCTCTGTCTCTATTTCAGTAGGATAGGATCCCTTCCTTCTAATGCTGTTCTACTGCTCCCAGCACCAAAGAACCCATAGTCTGTCACCACAGTCCACTGTGCTCCCTCCCCACTTTGTGCTTGCTCCTTTTCTTCCCCCTGCAACTCTGACCCTAATGTCTCACCTCTATAGTGGGATTTCAAGGGTTACTTTGGCTTTGTCTGCTTCTTTGCTTTGTTTCTTTATATGCCACATATAAGTGACATCATCCAGCAGTTATCATTCTTCTTCTGGCTTATTTCACATAGTATAATCCCAGTTCCATCCATATTATTGCAAATGGCATGAGTTTATCCTTTTTTTTTAAAGATTTATTTATTTATTCATACAAGCACTGGGTACAGTCAGAAGCGTGGGAGGGTGAGAGAATTCACCAAAGCCAGAGTGGGGAGTAGAACAGGCAGACTGATGAAATACACTGCTGAGGGGAGCAGTGGGTGAGGCAGGAGAGGTCTGTCATGCCATGTGGGACCCTCACTGGCAGCTGGGGATCGAACCGGCCCTGCAGAGGCTATGGGCAGCTTGGCAGCCCAGTGCTCAACCGCTGCACCACCAGGGGAGGCCCATGAGTTTATCTTTTTTGATTGCTGTGTGTGTATGTGTGTGTGTGTATACATACACATACATATCTATAGACACATATATCCCCTATTCTGGACCCACGCATATGTTTTGGGCTTAGGTTGTTCCCATAGTTTGACTATTGTAAATATTGCTGCAATGAACATAGGAGTGCAAGTTTCCCTTTGAATTAGTGTACTGGGGTTCTTTGGGTAAATAACTAGGAGTGGAATTGCTGGGATGTATGATAGATCCACTATTAATATTTTCAGATATCAACAAAGTGAGAAAAGGAATCCCTTTTACACTGTTGGGGGGAATGTAAACTTATCCATAACATGATTTTGCCAGCCATTCATTGCTGTCACATCAAAAGAACACAGGACAAACAATAATTGAAAATGGACAACTTCCCAAATCAAACGTGACTCTGACCTAAATGAGGAGGGGAAGAAACAGTAATTCATTCTGGCAGCTTAATTAATTATCACACAGATTGCTTATTGATTTTCTTGTATTCAGTCTGATGCTTTATGAAGCACACTCCTTTCAAACAAAGTGTGGATGGCATAAGTAAGGCCTGCAGATCAAAATGTATCTAAATATTTGGGATGATAAGATCAGGGATTTTCCTAGAAGTTATTTCAAATTATGTCCATACCCACAACCTGTTAAGTATTTGGAAATATATCTCCTTCATTTAGATGACTGAATTTCTGTAATTCTGAGGGAAGATAAAAACTTTTAAGAGTGAAAGATGCCCCAAGCAGGTATTTTCTAGTAAATAATGATCAGTAGTAGGACAAGCGGAGAATCTAGCCAAGAGTTATGGGTGGAATCAGAAGGACATGGGCGAGTAAAGAAAGCAGGAGAGACTGATCAAGAAAGGGAGGCAGGCACAGTTTTGAGAATTTATGCCTAAAAAGCAAAAATAGAAGAAATATAGGTTGTGCTTTATTAAGGAAACAGAGCACATAAAAGAAATAGACACTGAAAATAAGGACTGAATATAAGGAGGCAAAAGGAGGAAATTGCAGGGACCAGTAAAGGACAAAATTTCTGTAGGAGATATATAGGAGCGTCAGATGATGAGGGAGATAACATTAAAATTCAGAATTTTCCAGCCTTGAAAAGGATGTCAATTCTCAGAAATTCCAATGAAGATGCAGACACTTTGACCACATACTATCTCAGAGGTATTTTTCACATGTCTTCTTTCCAAAAAGAGCTTTGCATTCAATTATTAGAGAAAGTGAGACTGACAAAATTAAGAGATTAGAAAGCCTTTTCCCTGGGCCTCCCTGGTGGCACAAGGGGTTAAGATGCAACCTATGAAGCTATCCGCAGCCACTGCAGCATGAGTTCAATTCCCACCAGGGAGTTACCCACATGGAGCAGCAGACCTCTCCTGTCTCTCCTGCTGCTCCCCTCAGCTGTGTATTTCACTCAATCTGCCTGTTCTGTTCCCCACTCTGTCTCTGCTGAATCCTCTCACCCCCGACACTTCTGGCCTGTACCCAGTTCTTGTATGCATAAAATTAAATAAATCTTTAAAAAAAAAAAGAAAGCCTTTTCCCTATATAATGGGCACAATTTTAGATCCATAGCTTCCAATTCCATGCATAATGTCATATATCTCAAAGATCAGCCAGACGATAAGATTCTGTAGGAATCTTACTGATTTTAGAAATGTGTTGCAAATCCAACTTAAATTATTTATATTTTGATCAAGGCAGTTTGTATGTTGAGTAGGGGAAGCATTAAGCTACCAGAAAGTAGTCACAGCTAGGAGAGAGCAAGGAGGGAGGGGAAAAGATCACTGAGAATTCAGAGAACCATAAAATAGGATATTTTCCAATTACAGTTAATTACTGTTACACAACAAACAGCATATGCATGTCAAACTTCCAAACTTTAATGGTGTGTACAACTAAGTAAATAGACTTTTGCGACATTTTAATTGGGGAATTTTATAAAGTGGAGGTAAATGGATATGAAACTGCGGCTGAAAAAGAATATTGCTTAAATTGAGGCTGAGGTTTCATCTCAGTTGATCTTGGAGGCACACAACCACCATATTCTTCCCCTTCTTCCCCTGCCTGGAGATGAGACATCCATGTTCATTTCTAGTGTAAAGGAAGTAGGAAAGGTCCAAACGGTCTGTGTTATTCTAGACCTGGACCAATATTCCAAGGGGATCCTGACACGATTAAGCTGTTACGGCTTGTGAATGACTGGCTGGCCAGCCTAAAGTACCATAGAGACACTTGGCAAGAATATGGGTAGCAGACAGATTTTTATAATGTTTGCATATATATTTTCTCCTATATATATATCCATACCAGCTCCTAACTCAGAGCAGGCTTAAATTTTTTGTCTTAAATAACTCTTAGGATTAAAAGCAAACTTTTCATTTATTGATATATATTTTATCAATTTTAGTCATCATTTTAAAATGTACACCTAATTTTTTGTATATTTATAAGCTGTGCAATCATCATCACTATTTAATTCAGAACATTTCCATCAACCCAAAAAGAAATCCTGTACTCATTAAGCAGTTATTCTCTATTCTTCCCACCCCTGTCCCTAGAATCACTACACAACTTTTTGTATCTATGGATATGATCATACAGGACATTTCATACATAAGGACTCATATAATATGTAGCTTTTTGGTCTCATTCCTTTCACGTAGCACACTGTTTTCAAGGTTCATGCATATTATAGCATGTATGAGTCACTTCATTTTTGTGACCAAATAATACTCCATTTTATGAATATTACACACAATTTATTCTAATTTATCCACTAATGAACACGTAGTTTCTTTCCACTTTATGACTGTTTTAATACTGCTATGTATATTCATGAATGCTAACATGGATATATGTTTTCATTTTTCATGCATATATATCTAGGAGTATAATTACTGGTACATATGGTAGTATACATTTAGCTTTCTAGGAACTACCAAACTCTTCTATAATGACTATACCATTTTATAGCAGTGGATTAACATTTCCAGTATCCCACATCCTCACCAGCATTCTTTGTCTTTAATTTTTCTAAAGTTATGGCCATCCTGAGTTAGGTGAAATGGTATGTTGACTATAATATTAAGTATAATAATATTGAGTATCATTTTAAGTGCTTACTGGACATTTGTATATATTCCTTGGAGAAATATTGAATCAAAATTCCTTTTCCCTTTAAATAAATTGAGTTGTTTATTTGCTTCTTGGTAATTCATTAGAATTCTTCTTATATCCTGGATATAGCATTTGCAAATATTTCTATCATCATGTGAGTTGTCTTTTCATTTCCTTGATAGTGTACTTTGATGAACAAAATTTGTTCACATTGATGAAGTCTAATTTATTTTTTCTTTGGGTGTTTGTACTTTAGCTGTCATATCTAAGACAGCATGATAATCCAGGGTAACAAATATTGAAACCTGTTTTCTTCTGAGCATTTTATACTTTTATCAGACATGTGTACATATATGTGTATATGTGTATGTTTGATCCACGTAGAGTTCACATTTTATAGATAGATAGGAATAGTAGAAATAGACATAGTGAGGTAGGGATTCAAACTCATTTCGCATGTGGATATTGAGCTGCTATAACAGCATTTACTGTAACAACTATCCTCCATTGAATGGTTAATTGGCTTGGGCACCCATATCAAAAATCAATGAACCTTGGGCCTCCCCGGTGGCGCAGCGGTTGAGCGCTGGGTTGCGAAGCTGCCCGCGGCCTCTGCGGCGCCGGTTCGATCCCCGGCTGCTCCCCGGCCACCAGAGGAGGGTCCCACATGGCGTGCAGACTCTCCTGCCGCCCGCTGCTCCCCTCAGCAGTGTACTTCGGTCCTTCTGCCTGCTCTGCTCCCCGCTCTGGCTCTGGTGAATTCTCTCACCCTCCCGCGCTTCTGACTGTACCCAGTGCATGTATAAACAAAAACAAACAAACAAACCAGCAAACAAATAAATAAAAGCATGCCTCTATAAAAAAAAAAAAAAAAAAAAAAAAATCAATGAACCATGGCTATGTGAGATTTCATTGACTTCCAATTCTATTCCATTAACCTTTGTATCAAACTTATGTCAGTACTACATAATATTGATTACTATAGTTTTGTATTATTAATAGAATAGGAGGAAACCATATGATCATCTCAATAGACATAGAAAGAACATTTAACAAACTTCAACATCATTTCATGATTAAAAACAATCAATAAACTAAGAATGCAATGGAACTTCCACACATGATAAAGGTAATCTATGAAAAATCAGAACTGAAAGAAAACTTAGTGGTGAAAAACTGAATGATTTTCCCTGAAGATCAGGAAAAAGACAAAATTGCCAGTCTTTCTCCTTATATTGCTCACTGTACTGAAGATATAGGAAACTAGGCAGGGCAATTAATCAAGATAATGAAATAAAAGAATCCAGACTTAAAAGTAACTAAAACTGCTTCCAGATGACATGATCTTGTATATAAAAAATTCTCAGGAATACACTTAAAAGCAATCAGTGATAACTAAGTTTTACAGAGTGGTAAGATACGAGATCAATAAATAGCAATGAATAATTCCTTCCTGATCATTCCCTCTATTCACCACCAATCTGCTATCTAAGGGTGTTAATTTTGCTTGTTTGCCTTTGTTTCTTTATATTACTCAAATGAATGACATCATGTTATTTTTCTCTCTCCTCTTAACTTATTTACTCGCACAATCCCCTCAAGTTCCATTCATGTTGTCGCAAATGGCAATATATCATCTTTTTGTGGCTGAGTAATATTCCCTTAAAATATTTTATTTGACTTATCTGTTTATTAACAGCTAACTCTTTAGTCTCCAAGAACACTGAGAATCAAAAGAAAGAATACATTGTGATAGATCTTTCACACAATTTGCAAAATACTTACGATCATCCCATTCTACAAAGATACTGAGTGTAAGAAATATTGAGCTTTTTTCCTACAGGAAAATACATAGGCCACACGGTATTAAAATGGCATATCCTGGGGGTTGAAACCTGGATATATAAGCCCATAATGCAAGATGTTTCATTGCATCAAGCAGGGTAACATTACTGTTTTTGGTCAGATCTGAGAGACTCAGCACACACTCCAGTCATCAGTCTTCCATACATGACTCCCATTGGCAAATAAGGATTAAAGTCAACACTGACCTCAAAGAACTGATAATGCGCATTTTAGAAAGCATTTTCACATTCATTATGGCAAAAGATGCTCACAAAACACTTTGATATTATCTGAAGTGTTATCTCCATTTTATAGGTAAAAATCATTCATATCATCATAATGACTTACATTTACTGAAACATTACTTTGTGGCAAACACTGTGCTAAATATTTCTCATGCAATATTTTATTTAATCACTATTAACATACAGTGAGATTCATCCTATTATTAGCACTAGTTATATAAGTTAGGAAACTGTAGGGTAGAGAAGGTAAAATTTTTCTTGCAATCACATCATTGATAATGGAGTTCGGACTTAAATTTCAGCGGGCCTGATAACAAGCCCAATACTGTTTCTACTGCTAGCCTCAGCAACAGATTGGCTGCAATTTTGCATTTTTCTTGCCTTCCATCACAAAGGTAATAAAATATTTGTCTGTATTAAACTCTATCTTCCTTTAGTTAAATCTTTCTCAAGCTTTCCCTGGTTTATTTGTGCCTCAATGTGTTCCTTGTGATGTGGCTGACTGACTTTAGTTTTCCCAACTCTCAACTACTGCATATTCCTACAGAGCTTCAGAGGGTCCCAAGCCTACCTTCTGTGTTTCCCTCTCTTCTTACTGTCATTTTTCAACCCCTTCTACCATCCCTGGAATCACTCAGTTGATGGTGCTGGGTTGGCTATATAGTGATCTTAGGAGATACAGGAAGATTATGTAGCTTTGCAAATGCCTGCCTGAAATGTTATTTTATGGTTTTAACTTCAGTGACCTCTGGCACCTCAGGCCTACACACCAGTACTTGTACAATAAACTTTTTTTTTTTAAAGGCATTCCCAGCTTGGTGACTTTAGGTTTAAGCATTTCATTAGTTAGAAATAGCCTCTCAGTCATAGTGTCTAGGCTGATGGTTCTTAACATTCAAATGTGAAAATGCAGGCATGTGTATAGAAACTTACAAGTTCAGATTGAGCAGATCTGGAATAGGACCTGTGCACCTCTATTTTAAATGAAGATATTCTTTTTTTTTAAAAAAAAAAATATTTATTTATACATACAAGAGCTGGGGTACAGGCCAGATGTGCTAGGGGTGAGAGGATTCACCAGAGGCAGAGTGGGGAACAGAACAGGCAGACTGACTGAGGGGAGCAGCTGGCCAGACAGGAGAGGTCTGCTGTGCCATGTGGGTTGCTCCCTGGCAGGCCAGGCATCTAACTCCTGCTGCAGAGGCTGCAGATTGCTTCATAGTGCTGTGCTTAACCCCCTGCACCACCAGGTAGGCCCTAAATGAAGACATTCTAATGTAAACCTAATGGTGAAAATTTCTGCCCCAAATATTTAAGTTTTGTCTGGATATTGATACCCTGTCAGTGCTTTCTTATGTAACAGATATATTTAACAAGTACTATTTTCCAAGCAATATTACTTGCACTTTAAATATATTTGCAGAGATGTGAACCTCTACCCCTGGAACAAGGAATTGAAAATCAACATTACCTCAATTAATATAGTGTTGAAAATGAAAAAAAAAAAAATAAGTCAATTGATCCTGACACCTGTGAGGTAAATACTATTATCATCAGCCCCCTTTGGATACTGAGGCTAATTCAGTACACAAAACTTATTCAAGATCATAGCAAACATTTTCTATTATAGTTAAAAAGATACAATAATTATATCCCACAGGAATATATAGATTTTCATGTTATTTGTATATCAAAGTTCTGTGAATATTGTTAAATAACTATCAGGAAAACTTACAGCATTAACCAGAGTAAAAGAAGGCATCTGGATCAGTTTTATTAATATTAAGAAACACATGAATGAATTGTGTTTCCAAATCTCCTCCTTCAGTGAAGTTTTACTTCGAGGGAAAGGTAGGGAAAAACAGGAAAGAAGGCACACATATTTGAGAACGTGGATGTTTACTACTGTCATTGAAATGTATGGTTACAGTCCTCCTTTTCTGCATTTTCATAAATCTAGAAAACCTTGGTCTTCTTGATGAACTGAAAGTTGATTACAATAATATCAATGGTGTGACATGTTGTTTGCAGATCCAGCATCCAATATTTCAGAAAGTGGCACATGAGTTCAGACTTCTGTGTTTGTTAATCCACAGTGTTGTGCTGATATTTATTTTTTTAAAGATTTATTTATTTATGCATACAAGAGCTGGGGTACAGGCCAGAGATGGGGGCGGGTGTGAGGATTCACCAGACAGAGTGGGCAACAGAACAGACCGACTGACTGAAATACACTGCTGAGGGGAGCAGCAGGCGAGACAGGAGAGGTCTGCTGCGCCATGTGGGTTTCTCTCTGGTGGGCCGGGGACTGAACATGTGCTGCAGAGGCTGCGGACTGCTTCATAGTACAGTGCTTAACCCCTTGTGCCACCAGGGAGGCCCTGTGCTGATATTTTAAAAAGTCGTTTATTGGTACAATAGATCAAAGAGTAACCTAGATACATAGGGGCTGAAATTCTAGTCTCAGTTCCAAGCCCAATAAGCTCTGTGTTCCCACGCCTCTCAAAGCCCCAGTTTTTTCATCTATAGAATGGATGGGTTCACCCTAGGTAATAGAGAAGGTAAATAGCACCAGTGTTAACATTCTCTAGTTAAGGTAAGAGCCATCATGAAAAGAAGTGCATGGCTTCTATTTCTTCAAAGTAGAAATTTGTTCCTGGGATCTATGAATACTGATTAGAAAGAATAGGGTGCTCGGTGGTGGACAGCTCACCTATCTTACCTACAGAAATGAAACTGTCAAATTTCATTAGGTGTTGTCAGGTAACACCTATCATGCTCAGTGATAAATTGTGCCTGAAGCATCGTTAGGCTAACACTCAATTATATCAGGGTTCTAAAGAGGCAGTACATTTTACCCTTGTTTAAATTTTGAGAATTGGGGATACTATAATAAATGTAAACTGCTTAACAGGGTGCTAGAATTTGTCGCCTCTGAGTTTTTCTGCTTTCATTTTGAGGCTGTGAATCTGCATAAACATCAGTAGAATTATTTTCTGGAAAAGCACCTTTGTGTATTTTGCCAGTTTGCTCCTTGACCTACCCCCAAGAGAGCAGAAGTCAAGGAGAACTTCCTAGGGGAACATGGCCCAAGGGAAAGAGTGGAGGGTTGTGGTTAGGAAATGTCTGGGGTGGGGTGGGGGGTTGAAACCTTTGGGGAAGTCATTTTTTCCCTTTTTCATTTGAGGCTTAATGCACAGATTTAATTTTTTTATTATTATTTGTTTTTAACTGAAGTAGTAGTGGGGTACCTCCTCAGGTATTACCACCACAGTGCACCCACCACCAACTCACTGATATTCCACCAGCACAGACCGTTGTGCTTCCTCCTCTCTTTCTTCTTCCCCCTTCTCCTTTCCCCCCCTTGATGCTTCAGTTTTGTAGTCAGCTTTCAAGGTTTAGTTATTAAGCTCTCTTTACCTAACTATTAATTCAGTTTCTTTGTATTCCTCATATTAGTGACACCATTCAGGATTTATCTTTCTTCTTCTGACTTATTTCACTTAGGATTCTCCTTTCAAGCTCCATCCATGCTGTCATTAAAAGCAAGAGTTTATCTTTTTTTCTTAAAGAATTATTTATTTATACACACAAGAACTGGGGTGTAGGCCAGAGATGCAGGGAGTGAGAGGAGTCTCCAGAGACAGAATGGAGAGCAGAACAAGTGGATTCCCTGGAATACACTGGTGAGGGGAGCAGCAGTGAGACAAGAGAAGTCTGCTGTGCCATGTGAGTTAGCTCCCTGGCCGTGCATCGAACCCATGCTGCAATGGCTGGTGATAGCTTGACTACACTGAGTCTTTAACACCTGTGCCGCCAGGGAAGCCCCAAGTTTATCTGTTTTGATTGCTGAGCCATATTCCATTGTATATATATACAACATCATCTTGATCTACTTGTCTGTTCGTTGGAAATCACGTTGATTCCATAATTTAGCTATAGTGAATAGTGCTGCAAAAACATGGAAATGCAACTTCCCTTTCAAATTAGTGTTTTTGAAACTTGTGTATATATGCCTACATGTGGAGTTACTGGGTTGAATGGCAGATACATTTTTAAAAAAAGATTTATTTTTATTTAGGCATACAAGAACTGGGGTGCAGGGTGGGGTGTGGTGAGATGATTAACCACAGACAGAGTGGGGAGTAGAACAGGTGGATATACTGAAATACACTGCTGAGGGAGCAGCAGGCAAGTCAGGAGAGGTCTGCTGCGCCATGTGGGATATCTCCCTGGTCAGGGATCGAACTCATGTTGCAGTGCTCAGTGCTTTATAGCACTGATTTTAACCACTGCACCACTAGGAAGGCCCTGGCAATTCCACTCCTAGGTATTTACCCAAAGGGCACAGAAACATTAATTCAAAAGGACACCTGCACCCCTATGTTTATAGCAGCACTATTTACAACAGCTAAGCTATGGCAACATCCCAAATGTCCCAAAATAGATGACTGGATCAAGATGTGGTGCATATACATGATGGACTATTACTCAGCAATCAAACAAGATAAACTCATGCAATTTGCAGCAACATGGATGGAGCTGGAAGGGATCAAGCTCAGTGAAATAAGCTGGCAGATATATTTTTAATTTTTGAGACACCGCCATATTGCTTTCCATAGGGGCTGAACCAGTTTGCATTGCCCCCAGCAGTATGGGATGGTTGCCTTTTTGCCACATCCTCACCAGCACTTGTTTCTGTCTTTTCCATATGGGCTACTCTCACAGGTGTGAGATAGTTTCTCATTTGGGGTCTTGATTTGCATTTCTCTAATAATACATGATGGTGAAAATTTTTTTTATGTGCCTGCTGGGTGTTTTAATGTCTTCTTTGGAGAGGTGTTTGTTTAGTTCTTTTGGGGGAGATCATTTTTTTCTTCTAAGAAGGCATTGAGTTGTCAGAGTCTTTTCATTATCAGCTTTTCTCCTTTATTCTAAAGGGAAAAAGCTCTTGTTCCCTCTGGGATTGATTTTCTGTTTCTTGTATTACTTCATCAACCTTTTTGTTGAGGAGCCATAGAATGATGCTGGATATTCTCTTTAAGATATCAGACATTTCAGGATGGATAAGCCCTGTGGCTTGGCACCTTGCGTGGGTGAGAACGTGCTCTCACCATAGTGGTTTTTGCTGGGCATAGGAGAGCGTGTGATTTTCTTGATGTGATTGCTGTCTGATATTTCAAGAATTGTTGTACTTGTGACTTGGGCATATCTTAGGCTGGGGCAGTCCAGGCTGAAAGGGCTTTTTTGTCCCTTAGGGAATATCAATACTATTTCAGAAAAGAGCCTTTCTATAAAGATCAAAGGAAAATATCTATTCTCTCGCCTGAGGCTTCAGCAGAGCATTTTTCTCGTTAACATTATATTTGCTGCAAATGTTTGCTATGTGTGAGACAATGAGGATTATTAGGTTACTATCTTTACTGGGAGGGTAATTGCTCTCACCCCTAAAGAATTTTTAGTTTGCTTCTGATGGCCTTCCTTATTTTCATGCAATCCTCGCCCCTCAACCCCCAAAACTTGGTTACTTTAAAATAAGTTAATATTCTTCTGTGGCAAAGTATGGGTAAATTACATCTACATTTTCTAAAATTTCCAAAGTAATACTAGATTAACCTATCAAACAATGAAAACATATGGAATAAAACAAACGTCCTTTTTTTCTCTTGTAGTTATCTTTATTTTTTAAATTGTATTTTTGAAGTAATTTTGTTTTACAACATTGTCTATGATAAATGTCCTGTGTAACCTCTTTGTCCCATCCTCAGTGATTTCTCTTTCATTTTTTCTAGTTTCTTTCTCATGCATTTACAAGCACATGTATTTAGAAGCCTTTGAGATTCTTCTTTGTGGCCAATGAAACTTCCCGCAATGTCGATAAATGTTCTAAATCCGCAATACCCAACATGGCAGTAGCTAGCTACATGTGACTATTGGATGCTTGCATTGACTGTTGTAAACAAAGATCTGAGTTTTTAATTTTAATAATTTTTAGTTAATTTAAATCCAAATTTTAGTGGCCCCATGTGCAATTGTCTTTGATATTGGGCGGAGCAAAGTTGTATAGCAAGTACTTGGAACTCAGACCAAAAAAAATGCAACAAAGGGAAGATTCCTATCGGTACTGGGTTGCATATATTTTACAAGAGATACTTTTTTGCATTTAATGTTTACCATCCCATATGATAGACTCTATTATTAATATATAAAAGAACTAATGCTGGGAGAAATTAGGCACCTCATCAATGATAGAAAGTGTTAGAGTATGTCTATGGCTTATAGTTGCTTGTTGGTTTTGATTTTTACTTTGTATTGATTAGTCTTTTTCCTGGTCTCTTATTGAGGTTTTCTAAATTCCTGCTATGAGTGAGACCTTCCAGTATTTTTCTTTTTCTTATTTCGCTGAGCATGATCCCTTCTAGCTCCATCCATGTTGCTGCAAACTGCACGTGTTTATCTTTTTTGATTGCTGAGTAATATTCCATTGTGTATGTGTACCACATCTTCTTGATCCAGTCATCTATTTTTGGGCATTTGGGTTGCTTCCATAGCTTAGCTATTGTAAATATAGTATGTATTCAAACCCAGACAGTCTAGCTTCAGAAGGTACATCCATGAAATCAACCATGTAGTGAACTAGAATTAACAAGAGTTGTGTTGTTTTGTTTTAATCTTTGAATAGAAGATCTGGGGTCTAGGCCAGAGGTGTGGGGGGGTGAGAGGATTCACCAGAGAGAGTGGGGAGAAGAACAGGCAGATTGATGGAAATACACTGCCATGGGGAGCAGCAGGCGAGACAGGAAAGGTCTGTTGTGCCATATGTGGGTTAGCTCCCTGGTCAGGCATCGAACTCAGGCCATAGCGGTGATAGCACTGAGACTTAATCCCTAGGTCACCAGGGTGCCTCCTTGGCAAGAGTTGTTGGATAGACTAGACTAGGTTTGAATCTTGATCCTGTCATTCATTGGACCCCTTGACTGTGTGACATTGTGTCAGTCACTTAGCTTCTCTGATTCTTAATTACATATTATATGAAATAGGTCTTATAATTCTTTCTTTTATCACCAATTGGGCATAGACTTAAAACATAGTATGTGCATTTCTCTCTTCCATCCTTCTCATCAAAAGTGATTTTTCTGGTGGGAAGCCCACCTATAGGTGAAGATATCATCATGGGCCATGTAACAGACTAAATGAGTTTCAAACTGATTAAAATCATGCATATATGTTGGTTCTTGTGGGCCAGACCTCATTAGCACAAAATTCCAGCATGATGACATAATTGAGGATGTATTATCAAGAGAAGGAAATGAGTTTCTTGAACTATCACACTGCATAAAAGGCTAAGGCAGGAAGCAATTTGGTTTGGTGGTGTGAACTGGTTCATGCCTAGAATTTGCAGTCATAATGACTGTGGATCAAGTCCCAGTTCTAATGTTTATGCCTTCCTGACCTTAGGAAGGTCACCTATGCTCTATCTCAGTTGGCCCAACTCTAAAATGGAGGGAGGTATTAATAGCACCTATCTTATTGGATGTTTAGCACTTAAGGCCTAAGGCCAGATATGCAATAATGAATGCTGCTGCTGTTTTTTTCATGCAATCCATGTGCAGCAACAATTGCAGTAGCTTAATCATCATCACCCACAGCCAGGGAGTGCAAGTGCTCATGACATACGTTCTCATCTCAACTGCGATACCCTGCGAGGTTCCCCAAATCCTGTGCTCCAGGGTTTTCCTTTGAAAAACTGCCAGTAGGCAGTGACAGCTCTTCCTATACAGTTTCTATACTAATTAATTAGAAACACCTATCAAATATCTTGCATATCCAGGACATACAGATCAATCTGCTAGAAAGTATGTTTCTAGTCAGTACCTGCAAGGGAGAACATTTCTTTGATGACTCCGGGGTATCCCAGTATCTACTTGAGTCTAGATTTAATGAGATAGTTAATTTCTTCACAAGGCCCTCTCTCCCAATCAACCTGATCCCCCAATTACATGGCATCAGGTCCATTTGTATTTATTTATGCATACAAGAGCTGGGGTGCAGGCTAGAGTGCAGTAGGGTGAGATGATTCAACAGAGACAAAGTGGGGAGCAGAACAGGCAGATCTACTGAAATACACAGCTGAGGGAAAGGGTTAGAGGACTAGGTAGGAGATTTCTGCTGTGCATGTGGGTCAGCTCCTAAACTGGGTATCGAACTCATGCTGCAGTGACTGCAGATAGCTTCATTGTGCTGAGACTTAACCCCTTGAGCCACCACAGAGGCCCCCATTTAAGAAAAGATTTTTTTTTTTTTTTATAGAGGCATGCTTTATTTATTTGTTTGCTGGTTTCTTTGTTTGTTTGTTTATACATGCACTGGGTACAGTCAGAAGCGCGGGAGGGCGAGAGAATTCACCAGAGCCAGAGCGGGAGCAGAGCAGGCAGAAGGACCGAAGTACACTGCTGAGGGGAGCAGCGGGCGGCAGGAGAGGTCTGCGCGCCATGTGGGACCCTCCTCCGGTGGCCGGGGAGCAGCGGGGATCGAACCGGCGCCGCAGAGGCCGCGCGCAGCTTCGCAACCCAGCGCTCAACCGCTGCGCCACCGGGGAGGCCCAAGAAAAAGATTTAAAGGCAATTTCATTGCAATTTTAGTACTGGTGGTTGCTTTTGTATTCTTGATTCTCTATATTTTGATTCTCCTTCAATTTTCCCAGCTCTAAAAGGAAACCTAGGCATTCTGAGTATGCAGTTTGTGAACCTTGCCACCATTTGATTGGTGTAATGTATTTTTGCAACACATTTGTAACACATGCTTCTGATAGACTCCATTGCATGACTTTCTCTGAGAGCTACTGGAAATGTCAGTTTTTTTTTTTAAAGGGAATTGTTAAATGTTAACACAAGAATGTTTCAGAAGTTCTTCCAGGAAAGGATACTGTGTAAATCAAAACATCAATTCAAATAGTCAATCACTATTAATTTAGTGTAATTGGAAGAGAGACCAGTTGGTACTGGTGATGAATCTAAATAGTAGAATATATGAAAAGGAACATGGGGGTAGTTGGTGATGTGTAAGAAACATGCTGGGCTCGCTTTAATGAAAGATAAAATTCATTTGTAATTATAATCACTGTAATAATAGGATGGCATTAAGGTATTTGAAAACACAGTTTGGGCTATTAAGTAGTCTGAATATTCCTCCAGCATTCTGTTTATACTATTAATTTGCTAGAAAAGCATTTCTTCACAGATCATACAAGGTCATGTTAAGCCCACCCTGTGTCCAAATGATCCTAAAACATGAGCTTTTGAAGCCTTATTAATAAGAACTTATACTACTAATAATAACAAATCTGTAAAGATCAAATCCTAGAGAAGACTACAGGATATGCTGTCTTTTATTTCATTTAATTGCTTTGCTTTGTCCTATTATAAATTTCACCTTTAGTGCCACTTTTCACGTGCTGTTGGGATTAGAACAGTACACTGAAAACCCCAGAACTAAATGCGTATTTTTAAAGAGACCCACTTATTAGTGATAGTTAATCTTCAATGAGTGTAACATGAGTAAAGTAAGTAGATAATATAAAAATGTTAAATTTTATTGCTAATCTTAAATTCTGCTTAAGGGTGAAGAAAAACCTTCATATTATGTCTAAAGAGTCAAGTCACACTAGATTAGCATTGTTATACATTAATAATGAAAATAGCTGAGCCCGATTAGTGTCACTTAAAGTTTTGTGAATCAGAGATATGGCCTTACAAATTAAACAGTTTGAATACTGGAGAAGAGTCCAGAGAGATAATTCTTATTAAAAAGTTAAAACCTTCACTTTTCTTCTAAAGAAAAATTTATCATTCATATAGAATTACATACCATTCACTCTATAGCATGAAAAGGGTGAATCTTTGCAGACCATAAAAGTGTAATAAAGGCGGCACTAAAATTGATTTTCATTTAAGTAGATTACCAGCATTTCCTCCTTAAACGGAAGGCGTAGTCTGTACTCCTCCAACCTATTTTCAGCCATGATTCTCTCTATATATGCATGATTAGACACCTCCCATTTAGGGATGTTAAATTGTCCTGGTTATTCCCACCCACAACCCCAAAACCTTTCTCAGCCCAGCAAGAGAATGGAAACATACAGGGAATGAATGTGCAAACATTTCTTAAAATACAGATACACATTGTGAAGTAGATCAAGTGGGTTTACCTAGTTCTTATTGCCTGCTTCCTTTTCTTCAACCCTACCCAACATGCCCACCAATCTCTTCCCTAGAGGAAGATCTTGCAGTCACCCAAACTTTCCCTCCACTTTCCCACCTCTTTTTCCACCAGCAACTCTAACTCTGCAAAACTTTGTAGACCTAAGTCCACTTTATCAGACCCCTACTGTCTGTCCAGTGATATTAGTAGCAGGAGGAGTAATCATAATGTAACAATGAAAACAGCAGCAGTTTTAAGTGTAATGAGTATTTTCTCAAGCTCCATGCACTCTTTCAAGCATTTTATATCCAGTACTTCATTTAATTCTGACTTTTATAGATGATGAAATTGAGACATAGGAAGATTAAGTGACTTGTATAAATTTGCAGAGACTAAAAGGACTCACTCGTATTTGTTTAATTCTAGAGACCCAATCTCTTAACTATTCCTACTATTACTGAACACGTAGTCTTTGCAGAAGCAATGAGTTCATATCCCATTGTAAGCTTTTGCTGCATTCTGTCTTATTTTAAAAGTGGAGGGAGGAGAGAGGGTTAGTTGAGTACCCCAATGGATAAACTTGAGGTTTCTCATTTTCCTTGGTGAGACTTAGGACACCCACAGATGAGGGGATACAGTGACACTGACATAAGGAGCCCCTAATTTTCATTCCCTTTCCATGTAAAAATGCTTAAACCTATCAATTATGGCCAGGAGAGTAGACTTGATTTCTCTCAATACAAGTCATAGTAATTTATGTGTGCTGTAAATCCTTCAAAACACTTTTTCTTAAAAAAGGTCTGCAGGTGGGCCTCCCTGGTGGTGCAAGAGGTTAAGTCTCAGCAGCATTGCAGCTGGAGTTCTATCCCCTGCCAGGAAACTAAACCACATGGAGCAGGCCAGCTGCTCCCTTCAGCAGTGTATTTCAGTAGATCCCCTGTTCTGCTCCCCATTCTTTCTCTGGTGAATCACCTCAACCCTCCCCCTACCTCTGAACTATACCCCAGCTCTTGTATGTATAAATAAATAAATAAATCTTTTAAAAAAAGTCTGCAGGTATGGGCATGGTAGGTCTCTGAGTTTATGTCACTTCTCATTGAGATTATCAAGTACAAATCTGTGATTTTTCTAGGGTTAAGTTAGTGGGTGAACAGCACAAAGCTTGGGGATAGCCCCCAGTTACAGATAGAGTAGTTTTTAAGACTTTTTTCATGCTAAAACTGCATCCTGACATATTTGCTGCTACACCTTTGCTTCTTCCCTATTTTTTCAAACAGTACTCTCTCCCATGTATATTCTTGGGTCTTTCTGGTTTCAACTCCAATTTCTAATTAACCAAGCATGATTTTGCTCCCTGAATGTAAGAATTATTTTCTGTTCTTTAATATGAACCATCAGGCTCAGGATCCACCTGCCCATAGGTTCTTAGAGGCCTTAATCTGTGCTTTAGTAGTCATTGCCTTTGCCAGTTGAAATCTGTTTTGCTCCCCAACTGTGTGTGTGTGTGTGACTTATTTAATTAGCTACATTTGGAACTGCAGATGATTTTAAAATAAAAACCTTTACCCTACTAAAGCATAAGTGAGGGTCACAACTTCTGAAACTGACTTGAAGTTCATCCTTTAGCATCTGCTTCCTGACCACACTTTAGCTTTTATCTCTAACCAGAGCAGACCTGCACCGAAGAACACCTGGAGCTCATTACAAAGAAAGCATGGGCTCAAAGGTACAACTGGCAGTGATTTTCCCATGAGTGGCCTTTTATGTTAACAATTTCTGGGTCATCTGCCTCCTGATTCTCTTCAGTTACTAACTCACTAGATATGCTCCCTGACAAAGTGCACACATACTTCGAACTAGCATCAAAATTGGAAGAATGAAGTCATTGGAGAGTAGATGTTAAAATGACCAACCATCCTGAGTTGCCCAGGATTGTTCCAGGTTCAGCACTATAAATCCTTAGATTGGGGAATCCAGGTCAGCCTCAAGACCTATCTAGGCCAGATAATACATTAGAAAGAATGCTGATCTTCAAATATTTGGACTCATGTCTTTCTAGTATTGTGTCTGACTGTACTTAATCAAATCCTTTGCCATATAGCCATAATATTTATCAAGAATTACTCTCTATCTTAACACTTACTCATTTCATGCTTGTCTTTCTCATCAGAAAGTAAAATCCCCATGAGTGCTAAAGTCATGTCTTCTTGGATACTCAATGCATTTCCAACAGAATGCCTCACATGAAGTAGGCACTTCAACCTTACCTCCTGAATAAGTGACTTAATTACACTGGACCGCAATTTTTTCATCCATAATTACAAGAATTATTATGAAGAACCATGGCAATGTGTATACGGAAGAGACAATATATGTATTTTGTTAGCCATTCAAAAAATATTTATGATGTTGATTGTGATGTGTGCTTGATAATACCTTTTATTAGGAATCCACATATTTCTAGGACTTATCAATGTCTTATTTAATTCCATCCTTGTAATTATCATTCAAATATATAGGTAGATATTATCCCCCTTTAATGAATAAGAAAACTAAGGTTTTAAAGAATTAGAGTGAGCTACATAGTTAGAGGACATAGTCCTCAAGCCCATCCACTCTTCTAATACCAAACAAAAGTTCGGATGGTTCCTAAAACCACCTTCATGGAAAATAATTCGCTAGAAGGACTCTCAAAACTCACTGACAGCTATTATAGTCACAGTTATGACTTATTACAGGGAAAGGAGGATACAAATTAAAATCATCCAAGGGAAGAAGCACATAGGGCATAATCCAGGAGAATTACCAACCATGGAGCTTCTATTATCCTCTGCCCATGAAGTCAGGGCATGTGATTCTCCTGGCATCATTAATGTGTGACAATATTCATGGAGTAGATCCAAACAGGGAAGCTCACCCAAGGTTTCAATATTTTTATTGACACTCTATTGTCTAGACATGATTGAATGCCCGTATTTAGATTTTTTTTTAAAAAAGATTTATTTTATTTATTTATTTATACAAGCACTGGGTACAGTCAGAATCACGGGAGGGTGAGAGAATTCACCAGAGCCAGAGCGGGGAGCAGAGCAGGCAGAAGGACCGAAGTACACTGCTGAGGGGAGCAGCGGGTGGCAGGAGAGGTCTGTGCGCCATGCGGGACCCTCCTCTGGTGGCCGGGGAGCAGCCGGGGATTGAACCGGTGCTGCAGAGGCTGCCGGCAGCTTCGCAACCGAGCGCTCAACCGCTTCGCAACCGAGCGCTCAACCGCTGCGCCACCGGGGAGGCCCTTTTGAACTTTTTTTTTTTGAGGTAACATTAGATTACAATACTGTACAGATTTCAGGGATGTAGTTCCTAACCTCAACAACTTCAAATATCATACCAAGCCCTCCACCAGTTATCCATTCATCATTTACCTTAAGCCAATCAGATTGTCCACATGGTTGACTCCAATTTCCAGGTGGTTTGGTACCATGTAACTCAAAGGCTCTACTCTAAATCACTTTGTTATTTACTGTTTTACACAGTGTTCCCAATCAAAGACTATCTTCCAGGAGCCGAGGGCAAAGACCGAGGTTGCTTTTGAACAAATTCAAATTCTTTACTATGCATAAATACAGACATGTCAAGCAACTTCTCAAAGGTTGCACAGCTACTTTCTGTAAACTCTAGTCAAATTCTCTTTCGTGCCCATGGTTTTATTTCCAGTGTTTTCTCTATGTGCCTGGTAAAATCTTCAGTTTTATGTGTTATAAAAAGATGTGTCCTCTCTTATATAGATCAATGAAAGACTTAATTGGATGTAAAAGAAATGGACATACTCCTCCCCCATCTACCTTTCCCTTCCACAGCTCTGAAATGTGAACCATTATAATGCCTTGAACACTAACCTAGACCTACACTAAGAAAAACACACAGTGGACAAAGGTGGATAGCTTGTCTAGAATATACTCCAATTCACTGCCATCCTCTTTCATGCACTGTGGGCATTCGAGCACACTCATGTGCACACGCACCCATGCAGGCACACCACACGCATCTACTGTACCTCACCTCAGCGGGTTCAATTCTATATTGTCTATTCAAGATATTCCAGTTTAAGTGTTAATAAAAATTGACAAATTCATGGGGTCATTTGCATTTCAATATTAATCTTTTGAACCTATGAAAATTAGGATTTACTGAAATACAGTGATAAGGGGAGCAGGGGGTGAGACAGGAGAGGTCTGCTACATCATGTGGATTAGATCCATGGCCTGGATTGAACACAGGCCGCAGCATTAATAGCATGGTAAGCACTGAGACTGAACTCCTATGCCACCAGGCAGGGTGCTGGGAACGACTTCTAATTCATCAGCACCAACCAATTATTCAACTTACCTCAAGTGCAACATTCTTTTCTTTTTTATTTCATTTTATTTATTTTATTTTAAGATTTATTTATTTATTTATACAAGCACTGGGTACAATCAGAAGTGTGGGAGGGTGAGAGAATTCACCAGAGGCAGAGCGGGGAACAGAACAGGCAGACCAACGAAGAAATACACTGCTGAGGGGAGCAGCGGGCGGCAGGAGAGGTCTGCATGTCATGTGGGACCCTCGCTGGTGGCCGGGGATCGAACTGGCACTGCAGAGGCTGCGGGCAGCTTCGCAACCCAGCGCTCAATCGCTGCACCACCAGGCGAGGCCCAAGTGCAACATTCTTTTGGCTACTCTACATTAGCGTCAAAGTAAAGTTCACTGTAACATTCCTCATGCTACTTTTCAGATGGGCTCTAATTTACCTTCTTAGCATTCAAACATACTTATTAATAGTCCATTTAAAATGAGGGAGAATGCAAGAGTCATGGTAATAAAGGAATGGCTGCCAGCTTTCAAAATACTGATCACTTAAATACACAGACTACAGGGTTCCTAAGCTCTTCCCATAGCCACGTTGGTTTTCCTTAAATCTGAGTTACTCCTCCGTTGAGTTTCACAACTCCGAGACACCATCGAAAATACATTTGCAAGGGGTTGGCACTTATAGAACTGAAAATATCCACTTGCTCTGTCTCTTACAATCATCATATTTGTCAGTCAAAATGTCAGCAGCTGCTACAAGGACACATTTGAGTTTAGTCAGTATCACAGTTGCTACTAGTAGGTTTTGCTTCAGGGAACTGTTACTCAGGAAGTCAAGTATCATTTTGGATCTAAAGTGGTTAAAAATTAATAGGCAACAAAGGTTGGCTGTGGTAAGCAAGCACCATTGCTAGAGAAACTGATGAAGATATGTTCTGGAACCATAACAAAAGCAACTGTCACACTGAAGTAGTCAGGAGAAGCACAGAAGAGATCAAATAATGAGAGGAGGGAAAGAAAGGGGACATTTTAGTATCTTTCAATACAAAAGAAAACTTTCAGGATTCTAATGCCAATACATTGTGGCCTGCTTCCCATTCAAAGTCTTCACACATCCCTTCAGCTGTAATTTCTGTCTTCCCATTACATACAGCTTTTGGTGTTGAGCTAATTCCAAGCTCCCTTCCCCAGCCACCTTGTAAAACCAAGATTAACCTGAAAACCACTTCAGGGAGCTTTCCTACATTGTTGGGAAGCAAAGAATGGGCACAGGAGCAGAAGGAACCACACACAAGTAATCCTGAAAGGAATCACCTCCCACCAGCCAGGGCTTCTACCATGGTTACCACTTTTTTTTTTTTTTTTTTTTTTTTTATAGAGGCATGTTTTATTTATTTATTTGTTTGTTCGCTTGCCTGGTTATACATGCACTGGGCACAGTCAGAAGCGCGGGAGGGTGAGAGAACTCACCAGAGCCAGAGTGGGGAGCAGAGAAGGCAGAAGGACCGAAGTACACTGCTGAGGGGAGCAGCGGGCGGCAGGAGAGGTCTGCGCGCCATGTGGGACCCTCCTCAGGTGGCCAGGGAGCAGCCGGGGATTGAACCGGCACCGCAGAGGCCGCAGGCAGCTTCGCAACCCAGCGCTCAACCGCTGCGCCACCTGGGAGGCCCCATGGTTACCACTTTTAATTTAACTCCTGCCTCAGGTGAGATCTTCCCTGTATTAGGTCTTAATTCCTGCAATTTGTACAGCAACAATTAAATTGAAACAAAGTAAAAAAAAAAAAATAAGTAACAATAGCAACACAACCCCACTTTGAGCATTTTACAAAAAGGGGTAGTTTTTATTTATTTGAACACTGAGAGTTTTATACCTTTTGCAAAATGCTCTCAACGAGTTAGTTCTAGTTCTTCTCTAAGACTGACAGTTGGCTCCTGTTTGAGACCATATTCCTGGCCTTTGATTTTTCTCAAATCAATATACAGATTTAGTTGTCACTCTTCGCTCCTCCTTAACTTGCCCATCTCTTATCCTGGAAGGATGCCTAACCAGGGTGAAATTAGATGCCAATAAGAGATATTTATATGAGGGATAGAAATAAATTAATATAAACATCATGTAAATATACAATCAGGTCTCAAACTACCCTGGAGACATTTTTATAATAGCTAGTTTTCTGCAGATCCCACTAGAGAAGTTCTATTATATGTGAAAATTGAAAGCAAACAGTATTGTCTCTGTGTGTGTCATTTGGATCCTCAGTTACCTTTCTACTTATTTAAATTGGACTGCATGTTCTTCAGGGGCCAGCTATTCCATTACCAGTAAGTTTTTGTTTTATTTTTTCAATCAAATGCAATTACACTTTTGAGCTGCTGGTTTCATCTTCATAGCTTTGTTTCCCAAAAAACTATATAGTATAACACATGTAATCATCTAAATCATTTCAAAATGCTTTATTCATTTACAGTTTCAGTACTGATAGCCTGTCGTTTAGAAAAGCAACAGACTTGCTCTCCCTGAGTCAAAGGGAACTGGCTGACAGGTGACTGATGGGAAATGTTCACACCTATTTAGTAGCTTTTCAGAACAGGCGGCTCCAAAAAACCTTTGTCAAGAGAGAGTTGAAGCTAAACATTGTTCAACTCTTTTCATGAAATAAATTTTAGTTCTCGGCATTCAGTTACAATGGGTGTGGCAAGTATATAATGAAGATGAACAAAACCAGATCCTTGATTAGATGCTTTGGCACAAAGACCAAAAACGGAAACGCGAAGTCCTAACACACCAGCCCTGAATTCTGCTGGCAAAAGTGTGCAGCTTGTACGCTGCTGGTGGAGATAGGAGCCTATTATAATCACTTGATGGAGGTGAACCATTAATATGTAGCTGGTGTTAAAACCAGAGCTGCCTTCTATATTCCGTGAGAAACAGACATTAAGCTCCTGGATCATGAAGTGTACTTTCAGCACCACATTTCTGGGTCAATCAACAGAATGTCAGGAAGTAGGTCCCTAACATGCACATTAGCATTTACCTCTGAAGCAGACAACTGTTGGTAATTATCTGCCAACAGTTTAAAAACATCTTTGCTCTTGGTTGTCAGGATTCCACTTGGAGATAAAATGGCCTTGATCCTACTCTTGCATTTTCAAGCTTTGAAGTAATTAGGCAGAAAACTGTCTATATGATTACCCTCATTAAAATATTTGACTTTCATCACAAACATGACATGGCAGCTCCCTCACTTGGTGCAGAATTATAGTCATATTTAAGACAAAATCATTTGTTTAGTGTGTCAACTCTCTCTTGTGGGCATACCTTATTCACTTTGTCAATGTCATCATCGAAATTGAGTTAATTGTCAGTTACCTGGAGCAAAGGAACAAAAGATCTGCAAAATGGCTCTATCTTTGTTTTCTAAGCTGCATTTGTTTCCAATATTTTCAGTCAACAAATTTAATTGAGTCTCTACTATGTGTGTCTAACCATGAAAAACATTTGTTTTTGTGGATGTGGCCAATTTTCTCTTTTTGACAGTAGGGGGAGAGAAAGGGAGAAGTAAGTTTCTAAATACATTCAGTTCCATGCTGTGTCGTCTTGGCTAAAATTTGTTTCAAGGATGTAATTTAACAAAACAAAAAAAATGACCTGGAAGGAGCAACCTATTACTCAAAAACAATCCCTGCTTCCTGTCCCACAGTTTAGTTCATTAGCCATTTATGTAGCATCTACTATGTGCTAAACACTGACTTCTGTGCTAGAGATTCAATGATGAAAAATCCCAGTTCTTTCTCCACAACAGAGATCCTGCTGCTCACTGCATGGGAAATCTGCTAGATGGAGGCAGCTGGATTAAGGCTCAGCATAGGAAATAAGACCAGAGAAGAGAACTAACTAATGATTGTTCCTAGTGGTAGGTAAGGGGTCTCAGGATCTTTACAGGGTTGACTGGGAAATAGCATAATCAAGGTACCAGCCAGCAGCCGCAATTTTTCTGCTGAAGCTTGACAATGCTCATCACATGTAGTGTGCTAGCCTTAGCCAAACCTGCAGATGACACTGTTCATGCAATTTGCTCTTTACTAAACAGAATAAAAAAGTCTGTGCAATCAAATCAGTGCAGACATTTAGCCAGGCCAAAAAATTCACCTGCTCCAATTAAAGAACTTACCAACTAGTTTAAGAAGGCACAGTAAAACGTTGATTAACTGCTATGCTTGGGGAATAGGATACTGCGAGTAATTAAATTTTCTAACCAAAGTTGAGTAGACAGCATTTTGTTGTTTTTAACCCTTGCTAACAATTATTTATAAGTGGTCAAGGCAAATTTCCAGTTCAAGTGAGTGAGATCCAGTACACAGAGTTTCATTTTCACTGGGCTAAGAAAAAACATTGAGGTCTTCATTAAGCAGATCAACACTCACTCTCCAGAGCAGGAGATGGAAAATTGAGTGTCTAAGACCGTGATTGACCTAAAAGCATTTCCTGGAAACAATTATTTAAAATGAATTCCTGATACTAGTTTGCTTGGGTTTCATCTTCCCATTCCCCCAAACTAAATTAATGATGATGATGATGATGATGATGATGACAATGTACTATTCTGGCTAATTTAGAGATTCAGTGAAGTAGAGTCTGCTAAAATACTACCTAATTGGACAGTAACAGGAAACACACAGTCCCTTAGACGTGAAAGGAGTTTAATATTATTTTTTCAGAGGAGGAAACAGTGGTCCAAGGGGAAGTGAACACAACATGGCCAAATTCCCACAATTAATCTATGAACTGAGCTCTACATATATTACTGCTTTCAGAACTCAGAGTTTGATTAACTATCTCCACTGGCAATAAATCATTTCTCTGAGATTATGTTTGCCTTTCTCTCAAACAAAAGATTTAGTTTCCATGATCTTAATTGTGTTTCCCAAACCCAAATTTCTTGATTTCATCAAATCAAGACTGCAATTACTATACCTGCTTTAGAAACATTTTTTTTTTTAATCTTTCAACTGGTTCAGTAGCTTGGGTATTAAATGACAAAGTCCATTTTTGGATACATATTACCTCAAATTAAACAATACAATCATTGCATTGTATTACAAATGGTCAAAAGCCCACATTTATCTGATAGGGGAATTGAAATGCAGCTTTAAAATATCATCACAGAAAGGAACAAAATGAAACAAACAAAAAGACCAACCTCTGCTCGGTCCCTTGGCTGACATTCTTTGATTGAAATGCAAACCTATTTTATGTTTGTTTTCAGAATACACATTAGTGCTAAGAAAAATTCTGGTATAAGGAGGTGAGGCTATATATTCTTCCTTAATATGACATTTTGTTCTTTCAGTTTGAGCTCTTTAATTCAGAAGGAATGCAGGTAGGAAATCACTGATCTAACAGTGATGCTCACGAGGAGAAACCTGTCATTTTTTTCCTTTCAAAATTAAAATAAGTGAAGTATTTGCTAAGGTATCATTTGAATATGTTTTCCCATGCCTACAAAGAAAATTATTCCAATTACAGCAAAATGTTGCTTTTTTAAGTTAAAAGAATTTCCTTTCACCTTTGAAAAAAGAAAAGTGGGCCTAATTGAATGCAGCAGTGTACTAAGTCATTTTCGTTCTTTCCCTGGCCAACTAGCATACTCTTTTAATATAGAATTTGCAAATAAGCAACCCCCACCCTGGGCTTTTTCAGTAAGCACTGGTGTGATTTAGTGAGATGGTGCACTTTTAACACAAAGGTTTTCAAGTTGTAGCAATTGCAAATTCTAAAGGATAGGATTTAGCATTTGACTATATGTCAAATCCTCACATGATTCCTATTGTTTCTCTGAGTACCGAATTTTTATCTTTAATAGAAATTTATAAAATAGCAAAGAATAAGACTAGAAGTGATTGTATTTAGCTCCTACACAAAGATGAGTGCCCTTGCTTTGCTCATTATTTTATTTTTACTATTGTCAAAATATTCAATGTACATTGCTGAATATAAGAAGAAAGTTATTTCACGGTAATGTTGGAAAAAGAAGTAACCAATGCCATGTATGCTATGCAGGGCAAGCTGTGTAACATCTTACATTGACCATATATAATTGATATTACATGCCTGACATGATTTCACCAGTAGAGCAATCAAATTCACATAACAAGTAGGGTTAAAATGTGCACAGGATAATGGACTGGTGGAGATTTCAGAGACAGTATTCAAGGAATACTCACATTTTCACTCAAATGTCTGTTCACAAATGTAGAGCCTATGATACAAAATGGTAAATCCAGTTGATATCATCTTTAAGATGTTGAACCTGTTTGTCTTTGGCCATATGGACCCAGCTGGGCAGATAATTCAGGCCAAAAGAAATTCTGGTTAGGGGCTTCCCTGGTGGCGCAAGGGGTTAAGCACCACACTATGGAGCAATCCACAGCCTCTGCAGCATGAGTTCGATCCCCAGCCGGCCAGGGAGCAACCCACATGGCAGGTCAGACCTCTAGACCTCTCCTGACTTGCCCGCTGCTTCCCTCAGCAGTGTACTTCTGTCAGTCTGCCTGTTCTGTTCCCCACTCTGTCTTTGGTGAATCCTCTCAGCCCCCCCATACCTCTGGCCTGTACCCCAGCTCTTGTATGAATAAATAAATCTTTAAAAAAAATTCTGGTTAGGATGTAAGTTATCCACATCAGAATTCTCAAAAAGCCTCTCTGTAATGATGGATATGTTTCACATCTGTACTACTTAGTATGGCAGTCATCAGCCATGTGTATCTAATAAGCACCTGATAAGTAGCTAGCATGAGTGAAGAGTTGAGACTTTAATTGTGCTTAAATCAATTCAAATTGAAATGTAAATAACCATATGTGGCTAGAGGCTACCAAATCAGCAGAACTACATTTTCCATATTCTATAATGGTAGCCGATCAGGGCATACTTTTGTTAAGGCTAGGATGGGGTAAGATCTAGATTCAGTTTTTATAGTTTTGAATATTGGATTCCAGAACTCATTAGCTGTGGGGACTTGGATAAGTTATATAATCTCTATGAGCTTCGGTTTCGTGATTTAGAAACTAAGAGTAGCAATAATCATCGTACTTTGTAGGGATGTTCTGAAGATTGAAGGAGATAATGTAAACAAAATTCATACCACTATGCTGTTATTATTTATTTAATCAACTCCAAAACATCAATTAATTTGAGTTTATAAAGACAGTTTTAATGTCAGCAGAGGTGTTTCAATATATAGGAACAACAACAACAAAAGCACAAAGGAAAAGTATATAAAGTCAGGTATTTCACTAAAGAATTCAATGATTTTCTCCGCATGACAAATTATGGTAGGGTGGAAAATTGGGAAGTGACTTCTTATTATAGCAGTGTAGGCAGTTTTGGAAGAAACGGATAAAATAGGTGGGATTTTAACACTTCTCAGAGGAACATGAGTATCATATGCTATGGCCAGAGGGACTTAAAACATATAGCAAGTTGGGGGAAAAGTCATTTTAAGGAATTCTCTTGGGAAGTTTTACCAGAAATTTTGCTGCTCCAAAAACTTCATTGCTTCTTTTATTTTTTTAATGATTGTATTTATTTATGCATACAAGAACTGGAGTGTAGACCAGAGTTGTGGGGCATAAGAGAATTCACTGGAGAGAGTGGGGAGCAGAACAGACAGATCTACTGAAATTCACTGCTGAGGGGAGCAGTGGGTGAGGCAGAAGAGGTCTTCTGCACCGTGTGCATTGCTCCCTGGCTGGCCAGGGATCGAACTTGTGCAACAGTGGCTAGCAATAGCTTGATAGCACTATGTCTTTAATTCCTGTGCCATCAGGGAGGCCCGCTTCCTTTATTTTTTTAATTCTTATTTTATTTTATATATTTTATACATAATTTTTCATTTTGTACAATGTATACATTTTCATCTCCGTTATAGTCCCCGTGAAATTCCCACCACCCATTCACCCATGCATTATCACCATGGCCCCATCCTTTATTTTTTAAGCAGAAGTTGCCAGGGTGAAGAATCGGTCTTTTCCTGACCAAGCGTTCCATGCCAGAGAACAGTATGGCACAGTTCTCTCCCCAAGTTCCCTTTGTTCTATAACAATGGAATTCCAAATTTTAAGCTCCGTTTACTGTCACCCAGCATAAAGACTGAATTTCTTGGGCCTCCCCGGTGGCGCAGCGGTTGAGCGCTGGGTTGCGAAGCTGCCCGCAGCCTCTGCAGCGTCCGTTCAATCCCCGGCCACCAGCGAGGGTCCCACATGACATGCAGACCTCTCCTGCCGCCCGCTGCTCCCCTCAGCAGTGTACTTCGGTCCTTCTGCCTGCTCTGCTCCCCGCTCTGGCTCTGGTGAATTCTCTCACCCTCCCGCGCTTCTGACTGTACCCAGTGCTTATATAAATAAATAAAAATAAATCTTTAAAAAAATAAAAATAAAAATTAATTAATCTGATGGGGGAAAAAGGGGAGTTTGTCTAAAAAAAAAAAAAAAAGACTGAATTTCTTAGTCTTCCTTGCAACTCGCTGCAGCTAGGAGACTCAGTGCTAGTGAATGGATTATAAGTGGAAATAGAGGGTTCACATTCTGGGAAATGTATTAAATGGGAAATTTGTCCTTCTCTTCCCTTTGCCCCTGCTTGCTACCTCCAATACAGAGAATGATGACTGGAGGAAGTTCTCTTTGACCACAAGAAAACCTTCAGTTTCATAAAGGTCTGCAGGATCAAAGGGTGAGATCATTTAAGCAAGCTGTGTACCTGAGAACTTGAATGCATGAGGGAACATATCTTGTTTAAACCACTCTTATTTAGGGTCTACTGTCACTCACAGCAAAACCTAATTCTTACTAATTTTACATATTTTAGCTCAGACTGTGTAAACATTTCTTTAAAGTGAACAAGACTTCCAAAGCAGACATGCTTTAGGTTTATATTTTTAAAAGTAAGGGACACATCGAGAGGGTGTACTTTGAAACTCATCCTATACATAATTCAGGGAACCACTCAAAATCAGATAGGCTGGTAACAGACACATAAATAAGGATATGAATGAAATACAGAACTATGAAGTCATGTAAAATGTCGCACCATCTTAAAGTATCAATCTGTTGAACAGAAATTGAAAGGGAAAATGGAAAGCTTCATTTTTCAGAGTACTTAATCCCGCTCCCAAAAAGCATCCTTTACCCTTTTAAGAGATATTGAAATTCATCGTGGTGTATCTGTGGACATAAACATATTTTTTTCTGCCACTTGATGCTAGTTAAATTTTGATGGAGACTATCTGCTATAGCAAGTCTTATTATTAAGCAGACAATGAAAGTATTTGGGGGTTGACTGGAGAAGCAAACCAGCCAAATGTCTCGTAACAATTTTATCCTATTAGAATGAAAAAGATTTCTAATATTTGTTCTTTGAAGGATAAATCTGTATCACATTTTAGGGAGGAAAAGATCATTAAGCAGAACCATTATTAGAATAATAGTGGTTTTAGACTTCAACAACTATTTGGTTTATTATTTTTCAAGAACTAAGAAACAGTACAATTTGGGTGCAAAGTACTCCCACTGGTCAATAAAAAAAAATCAATAGTTTCCCCCAAACTAATATTAGATTTGTTATTCAGAGGTCAGGGAATACTTAATTTTCAAGAGCCATGTGTGAGTATTGACATTTCAACTATATAGATGTAACTTTATTTACTGTAGTAAAAGCATATTAATGTTGATTTATTTAAACACTTCAGTGAAGTGGCAGTTCAGTTTAATCAAATACCAACCTAATTGGGTTATGTTTGATTTAAAAGTTTCAAAACATTACTATAAGATTTGTTAAAGGCTGAATTTAGAAAAGTTATAATCATTAAAAATTTACATTATGTGCTGAGGCTATACTGAATTTAGTGGCAAATTTCCAAGCAGCAGACCTTTTAAAAGACTAATTGTCTGTGACTATGTAATTCCCTCAGCTCTTGAGCAGGCCTTGCCATTGACTTGCAAATATCAAGTTACAACACTGCCCAGAGCATCTGAAAGAAAAATAAATGCCTAAAATATAGGAGGAAAGGGAATAGGGTAAGAGAATTGTTATATATTTGCATCTTTCTTTTTAATTTCCAAACCAAACCATCTACAATTGTCATAGTGCCAGCAAAAATTAAAATACTTCACATTAAAAATTCACTTTTTTCCAGATGTGCCATATATTTGAAACACAAGATGTCAGATTCTCTATTAAACTTAAAAAAATGCAATGATAGAGAGAAAAGGGGTATCCACTTAATAGAATTTTCAGGATTATATTGAACAATTTTACAGCCCATAGGCAAGGCCATGATAAAGTTTTATTGAAGGGAGGGGGCAGGAATAAATTCTCAGGGTGAAAGATTTTGGAACGAAATGAAAAATGGTAAGTGGTTGTTTTCATCAAGGGTAATATCAATACAGTTCCCTGTGATTTTGACATTCCCTAATGTTTACCAGAGATATTTGATAGGAGCAATAAATTTCGACACTTGTGATGCCTAATAGGGTAATCATTAGCCTCAAATTGTTACTTAGAATCTGAACTGCTTCTAGTGCAACCGAGGTACTACATTTTTAGCTTTATTTTTTATTAATTTAAATTTAAATTGTGCCATGTTGCTAATCATTAAATTGGACAGTACAGACATAATAAGCTAATCAAACATTATTTTACTTTGCTTTTAAGAAAACTTCATAAGTGGTGATGCAAAGATGGGTTCCTCTAAACCAGGAATGTCCAAAATGGCCACCAACTACCCAACAATGCTATCAACAACCACACGTGGCTATTGAACATGGGAAATGGGACTAGAGCAAATAGACATAAACTGTAGGTATAAAATAAACACTAGGTTTCTAAGTACTAGTATGAAAAATAAATCTACTCTACCTTATCAATCTTTTATATAGGTTCCTTGGCAAAATGATGATTTTGAAAATACATTGCGGTAAAAAAAATCATTGAGCTTATTTTCACCCATTTTAAATTTTTTATTGTCTAGTAGGAAACGTTAAATGATATGTATAACTGACATTATATTTTTATTGAACAGTGCTGTCCTAAGCAAATCAGGCCAATGATTTTCAGTTCATGAAGCATGAAAATATATCACCAATGGAAAAGGATTGAATTAGTGATGCAGGAGGCTACCAGAAAGGGAGGGTGGGGAGTGGGGAGGCAGCCCAATGGACAAAGATGGAGAATTTTTGGTCCTTGGTGGTGAGTGTAGTGTAGTAACATGTATCTGAAGAGGTGTGATTCTATTCAATATATCTCTAAAGCACATGTAGTAGTGTTATATACATAGAACGAGGTTCCAGGTTCCCTGCCCCATTTAAGGAAGGGTAGAACTGAGCAGAAAGGAACAAAAGACTGGAAGAAGACTGGAGAAGACACAGAGCAGAAAGATAACTGAAGAAGCAGTCATGCTTGCTTCTAGGCCTTGCACTTGCACCAGGCACTTGGGGAACAAGGAAGAAGATAGTTGAAATAGATGTGGGCAACAGACCCAGGGAATGGCTAACAATGGCAGGCTTTATCTAAACTTGGGTTTTCATTTTGCTCTTTTCCTTCTGAACTTGCCTGGCCCCTTCTGCCCCTTTCCTATGGGTGCCGTGGACTAGTGGCAAGCTTTCAGGCCTCAGTGGCCCTGCTTTGGGCCAACTCTGTTTGACTGTGCATTGAACCAAGAGGGGATGGGTTACATTGGGTATTTCATACGGAAACAATTTTAACTATATTCTTGCTCTTCTCCTTATTTACACTATTATATTCAGGTTCATTTATATTGAAGGTCTCACACACTAAGTGTGTATTTGCCTTAATACAGAGTATGGCAGAAGCCATTTATAGCAGACAGATTTGGGGATCAGGTGTCCCTCAGTTTGCCCTAAAACACATGTAGGGTTGTAAACCAAAGTTATCTCAAAAAAGCTGTTTTTACATTAAAAAAAATTAATGCTGCAAAATTTTGCCATTATTTCACTTATCACAACATTCTTACATAAAAGCTTTCTTTACCATGTGTGCATGACACAGGTCATGAAATCATTAAAAATATCTTATGAGGAGGGCCTCCCCTGGTGGTGCAGCAGTTGAGCGCTGGGCTGCAAGGCTGCCTGCAGCCTCTGCAGCCTCTGCAGCGCCGGTTCTTTCCCTGGCCTCCGGCGAGGGTCCCACAAAAAAAAAAGGAAAAAAAAAATCTTATGAGGAACAAACTTGTTTGCTCACAGCTATGGCTCATGTCTCTCCTCTATCTGGACAGTAACAGAGGACATAGTTTTTGGTGTGCTGTCTCCATTTCTTCTCCATTGAAGCTGCCTCCTTACTTCCTTATTTCTACATTAGCAATGGTCTCAGGGTTGGACTGTGAGGTTATCTGTATGACAAATCCTTCAGGCTGTTGAGTCATCTTTATCGCTCCAATACTGGGTCTGCCCTATGCCTGCAAACTCATGTCCTCTTCTCTTTTCTCTCCATCTATTAACTGAAGAAAGGATTTTTCTTCAATTAACCATGTTTTAGGCAGGATTTTCAACACAGATTTCCTATGATGCCATTCAATCTTTCCTGGTGATGGAAACTGACAGCTGATTTTCAGGCTGAATTCCCATTTGTCCATCATGTTTTCCCTTTCTACAAAGAATGAGGATTGAATCAGAGACTACATGGACCAATCATATAATCATAAAGTGCTCACTCTGAGAAAGAATTACGCTGGAGCTTGCACTTTTAAATAAGAAAATCTCCTGTTAGATGACAAGCAGTGGAGGAGGTATTCACACATAATTACTTCTAAATTCTTCTCTCCAGAGCATAGGAATCTTATATCATTAGCAGCTGAACTGAAAACCATGATACCCAAGTTAATATCAAGAATTATCAACCAGAAGGAAATATTTCTTACAAGTAAATTCCCCAGCTTGTCAATAGTTAAATGAAATAGATTACTTAAAACAAAATAAAAGTCATTTTCAGTTTTTATTGACTAAAACAGCAAACCAATAATATAGAGTGTAAGATGGCATACCATATATACATTAGGGTTCAAAACTATTGGAAGCCTGGAAGAAAAAGAAGCCTGAAGGAAATAGAAGTTATAAAAACTGTGAAAAGTAGGGCCTCCCCGGTGGCACAGCGGTTGAGCGCTGGGTTGCGAAGCTGCCCGCGGCCTCTGTGGCGCCGGTTCGATCCCCGGCTGCTCCCCGGCCACCAGAGGAGGGTCCCACATGGCGCGCAGACCTCTCCTGCCGCCCGCTGCTCCCCTCAGCAGTGTACTTCGGTCCCTCTGCCTGCTCTGCTCCCCGCTCTGGTGAATTCTCTCACCCTCCCGCGCTTCTGACTGTACCCAGTGCTTGTATAAACAAAAAAACAAACAAACAAATAAATGAATAAATAAATAAATAAAAAAAAAAAAAAAAAAACTGTGAAAAGTTTTTGATATAAAAAAGAATGCTATCTATGAATTTTGCATCTTCAATACCCAAATGCAAACATTCTAATTAGGTAGATGTCGAAAACAAAACTCTCTTTGGAGGGTATCATGCAACTCCCTGTATATGGTGAAAAGTGAGAGTCTCCAGAAACACCTCCACACCCTTGCTCCCTGCCACATCTATTATTCACCATCCCTTCCTACACACACACACAAACACACACACCACTCTACTTTTTGGGGGAAGTACAGACTAAAGGAGCCAATTAAGGCACAGCCATTAAATTAAAGGAATCTCAGCCCTTAACATTTAAATTAGGTTTTATGTTTCAATTCCTAGCAGAGAAATAAATCTGGGCTGGATGTAAATCTAGACAGTTGTTTTATTAGGTATAGGAGGCAGGACAAATGTCTGGATGGCATGGTTCACACATGGGAAGCTTCCTCATTCATAGAGGGAGTCTAGATATTTAGAAGAGAAGGGAGAGGGCAGGATCAGGGTTATGATCATGTGAAAGGACTGATCTGTCAAACGGAAGGTAGAAGACTAAGGGAGATGAGATTAAATGAAACAGTATGGAGAATGGACAATGACAGATGTCATGTAACAGTGACTCAAATAGTAAGAAGAGGAAAAAATAACACTGTGCTCAAACCCATGATAGCTGTCAAAGAGTTAAATCTAAAATTATACCAGAGGTTCTTAGGGAGTCCAGTATAATTGAGTTACTGTTGGGATGTACTGGATACAATGAGGAACAAAGAAGAATCAGCACTTGGATTGACTAAGAAGCAAGAGGTAAGTCGGTCTAGAATTTCAGGGTTAGCTGCTACAGATGCCTGTAAAACTGGTAAGTGGTGTACTAAAATAAACAGTAAGAACCAAGGAAAGAAGAGGACATAAAAGTGATAATCCAGGGGAAAATTAAGATGAGGAAGCAAAGAATGTCAGAACAATTTCATCCTACCCTGGGAGATGCAGTAAAGGTCGGTCTTGAGCCATAAAAAATTCTTTCCTCGGGGGCCTACCCTGCTGGAGCAGGAAGTTGAGCACAGAGCTGTGAAGCTGTCTGCAGCCTCTGCAGCACCAGTTTGATCCTGGCTGGCCGGTGAGGCTCCCACATGGCAGGGCAGACCTCTCCTGTTAGCATCCGCTGCTCCCCTCAGCAGTGTATTTTGTCAGTCTGCCTATTCTGTTCCCCGCTCTGTCTCTGGTGAATCCTCTCACCCTCCCACACATCTGGCCTGTACCCCGGTTCTTGCATAAATAAATTAAAAAAAATCTTTAAAAAAAAATTCTTTCCTCGGTCAGACTACCACAATTAGTGGTAACTTTCCATTCTTGGTTGCTTTAAGACATAATCGTTGTCCGTCTACTTTTCAAAAGAAGTGCACATGTTAAATTGATTCAACATCCAAAGTAAAAACTTCCATATGTGGCAATGAATACATTTGCCAAACTGAAATTTAAAGACAGTGAAAACTACCCATGAATGACGTCAGTACTTCATATGCCAGGCAGTCTATGGGAGCGTGGAAGTCTTAATGTGCCCTATTCCCAAGTAGCATCCAATTTAATGAAGGTGCGGTTATTTAGACACAATATTCTCTGAAAATTAATTTATTAATATAAATGGTAAATGTACATACTACATAAACTCAAATAGCCCTGTAGGGATTACAATAAAAAGAGAAATCTTGTCCTGTCCTCTCCAAAGCAAAGCACGCTCAGCATTTTTTTGTATCTTCTGATGTATAGCGCTATATCTTTAATTGTACAATTATATTATTTTTTTTTAATTTTTTCCTTCAGTTGTGGAGAGTATTTGTTGACTTGCTATTATAAGAATTCAACTTTCCGAAATAACACCTGCAAGCAACGCATACACCATATTTAGTTAAATCAGTTCAGTATTTACATTATTATAACAATATAACATTATTTGCAGCTGAGCAACCCAATTTATTATGATTGCCTCACCTTTATTCATTTTCTGGAGTTCATTAATTGGCTTCCTTACGCATTTGCTTACTTTTCTATGTACCAATATTTCAATCAGCCCCTAATTCTCTAAATAACTGAAAACCTCTGAATACACAAAGCTTTCAGCATCCTCTCATGTTCTTCTAGTAACTTTTCATCAGAGATCTCTGTTCTCATGTTCCTATCACCATTGGGGTGGAAACTGGCTGCGAGTTCTTGGAAGATGTGTTCAGAATGGTCACTGGGGGGTTTTACTGCTCAATTTATAAATTTTCTCTTATCTCCTCTGTTTTCAGTAGAAGACATCATGTCTGTCATCATTCAGGTTTGGTGTCACTGAGCCCAGAAACTTAGTGATTAAAGTCTCTTCAAAGAGTAAACTTTCTGTCTCCAACCAGAATGGGATTGGCACAAGCAGTTGTCTGCGAGGAGAAAATGGACAGGTATCTGGGAAGGAGGGTCCAATTTCTTGAATTAAAGAGTGTAGGGTAAAGAAAATGTCAGGCTTTTCTGCCCTCCCGCCATCAGGATAGATGATGGATCCTTGTCCTGAATACATGCCTGATGGCGGGCACCTGAAATAGGGTGTGGGCATAGGTAGATGGGATTCAGCTGAGCTAAGACTGTGCTTTTAAGGGTGGTGTCACGGGGACGCCGGTAGAAGCCAAAAGAGAAGAAGCCCGAAGCAGAAGCAGAAAACGCCAGAGAGCCCAGATAGAGTGAAGATTTGCTGGGGGCTGGGGGGGGACTGCCAGCCTCCCAGCCCCCCAGCACTCCTGCCAGCCATATGCCTGGTGAACCCCAATAAAAACCTGCAAAACCACTGAGGACTCTGACTCCTCCTTTACCCAGTCTGCATAGGATCAGAAAACCTGCTCAGTGTCCAGTCCTGCTCCTACAGAGATTTCATCAGGCCACTTGTTTTCAGTCTCACTCTATTGTCCTGCCTCAAAAAGTAGTTGATATTTCTATTTTGTTTGTGAGTGAAGAACTGGGGTGTAGAACAGAGTTGCAGGGGAGAGAGGATTCACCAGAGATAGAGTGGGGAGCAGAAGAGACAGGTTTGTGAAATACACTGCTGAGGGGAGCAGAGGGCTAGACAGGAGAGGTCTGCTGTTGGGTTAGCTCCCTGGCTGGGGTTAAAACTCAGACCACAGCAGTGAAAGTGCTGAGACTTGACCCCTAGGCCAACAGGGAGGCACAGTAGTTGACATTTCTACTTTCTGAAAGTTTCTGGGCTTCAATGGTAGGAGTGGAGCTGCCTCCTGCCTCACTATGCACCCCTCTGCAGAACTAGGTCTCACTTTTCCAAGGGCTGCTGAATTAGCGTAACAATGTCCATCTGCTTCCAGCTTCTTCTTCTTTTTTTTTTTTCATCTCCTCACAGCTGTAGTCTTCTAACCAATCGTCTTTTTGGGTAAATATGTTTTCAACTCCTTTGATATCATTTTAGTGGGGTTTGAAGAAGGAATGGGGATACATGCTCAGTTTAACTAACTATGACTAAGGCCCTTCATTTTTAAACATGAGGCAATTAAGACCTGACAAGACACAGTGGATCTAAGTCCATAATATTTGCAAATGGCAGAACCAGCTCTAGAGACAACCTAGAACTCCTAAATCTTGGTTCAATACACTTTCTAATTGCCCCATTGACACTCTCAGATGCAGCACTGTTATCTTGTCAATTGTTTAACACTCAAACTGTGTTTAGAGATTTCTATCAAGGATTCTGAGAATAGATTTAATGTATTTAGAGTCCTGTACATTTTATGTTGGCTAGTTGGTCTAACAATGGTTTCTTCTGAAAATTTTAGAATAGTACCCAGCCCTATCTATATATTTTTCAGAATATGTAATTAAAATAGTATAGCTGATATTTTTTTATGATGAAAACACTTTGTATTTATTAACAGCTACTTCTCTTGTCAGCTCTTTGTATCCAAAAGTTCCTCATCCATGAATTAAACCAAGAGCACAGGGAAAATATACAATAAGAGTTACACCTCTGATAGTTGCATCAGAACTGACAATGTACATTTTGTTCTTATCATTAATCCTTAAATATTATGTTATACAACTATTTGCATAGCATTAGACTGATAATAATAAAATTATACTGAGTAACTCTAGAGTCCAAGTCTGTTGTTACTATATATACTTGGCAACTTCAGAAACATTATACCTCATTATATGTGTTGGTAAACTGGGATCTTTACAGGATGAAAACAACACCCTGAATATGAACTGTGCAAACTCCCATTTGGCAGCTTACAAAATCATGGCAGTACCTTCCCATGCACCTGAAATTTTAAAAAGGAGTGGTAAAAACAGAAGTTTCCTAGAGAAGTAGAAAAGCACCCAGCTACCTCCTGAATATATGCTGGCTATGGGCCTGCTTCTCTATTCTAAGGATTTTGGGGCAATTCAAATGGTTTGTGATAACAAAGCAATAACTGTGTAGACAAGGGAATAGAACACTGGAAAAGGAGGAGGCACTGATTTTACTGAGGCCCCATGAAATTAGTGAAAGAGGAGGAATGCAATTGTAATGTCTAGGCTGGGGCAGGGATGGGGCAGAAAAGGGGGAGCTTGAAACTGCTGCCACCTGCATCCTGGAGAACTGCTAGAGCAGGCTTACACCCGGCCTGATAAGCAGTGATGGAAGAACAACCAGTTCCGAGAGAAAAGCAACTTCTCTGAGGGCCTCCCCTGGTGGCATAGCAGTGGAGCGCTAGGCTATGAAGCTGCCCACAGCCTCTGCAGTGCCGGTTCGATCCCCGGCTGCTGGCGAGGGTCCCACATGGTGTGCAGACCTCTCCTGCCGCCCACTGCTCCCCTCAGCAGTGTACTTCATCAGTCTGCCTGTTCTGTTCCCTGCTCTGGCTCTGGTGAATTCTCTCACCCTCCTGCACTTCTGACTGTACCCAGTGCTTGTATAAATAAAAAAATAAATCTTTAAAAAAAAAAAAAAGAAAAAGCAACTTCTTTGAAAAGCAATTTCGACTCCTCATTCTCCACCTCCCACCAAGGCCAGACCCCACCCTACAAAAGCTTACCCTCATCCCCCAGTGGGTGCCACTTCTCCGACCCCAGCGGGGTCAGTGGACCTTGCCCAGGAGCACAATAAATTTCTTGCCTGTCAGAAACTTGGCCTGTCTCTCCTCTTTATCTCGCCAATCCTTTCAGCTATAAGGGACAGGGAGTTGGAGGTTGGAGACAAGGAACCGCCTCAGTCTAAACAAAGCATTTTTGGGGGGGGGTCATTTATTATATTGATTTACTTATATTGTTGCTCATTTTTGCAAAGTATTTGATTTCTGCCCTCAGGTATACCTCCCAAAGTTCTCCCACAACTACAGCACCTTTGATCCATCACCATAGTCCCTTATGCTCTTTCCTCCCCTTTTTTGACACCTCTCCCTCCCCTGCTAGCCCCCCATTGCATTCCCCAAATCTATGATCCCTTGCAAGTTTTGTCTTCTTTCTGACCCTTGAAACAAAAGATTTTTAGTACAGTTTCATCCAACCAATGTTTTGAAAAATATAGATTAGCCAAGAATGGGTTTCAGAGAAGCCAACATGTTCATCCCTTGAGTCCTTGGGATGGGTAAACAAAGTCTCATGAAGTCAGAGTCCCTGGCTAGTCTCCTCTGATATCCAATGAGACACAAATATATTTTCCTTTTCTATGTGTGCTCTCATGTGGGAAAAACATAATCATCATTTTTTTTTAAAGATTTATTTTATTTATACAAGAGCTGGGGCACAGGCCAGATGCACAGGAGGGTGAGAGGATTAACCAGAGACAGAGCAGGGAACAGAACAGTCAGACAGACGAAATACACTGCTGAGGGGAGCAGCAGGCAAGACAGGAGAGGTCTGCTCGCCATGTGGGTTGCTCTGAGGCCGGCGGGGATCAAACTGGCACTGCAGAGGTTGCGGACAACTTCACAGTGCTGCACTCAATAGCCTCCGCCACCAGGGAGGCCCAGTAATCATCATTTTAAAAGATCTATGGATGATGAAAGCCTGAAGTTGATCCACGATCCCCTTATTGATATGTTACTAAGCAAGAAACTGTCATCCTGATTAAGGCCACATAAGAAAATATAATGTTCATTGCTTTTGCAGCTTGGCAGACCTGAAGTTGAGGATGTCACTAATGTTGCACAACAGTCACTTATTTCAGTGTACAGACTGGGTTTCCACTTATTAGAAAAGGTTCCCTTTAAAGAATATTCCATGGCTTACTTGATGGGTTTATCTAGTATTTCCATTGTATCCTTTTTGGTTTCTTTAAGTATAACTTCATTATTCTTAGTTACAGCCCTTTGTATCTTTGATTAAATCAATATGTTCTCTAGCTAATATTTACACAGTTAAAGATATTTGTAGGTCTTTAGACCTCCCCCCTAAGCCAAGTTATATATATTTCATTCCTTTAATCATCTTTATAAATTATTCTCTCAGTCCTTAAACAAAGGAAAGCCTATTACCTCATACTTTTAAAATGTAGCATTTTTTTCCTTGATAGAACATTTAGCTCATAGACATTGATCTTTCCTAATATTCTCTTTCTGTCCCCTTTCATCTGCTACTTTAGCTAAGAAGTAAATTCCAAGGCATAAACATCAAAGGGCATGTTCCAGTGGGGACACAAAATGCAGAGTGAAGGTAGAGGTAAAAAGAAGAAAAAATAAGTTAACAAAAGTGTCAATAATTAATCTCCCAGCACCAGGAGACAAGACACTGGAAGGTCAGTTACTAATCATACACTCAGAATGAGGTTCTATAGCCACTGTGTTCTTCCACCAAAGTGATCTAAGATGCTGAACACCATGCAAGATTCTTCTGTCTCTATTACTCCGAATCCTAGATTAAATGCAATGTAGACAAACAACAAGAAAGGGAAAGCAAGAATGATTGTAAAATAAGCTAGGAGAAAACTTACGATACTGTCATATCAAGCGATCTTGGAGAAGTAACTGTTTAAGAAAACATAATTCAGATAGTACTAAGACACACGGATTAAGATGTTAGAGGAGTTATCGCTGGATTTTGCAACATGGAGGTGCTTGTTGACTTTAAGAAGAGTTGTTTCAGTTGACTGGAATGGAAATGGATTAAATAACAGAAGAGCTGGCATGAGGTTGTAGGTGTGTCCAGACCACGGGGCATGATTTGGGGCAACAGGCAACACTCAAGGACTGCTTTCTCCACAGCTTCATTTTTCCCCCCACTATATTCTTAATAACTATTATGACAACAAGTAATAGTTTTAGAGAACCGACCTCAAGGGGAAGGAATCTTGACTCGCCCTACCCCTAGCTAAGTTCAAAAACCAATTAGAGGTGTAAACATGAGGTCAATGAGTATGAAAAGAGCTTTCAAGAATTTCGTCAATGAAAGTGAGTAGACAAATGGGGCAGTAGCTAAGGGAGAAGTAGAGGTTAAAGAGATTTATTTACATCATTACTTGAATGTCCCTTAGAAATGTTCCACCAAAGGATAAATTAAGACAGTGAGATTCAGAGCACAAATGGCAGGGCTGCACTTTGATAGGCACTTGAACACATCAGCCAGTGCAATGTGACAGAAATCAGTGTAGATATGGACTCAGGGAAGTATTCCTCAGCAGGCTACTGAGAAGATGTCAGTGTGATCTGAAATTTCAAATAGAAGGTGCTTAAGGTATATTGCTTCCCTTTTCCACTGCTTATCCTGACATCTGACACTCTCTTGTAGCCAGTCCACATAACCCAATTTGGCATTACTGGCCCACTGTAAATATCTATCTTTTCTCACTTCACTGACAAGGCTCCTTCCCTGTTTTGAGTCCCAATTCTTGACTGTCAGACTCGCACACCTTACTTTGTTCTCCCCCACAAATCACTCTAACATTATACTCATTTGCTGTGTAGGCTCTGCTCAAAAAACACCACCATCTTCCTGACCATTTCTCTTTTCCCCTCCAAACCAGCTATTAACTTTGAACATGCAGCATGATCCCACAAAGTTTCCTTTTAGTACTCTTAGGTAATGGTTTACTTGTGCACTTCTTGTTTCTCTAGTTAACTTTTTGAGACTCCTTGTATCTTCCAAAGCAATATACATCATCAAAATTGTGCATATTAATATTCAAAAATAATGATTTCATTGTATCAATTACTGTCTTTCCTAGAAGCATATGCAAAATACTAGCAGTTTTTCTAAATTATCTCTGACAGGTTGCTTTGGTGAAGATAAAAATGTAGTAATTCTGTTTTTGTCTTAGGTTTAATGAGAAATATTGTCAAATAATAATGTGTAAGTTTACAGTGTACAATGTGATAAATTAATACACAACTATATTTGTGAAATGCTAGCCACATAAGATTAGTTAATACATCCTTCACCTCACATAATTACCATTTTGTTGTTGTTATAGTGAGAATATTAGTACTCTACTCTCATAGCAATTTTTAGTTACACAAAACAAACAGCATATTGTTTAATAGTGAACTCTAGTAACCATGCTGAACCTTAATCCCTAGAAAAGCATTCATCTTAATAAATGACATCTTATACCATTTAACCAACATCTTCCCTACTTTATCCATCCAGCAGAAGTTCTACTTTCTGTGAATTCAATTTTTTCATTTTCCACATATAAGGGATATCATATACTACTATTCACTTAGAATAATGCCCTTAATATCCATCTGTGTTGTCACAAAGGCAGAATTTCCTTCTTTTCATGACTGAGTAATATTCCATTATTACTCAGTATATGTTTACATAGATATGATTCTATAAGGAATGCAGTTTTATTTTATTTATTATTATTTTTTTGTGGGACCCTCACCAGCGGCCGGGGAATGAACTGGCACAGCAGAGGTTGCGGGCAGCCTCGCAGCCCAGCGCTCAACCGCTGCGCCACCAGGGGAGGCCCAAGGAATGCAGTTTTAATAAGGAATTTATAAAAATCATGCAGCATTAAAACATTAACTTAAAAATTAATATAAAAGACAGTGATTGAGAGACATACACACACATCCCCACCAATGGCGACTTTGGCTATTTCCAAGTCTTGACTATTGTGAATAATGCAGTAATAACATGTGACTGCAGTTATCTTTATAAGACACATATTTCATTTCCTTTGGATATATACCTGGTAGTTTAATTACTGAATCATGTGAATGTTCTAATCATTTTTGGTGGAAGTTCCATAATGTTTTCCATAATGCTTGCACCAATTTATATTCTAACCACCAATGCCCAAGGGCTCCCTTTACTCTTGTCTTTACTTGCCTCTTCCCATTTGATAATAGCTATTTGAATAAGTATAAGGTGATACCTCATTGGTGTTTTGATTTACATTTCCGTGCTGAACTTAGTAATTATGATAAAAGTTCTCAATATTTAGACTTCCATGGACCTTTCTTTTTCTACCCTTTAGATTGTATATTATCATGCATAGCTGCAATAGCTCCAAGAACACCATCATCACAAATTTTTATGAATTAGTATTGAGAGTTTAAATGTATGCCATAAAAGTAGTATCGACTGTCACATTACTGAAATACCAGTACTCTTTCAATATATAGGTTCTTGAGACCAACCAAATCTACAGGTAGACTATGCTATCAAGGCATAGCCTAGATACACAGGCAATCTTCTCAATAAACATTACAAGGTAACAAAAATTCTAGTTTGAAGGAAAATATATCTGGCAATTTTCATTTCAACTGAGAAAATTGTTATGTATCACTGATGCATTTTTCTAAATGCAGTATCTCTTTTGCGTGTGTGTGTGTGTGTGTGTGTAGTAGTTGTTGATTTTGTAAACTCCAAAATATTTGCAATTATTTCAAAAGAAAGAGAAGTGAACACTAAGCTGAATAACCCAGATTATTGTCTCTACCTGGCTGCTGAATCATTTATATGATGTTAGCTAAATAAACTTTCTGTGTTCTCATTTCGTAAGATTATAATAAGGCAATTTGGCATGGAGTCATGGTTGTTTATTCTCAAATGTGTTCAGGGACCAAAAACACAGGGCAGTTGGGAACATAAGAGGACATTGAACTAACCAGAGGTGAAGTATTAACAATCCACTAGTTAATTTTCTCATAGATAACAGCCAAATTCTTTTAAGCTATTTTTGTTTTTGATTCATTACCCAAAAATGAAACCAGAGTTGGTGGAGGAAGCCATATAACTATGTGAGATACTACATTCAGAAATAAGAGACTCATACAACAAGGAAACCACATTGCTGTTTTAAACCATCATAGAGATGCTTTATAATATTTGTTCACTGGAGCGTATTAGATACTTAATGTATTGAAGTGAATAAAGGTAAATGAAACACTTAGTATATGTTAGGAGAAGATAAGATGGAAGAAGTAAGATTGAATTTAATTTTATCATGGAATAAAAAACACAAATTGTTTTTAAGTAGTCTTTTTATATATACACAGGCATTAAGTACATATGGATTTCTATTATTTTGCCTTCCTTTATCCAGTAAATCATTTTTATACTATAATTGTGCAAATACATGTCATAATATAAAAACAATTGGGACTTTTTGGTGATAAAGAAAATTACTTCCATGGGACATAAATACTTATTAGGGAAAAAGTTAGTTCAATAGACAGACAAGGCTGTTTTAAACCCCATTAAATAGCTTTCTCCCAGTAGTACCTTTTAGAGTCATTACTACTTGATGTGAATTGAGAATTTGCTCTTGTAAGATTCTGGTTTAGTGCTTCCAAAAGGTTTTTCATCATATGATCCCCTTTCTGAATAGGGATTAAGTATATCACATAACAAGCCAGGGAATGCAGAAATAATGATACTATCATAAAAGCATGGTAGTATTATAATAATTAACTTGAAAATTAATATAGGGCCTCCGTGTTGGCCCAAGGGGTTAAGTCTCAGAACTATGAAGCTATTGGCAGCCACTGCAGCATGAGTTCAATCCTTAGCCAGGGAGCTAACACACAAGGTGCAGCAGACCTCTCGTCTCACTCACTTCCCCTCCGCAGTGTATATCAGTAGTTCTGCCTGTTCGGCTCCCCAGTCTGAATCTAGTGAATCTTCTCACCCTCCACACATCTGGCCTACACACCAGCTCTTGAATGCATAAATAAAATAAATCTTTTTTAAAAAAGAAAATTAATATAAAAGACATTGTAAAACATATGTAGGACCTGAGCAAAGATACACAAACTGGAGCACTCAACCAAATGCAAAGGTACTGCATACAATTATTTTTTTAAGATTAATTTATTTATGCACTCAAGAGCTGGGGTAAAGCCAGAGGTGTGTGTGTGTGTGTGGGGAGGATTCACCAGAGACAGAGTGGGAAACAAAACAGGAAGATTGACCGAAGTACACTGATGAGGGGAGCAGTGGGCGAGGGCGAGACAGGAGAGGTCTGCTGTGCCATATGGGTTGCTCCCTGGTGGGCCGGGGGACTGAACTCACGCTGTAGTGGCTGAGGATAGCTTCATAAGTTGCGTATTAACCCCTTGTGCTACCAGGGAGGCCCTGCATACAATTCTTGAGCAACTTCAAAGAGAAAAAAAATTGACCGAGCACATTACTAATACATATGTAAAATATGAACTAACATTCATAATTTACCACCACAGGTATTTGATCATCCTCATGCTCCCTCATATCCTGAAATTATATTCCCCTTATCCTCTAATCTTGGGATAATTGTTTTTTAATATCTAATGAAAAGTACTCAAGTGTCTATTCTTACATAATACCAGGAAGTCCAGGACCCTTCTCAATATTCACCTGTATTACCTGGTCCTTTTCATTACCTTGCATTTTGAATCTATCTTCTAGCTCACTTTTTAATCAACTTCAGCTATCTTGGTATTATTATTATTCCTGATAACTATTCTCTCTCTATGAAGATGCACTCGAGGTATAGAGTCAACCCATTCAATACAACTCTTCAAGGTACTACTAACACATTGCTTGTGCATGTAACAATTTTTTACTAAAAAATGGCCTCAGAGAGGGTGATTGCTGCAGGTAACAACTGTAAAATCTGAGTATCAGACATCAGTTACTGACATAATTAGGTTTCTTTCCTAGCCAGTTGCCATGATTTTGGAGCCCACTTTCCAAGATTTTCCATACATTCCCCAACCATTCTCTCATCTCTGGGTGCCTGAGGAAAAATTGACAATGCAGGTCTCTAATGGAGGAGAGCAATTTTGCTCCATTTGTATCATCCTCTATCCTCAGCTCACAGCCTTTCCTTTACAACCAAAAGTCTCACTATTGTGTCTCCCAAATAAACCAGCTGTCTTTGTTCTTCCCATCTTGACTAGAGATGTAGCTGCCCTTACATTAAACATTCTTTCTTTTTTTATTCAGGTATAATTGACACTACATAATATTAGTTTCCAGTGTAAAACCATGCTTTGCTATTTGTATATATTGTGCAATCACTGCAATAATTCTTGCTAACAACTTTCTCAATACTTAAATTTTTCTTGTGATGAGTACTTTGAAAATTTCCTCTGTAAGTAACTTTCAAATAAACAATCCAGTATTGCTTACTGTGATGACCATGATGTACATGATATTCACATGGTATATGTATCTTATAGTTGGAAATTTGTTCCTTTTGACCCAGTTTACCCATTTCATCCAACCCACAATACCTACTCTTTTCTTTCTTAAAACACCTTTTTGCCGAATATGAAAGGATGCTGTGGATGTTAATGGGTTCCTAAAAAGGTGAACAGAGGTAACACAGATAACCATTTATGAATGATTTGCCTTATAAATAACTAATGGACATCTTTATGGAGTGCTGTCTTGTTATTATGTTCTAGAGGAACGAGATCCACTAAGTTTCGCACTGCCATCAAGGGTGTATCTTTTGTGCTTTAAGAAATGAAATCAGGGCCTCCATGGTGGCACAAGGGGTTAAGCACAGCACTGTGAAACCATATGCAGCCTCTGTAGCATGAGTTAGATCCCAGGCCAGCCAGGGAGCTACCCACATGGCACAGCAGACCTCTCCTGTCTCTCCCGCTGCTCCCCTCAGCAGTGTATTTCAGTAATTCTGCCTGTTCTGTTCCCTACTCTGTCTCTGGTGAATCCTCTCACCCCCTGCACCTCTGGCCTGTACCCCAGTTCTTATATGCATAAATAAATAAATCTTAAAAAAAAAAGAAATGAAATCAGGCTTATAGCCCCTATACCCAAAAAGAGGAAAAGGGGGTGGGGTCTATGTTGTTATATTTCTTAACTAGTAGAAAATTGGAATATTTTTCAATACTACTCCTATAGGCTTCTAAGTTTAATTTGAAATTTAAGGGCATGCCATATATATGGTGAAGTCAAAGATAAAGGCTGGTGAGCTTACTGCCTAAGGAAAGCACAGCAGCACAAATACCTAGAGGACAGAGGAAATTATTTCTACTTCTTTTCTGTTGGAAAAAAACAAAGCAGTGCTGACAAAAATGGCTAAGCAATAATTAGAGTTTTAAGTTTTCAAATAAAAATCTTAGTAAATGATTTATTGTCTTAAGTTTGACTTTCTCCTTTGATAATAGAGAGAATTAGAAAAATATGTTTTGATATCCCTTCTCACTTTTCCTCGATCTTATCTAAAGACAAGAAGAATAAAGAGTGGTAAAATTGATAATAGTTCTAAGCAGGAACAAAACAAGATATCTTAAAAGAGTTTTTGTCTGTTCCCCTTACAATACACAATGGATAACACCAAAAGTTCATTTTCAAATGTCACCCCAGAGAAAATAGTAGGGGAAGAAAAAGCTTGACTTGATATCAGTAGGCCTAGAAAACACATTTCCTTCTAAAAAAAAAAAAAAGTTATCGTTGCTGCTACTAAGGAAAACAAAGAAAAAGTGTGAAAAACAACATAGCAACTCCACTCAAAATCACAAGTCAGAAAGAATTTAACAAAAAGAGAACAATAAGAATGCCTGCCAAATTAATAATTCCTCCATCTCTGTCAACATCAATATGTTGTCTTTCCCCGCCCCCAAATATGCTGTCTTCTTTAACTGAATAGAACCAAACATACCTGCCCCCAAAGCTATATGTTATAGAGAAATTGGAAGGGAGTTGTAAAAACTTGTAATTAATTATAACAATTCCTTCTTTGTTTGTAGAATCACATACTTTCTGCTCCTCCAGTGAATCTTTCAAAAACTACCTCTTGCTCCAAAACACAAAACAGCAATATTTAATTTTCAGTCTTTATTTTTTTAAAGATTTATTTATTTACGTATACAAGAACTGGGGTATAGGCCAGTAGTGTGGGGGGTGAGAGGATTCACCAGAGACAGAGTGGGGAATAGAACAGGCAGGCTGACTGACATACACTGCTGAGGGGACAGCGGGTGAGTCAGGAGAGGTCTGCTTTGCCATGTGGGTATCTCCCTGGCTGGGGATCGAACTTGTGATGCAGTTGCTGAGGACAGCTTCATAGGTTGCATGTTAACCCCTTGCGACACCAGGTAGGCCCTATTTTCAGTCTTTATAATCACCACTGGCTACTCACCTTGTTCCAGACCTTTGAGGAACTCTATGCCATAATTTGATTCTATAACATCATCGTTTTTGTTAAACCAGGCCCATTTCACATACAGAATTTTGTGATATAATTTCTGTTCACATAATGATCATAGAATACAATCTGCTCTTGGGCAATTTTAAATATTTTAAGACCTTAAGTTTACATTTGCACTTGATAGTATTCAGAGCTAAATCTAGCAGGTGAACTTCTGAAAAAGAAAGTGTTACATACATATCATCTAAAAATAAACCTGGAAGATAAAAGTTGCAGATTTTTCTAGTTGCAGATTAAAAGCATGATTTGACTCTAAGTCTCCCTGTATTGCCTGTTGCCAAGATGCTTCAAGACAAAATTGTATAATGTATAGAATGCTATTTGCTCGGGAATTTGAATTTGACACAAGGGATTATTCTCATTAACTCAGCTGTCAGAGGCAGGACATTCAATAAAACAAGGCAAATAGTCCTCCTTAGGTTGTAAAATATTCTTTCCGTCATTTGAATCTTATTTTATAGAAGTATAATAATTACCTAATACACCCAAACACTCACTGCAGATTTAGTTAATCGTGAGCTACATACAGCTCTTAAAGTATGTTCTCAATCCTCAGCAGGAAATCACTGTCTTTGAAAATATTTCAGAAACTGAAAGGAGTGAAAAAATCACTTTTAGGCAGTGAGGGCTGTAACTAGTGAATTAATTCAGATTCCACCCTTTGAAATAAACTAAACTACCTGCCCTTAACAATATGCTGATGATGCAGAGATTTCTTAGTCAAGACTTACTCTACTGTTTTATTCTTACAATTGCATTGACTATTTAGAGGAATGAAACCTAGAATTAAAAGAGATTGTTCTCGCCTAGAAGGTCTGTATTTTGTAGTATCTTCCAAACTTACCTGATATTTTTTGGAATTACTGGACTAAAATTATAAAACTATTTGGAAGACCATTCCTAGACCTGTCAAACAAAGCAGACAGAAAATATATTCCTTCCATTGTGATTAGCTCTATAAAGGAGAGAAGGGTTAGCCCAACGATTTATAAAACAGGGAAGGACTGTGTAGATCACTCACATTCTATCTTTCTATATCTTCCTACCTGTCTACCTACCTACCTACCTATCTATCTCAGCTTATGGTTGGCATCAAGAGGTACAAAGATTTAGTGACTTTAGCGTCCTCTAATCTTAAACTGTGGAAATGCATCTGAAAGTATTTAAGATGTTGCAAACCTTTAAAAAAAAACAGATTTATTTATTTATGCATACCAGAACTGGGGTGTAGGCTAGAGGTGTGTGTGAGGAGGCGGTGAGATGATTCACCAGAGACAGAGTGGGGAGAACAGGCAGATTAACTGAAATACACTGCTGAGGGGAGCAGCGGGCAAGGCAGGAGAGGTCTGTTGAGCCATGTGTGTCAGCTCCCAGGCCAGGTTCAAACTCCCACTGCAGTGGCTGGCGATAGCTTGACAGCACTTTGTTTTAACACCTTTGCCACCAGGGAGGCCCAGTTTTGCAAACCTTCTTGCTCCTTTTCCACAGGAGATAATCAGTCACAATCAACCACTTCCATAGGCTGGAACAATGTGAAGTTGTGCTCTTAGAGTGGATATCTAAATATATAATTTTGATTTTTTAAAAGTTCCTCATGACTTACAGATAGTAAGTGGCTAAGTCAGAATATAGGCCCAGTTCATCTGGCTCAGGAGCATGTGCTACACTGTGCTCCAATGCTTGTTGCAAAGTATACAGGGGGTAGAAGTTTGCATTGGCATGAAAGCAAATAAATAATGACTTCTATTCTGAAGACACTGGAGTAACTTAAGCACTTTTTTTCTGATATCAGCCCTAGTGCCATTTTCATGCATCAGACAAGAATCAGACAAACTAACTTCCAAGTCATCTTGTCACTGTCAAGCCACAATGGGGAATGGAGTCACACGATCTCAAGTGGGTTCTCATCTTGCACCCAAGAAAGTTTAGGACCTGGACCATGAGGAGTGACTTTATTTAAGTAATAGGAAAGCTCTCTGCAACAGGGAGTGGGCCCAAAGGATTGCCAATGAAGCATGCGTGTCTAAAGTTTATATGCTGGGGATTTGAGTTAGCTGCTGAGGAATTTTCCATGATGGCTTGCTATATCTGCACAGTCCTGACATCAAGTCATGCTGTTCCCCTTTATGAATTTATTCATTGCTGCCTATCTAAATCTTTCTAACCACTCTTCAGAGGTAAAGGAGGTTTCTTTAAACACGGTCACACCATTCCATTCAATCTTTGTGCCACTAGCTTGAATTCTTTACCTAAGTTCTGAAGGCTATGTCATAACTCTGAACGCCTTACCTTACTCTGCTGTCCCTCATGCCAACAATCTATTCTGGAGGAGGTGCAGGAACTCTGGATTTGTTTTCATCAAAGTACCTACCACCCTTACCTGTCATTACAATTTTGTCTAGTAAACCGCTAGGACAAAACTTCTACAAAGAGAGAGATTACATCTCCTTTATTACTCAATATATCCTTTCTTAATGGCTACCATGGTGTTGGCTACATTGGACAGATTCAATACAATTTATTTGAATGAAAAATAATTCTCATGAATAGAGAACTGATATAAATCTTTGAAGGATAAAAACAACATATAGAGTGTTCAGAAATGTGCATGTGTGAGTTCTTCCAACCACCTGCCACTGTCTACAATTGTACAGTTTATATATATGCTCACAACCTACCTGCAATGACTGACCATTGGGCCATGCATATTTGGATTGCCATTATGTACCATCAGCCCTATACTCTAACAGCTACATGTGTGTACATGCTCAAGGATTATGTAGTACTTGAATAAATTGGGGGAGATAAAGAAAGGAACAGAAAAATGATGGATGCTCAGGTTAGCACATCACAGATAAATGCCCACCTACCAGTGCTTGATTAGTCCAAAGTCATCTAAAAGAACAAAGACCATGGGCCTCCCTGGTGGTACAAGGGGATAAGTCTCAGCACTATGAAGCTATCTGCAGCAGGAGTTCAATCCCCAGCCAAGGAGCTAACCCACATGGCGCAACAGATGTCTCCTGTCTCGCCTGCTGCTCCCCTCAATGGTGTATTTCATCAATATACCTCTTCTTCTCCCCACTCTGTATCTGGTTAATCCTCTCCCGTCCCCCTCCCCACACCTCTGGCCTACACCCCAGCTCTTATATGCATAAATAGATAATTTTTTTTAAAAAAGAACAAAGACCAAAAAACTTAACATAGGAAGAGGAGTGGTGGAAAATGAAGCCAGATGTACTCTATCTTCCATATCTGAAATCCTGAAGCAATCTCCAAAGAAACCCTCTGCTCACTAAAGAAACACTAGTGGCAGAGATGGCCCTGGCCCTGGCTGTTTTGGGATGTCCTAGGCAGTGGATAGCCTGATCAGTGGGGCAGGAAGGCAGACAGAGGAGTGGCCTGCAGTTTCCGACAAAGTGATATGAGTACAAAGTCCATGGCCAACATAAACTCCCAGCATTATACCCAAGAGTGGGCTTTCCTGCCATTCTCACAGATTGCTTTTGATTCTTTTAATCTGATTTTATAGGAATGAAAATGTGAAAGTCACTTCCTCCGAGTTGTTATCCTTGACCCTCACAGTCCCTAAGTGGCCCTGAAGCCACAGCACCCTAGATTTAATATCCATGGTCCTGCTGAGGAAATAAACACCAAACAGTTGAAATGGCAGCTGTGTGGAAGACCCTGGTCTTGCGTTTAAACAGAATGCAAAACAGCACTTTGAACTGAGCACCTCTTGAGAGATATCTAGAATGGTCACATTCGAAATGTTCACATAGGTTATCTGAAAACAATTCAGGTTTACTTCCCCAAATTAGATTGGACAATCAGATTAAAAGCAAAGAGAAAAAGTACCTCAACTTATTTTGAAGTGTGGCTTCATAATAGAAACTTGCTGACACTGTTCCAATGATCATGATAAATGATGAGAAAAAAAAGGATGAGATGAGGTAGTGATAGAATGTCTTCAAATGAATACCCAGTAACCTTAATTTAGCATCACATCTGCATTCACCCATAGCTAATCTGCAGTATACAAAAGGTATCAATTATTTTGTCATTATTCATGTACACCAACAGTCTACAAATTCTAGCCAATGCTGGGGCATCAGTCTTTTGATATTTGTTGAGCAAAGGGATTCTCAAAAATGACACTTAGAGCTAATACCAATGGAGAAGTCAGTTGCCAGACACTGTGCTAAATGGTAACAATAATAGAAGCTAATTTTTATTGAGTGCTTACTACATGCCAGGTATTGTGCAGATCTTACCGGCATCACCTTGCATTTTGTTTATCCTGTGTAGTAATCACTCATATTATCCTCATTTTATAGCTCTGAGTTCAAACTGATTTGGTGAGGCAAAGACAGCAGACCATCATGCAAGCAAAGGCTCTGGGCCATTATGGATTCCTGTCTGTTGTCCATGGTACCACATAACGTGGGGAAGGGAGAATATTAACACTTAGGGTTCACAGGCACCAAAATCTGGGCCCCTCGCCCTGCTCTCCTATGTTTACTGTGACTCTGCTTGGTTTGTGACATTCTGGATGGAATCCAAATAGCCTTTATGGCAATTTTATAAATGAATTAGAGTTTTATTTTTAAAGACGTATTTATTTATGCATACAAGTACTGGGGTAGAGGCCAGAGGTGTGGGGGGTGAGAGGATTCACCAGACACAGAATGGGGAACAGAACAGGCAGACTGTCTGAAATACATTGCTGAGGGGAGCAGCGGGTGAGTCAGGAGAGGTCTGGTGTGCCATGTGAGTAACTCCCTAGCCAGGGATGGAACTCCTGCTGCAGTGGCTGCAGATAGCTTCATAGGTTGTGTCTTCACCCCTTGCGTCCCCAGGGAGGCCCGAGTTAGAGATTTTCAATTCAAAGTCTGTTTTAATCATAACAAATAATCGCTTTCCTTAAAAATTAATACTTGAGTTCTGCAATTACTTTTAAGGGAGTAGAGTCCCTGAATATCAGAATAAGGTTAGAGGAAAATTGCTGCAAGTTCTTATTTCCAGCTCATTTTTTTTAAAAATCAGAACTTTTACTATTATTGTGCAGCTCTTTTGGGGGAATTCCCAAGAGTATTTTTAGCAAGCAATAAGACATCCCTTTGTTATTCTTTAACTATTTATTATGTTTCAAGTAGCGAGCATCTATTACCTACTGATTTTGAGGGTTGGATATTTCTCTCATAACAGATGGTCTTTTGTTCATGTCTCGATTCCTCTGACTTTCTAATTGCTAATATATGTGTTACTACTAATTATACCTTAGCAGTAACCTCACTCCAATAAGAAGGCACTTATAGCTGTTTTTATATAGCTGGTGTTTCAACTTTTATGGTTTTCCCCATGAACAAGCTTCCAGACATGACATAAGATATTACAATGGTATAGATCTCTTTATATTGACTTGAACAAAAGAAAATGTGTAGAGGGACAGTAAGGGGAGGGAGACGAAAAGACAAAAAAAATTACTTTTCCAAGAAAGCAAAAGATGCTGCTGAAGAATAGTCATCATATGCACCCAGGCTCCCCAACTGCATGTTCTTATTGCATGCCAGCCAGGGAGCAACCAACCAGCCCTGGCTTATACATGATTAAAAAACAAAGAACTATAAAATAAAACACATGGCCTAGTATCTGGGCACATCATAAGTAAGCCCTCAAGAAATTATGATTAAGATGATTGGCTATTTCTCAGATGCCCATCTCAGATGTCCACCTGGTGTTTCTTAGCTATCTCACCCTGAGAAGCTCTAATCTCCTTCTAGGTAACTCCCTCTGTTTAAACTCAGTCTATTTAAATTTGGCAGTGTATTTCAGTCAGTCTGCCTGCTCTGCTCCCCACTCTGTCTCTGGTGAATCCTCTCATCCCCCTGCATCTCTGGCCTGTGCCCCAGCTCTTGTATGCATAAATAAATAAATCTTTGGAGAAAAAAAAAAAAAACAACTCAGTGGTCACATAGGCGAAGTAGGAGACAGATATCTCAATGATTTTTCGAAATAGGAAAATGAGGGGCCTTGAGTAACTTGCCACGAATAAAAAGTGAGTCAGTGCAGAAACCCAAAATAACATTCAATTTTCTTGACTCCTAGTCCTGTTTCTTTTGTATTTTTCCATAGATAGAGGCTTAAAACATCTGAGCAGCTGAAGGGCCTTCACATGCATGCATTACTTTATTTAAAACTCTCTATAATACTACCAGATATTACTGTTGCTGTTGTCATCCCTGGTTTTTAAAAGACTAAGTTGAGGCTCAGAGACGTTATGTAACTTATCTGGGGCCAAACAACTAGGAAATGTAAAAGCAGGTATTTTATTCCAAGTCCCTGACTCTAGTACTCCAGATTTTAAAAGCAGTAATACTGCTACCAAGTGATATATATGATTATGGAATAAGCATCAGTTAATTTTGGAGCATGAAACTCTGGTCTAGAGGGAACATAGATATTGAAACCACCAATTACAATACATTAACAATACTACTCACACTCAGGCATATGCAAATTGCAGTGGAAGTATAGGAAAAGGCAACATAAGGGAAGCTTCACATAGGAGAGAATTTTGAGCTGAGGTCTGTGCAAAGCAAGGAGAGCATTCTCAATAGAGGGAATGGCACATACAAAGGCACAGGAGCAGAAAATGATATGACATGTATGTTTATGGCTGGACTGTGACAAGATAGGGTGAGAGCATTAGAAAGACATGAGGCTGGAGGGTAGGATAATGAAATGCTTTGCTACTCTTAGGTAGTGGGTACATTTAAAAGTATTTTGAAAGAATAACTTTGCTTGAAAAGTTTGGGTCCAATATAAATGCTGTATTTATTTTAACCCTGACGAGCAACTTAAAATTACCTTTTAAAGAATGAAACTTGGACGTGCAAAGCTTTAATAAAGACTGAGCTTAATAATGGGGATTTAAGACCCATCATGGTGGGAGGGAGTGGGCTTTGCTACTTTCGCCAAGAAATTTCTCTTGGCGACCCTAACAATGGCCCTCTGCAGCTTGCCTAACAGTAGACAAGGGTGCACTATCTTATTTGTAATCCTGAGTAGTTTTTTTTTTTTTTTTTTTTTTTTTTTTGCAGTGACATTTAAAACACTCAGGTGTCTGTCAAATCTCTCTTGGTCATTTACTTCAATGCTTCCGATGTTAACTTGTTTTCTTTTGACCTGTTTTCTAGTCTATTTATATTTTTCTTCTTTTTTATTTCCCTTAATAAACATGTCTTTCTCCTGATGAGTGTTCCCCATTTCTTTAACACCATTCTATCCACATGCCCTATACAAACTTAGTTTAGAATGAGTGCATTTTATGCTACAGTTGTTGAGTCACACCACAGGAGTCAAGGCAGCTCTTTCCTGAAAGTCAAGGTAGCTTGCAATATAATAGAGGAAATAAAACAGATGAAACCATTTTGTATATATCTCTTGAGACAGGTAATAGAAGAGAGATCAGACAAGCAATGCTAGAAAACTTGTGGAGGCAATAAGGCTTGAAGCAGGTTTTGAATAATGGAGACTTTTGATGGACACAAGAGCAAGAAGATGGGTATTCCACAAGAAGAAAATGAAAAGAATCATCATCAAGGTGGAGAGCTGGATGACCACACTCCTAAAGCCTCCTCCATATCAGTAAAGACATTCAGGTTCTCCCTCTACAATGTAATATGTTTTTACTCTGGATTCCATTGGAAACGATGTTTGTCTCTGGGAAGCTGGAAATATGGAGACCTCACGGCAGAAAAAGAGATGGTTTTTGTCTCTTGAAAGCTCCTGTCAAAGTGAATCCTTTACAGCCTTTCCAAATACTGGTGGAGCTGTGTTCGGAACAACTTTTCCTGCCACCCTGACAATAGCTCTGCTGACGCAATTTGAAGATGGAGCTGCTCTGTTGGCATAGCAGCAGGGATCGAACTAGGAACTGAGGTCTAAATTGTGGCCTCCAGTGATGGTGGTTTTTAATCTTTTCTGGCCTTATAGTATTGTGAGACGCATGGAAGTGATGGGGAGTTTCACACATAGAATAATTCCTCCTTTTGCAGCAATTGCTTAGATACAATAGTCCAATGAATTACTTCTCATCCAGTGACATTGGGTAGCAGATGCAGGTGAAGAAAAGATAGTATCAAAACCTGCACTTCAGTGTTCTCAAATCAATGTGCATCATAATCAACTGGAGAGTGTGATGAAAAGGATGATTTTGGAGATTCACATCGATGAATTTTTTTTAACCATGCATTCTGTCTAGGTCATCAGAATGAAGGAAATTCTTGGACAACACTTTGAGAAACACTGTACCAAAGTCATGTACCCTGACTGAATACTGTTCATTTAGCAACTATAAGAGTTCAAATCAAAATAATTCATTTTTTCTTATGAAAGACATCAGTGGGATAAGGATTAGGAAACCCAAGAAAATATAATGTAAAAATGTGATTCTATTGGCTGGTTAACCTGAGAACTAACCTGAGACTGATTAACCTGAGCTTACATTTCCTACTGCATTTCATCATTATCAATTGGAGTGTGTGTGTGTATGAGTGTGTAAGTGAAAAAGTTAGTCTTGTCAGCATGCTCTAAAGGACTAGTTCAATAATCTGGGGGAAGAATTAGTATAGAAATACATGTAAACAGTAATTTACCATACAAGTGTTAATTCCTTTTCAGGAACTCACATTGGTTTTACAGTAGGACATCTGAATATGACCCATTAGGAAGGAACCTAGACAGCTCTGATCCTTTACAAACCACTGGGTAGCAGACCTTGTCACAGATTGTATTTCACCGTAGAGACTGGTGTGAAAATATTCCTCTTCTCTCCTACATCTGTTAAGGGCTGATTTGTGCATCCCAAGGAAAAGGGTCGGGATGTCTAAGATATATCTTCCTTGCTTTGATGGCCAGATTCACTTTTATTTATACCCTCTATTAATCACCAGGAAATCTATGCCATCGTGTGGCATCATATGTCCTATTAACACTCAGAGAGTTATCTTGCAAAAGAGTAGAAAAGACAGAATTTCAGGTTAAAAGACAAAAACAAAATTTTGCCCTTAGAATTCTATGAAAGGTAATGTGAATAAAATGACAAGAAATCATCAATCCTATTATTAAATGTTTCAGTTACTAAAAGGTTATTGTTTTTTCGATTTGCTTTGATTTTAGAAATGAATCTGTAGGGGAAATTTGAACCTAGTTACTTTGTTTAAAACAAAGGAATAAATGTATCTAATTATCAGATGAATTATTATACAGTAGTTAATAGTACTAACAGTAAAAGTACAACCCAACTACACTTCTAGGTATATAGACAACATATAAGAAAACATTGTCCAAAGACTAGTATATAGACATTCATATCATTATAATCTGCAATGACCAAAAAGTAGAAACAAAACCATAAGTTCAAAAACTGATAAATGGACAAAAAGGTGGTAAATCCATTCAATAGAATATTATTCAGCTGTTAAGAGGAATAAATTACATGTCAATGTTATGAGAAGAATGAACCATGAAAACATAAGTAAAAAAAAAAAAAACAGTCATGAAAGACTACATAATTCCTGGGCCTCCCCTTGTGGCGCAGCGGTTGAGCGCTGGGTTGCGAGGATGCCCGCAGCCTCTGCAGTGCCAGTTTGATCCCCGGCCACCGGCGAGGGTCCCACAAAAAAAAAAAAAAAGACTACATAATTCCTTTTATATATATGGTCTGGGCTCTATATGGGTTGTCCTTAAATTCACAGAGCCAGAAAGTGTTTGCCTGATATGAGTTGTGACAAAATATTCTAAAGTGGATGATGATAATGTTTGTGAATCTTGTAAACATCACTAAAATTCAATGTACAATAAAAATAGGTAATTTTTGTAGTAAGTCAGTTATGCCTCAATAAATTTGTTTTTTGAATCTATATACTGCTTTAGGTAATATGGCCACTTTAACAAGCTTATTTCTTCCAATTCATGAATAAAGATTATCTGACCATTTTTGTTGTGTCTCTTCTATTTAACAATGTCTTCTAATTTTTGTTGTACAGGTCTTTCACCATCTTAGTTAAGTATATTCCTAGGTATTTAATTCTTCTGTATGTTACACTAAAGAAGATTGTTTTTATTTCTTCCTTTTCTAGTTATGGTTTGCATTTAGGAATGCAACAGATTTTTGTATAATGATTTTGTAGCCTCCCACGTTATTGTATTAATTTCTTATTTCTACTAGATTTTTGTGTGGTCTTTAGTGTTTATATTATCATGCCATACACAAATAGTGTTTTATTTCTTTCCAAACTGGATTAATATCACATCCTTCTCTTGTCTAATTGCTTTTTTTTTTTTGGGTTGGTGTGGGTTTTTTTTTTTTTTTTTTTTTTTTTTTTAATAGAGGCATGTTTTCTTTCTTTCTTTGTTTGTTTGTTTGTTTGTTTGTTTATACATGCACTGGGTACAGTCAGAAGCGCGGGAGGGTGAGAGAATTCACCAGAGCCAGAGCAGAGCAGGCAGAAGGACCGAAGTACACTGATGAGGGGAGCAGCGGGCGGCAGGAGAGGTCTGCGCGCCATGCGGGACCCTCCTCCGGTGGCCGGGAAGCAGCCGGGGATCGAACCGGCGCCACAGAGGCCGCGGGCAGCTTCGCAACCCAGCGCTCAACCGCTGCGCCACCGGGGAGGCCCTGTCTAATTGCTTTTGATAGACCTTCCAATAGTATGTTGACTAGTAATGGTGAAAGTGACATCTTTGTACCTGATCTTAGAGGAAAAGTTTTAAGTTCTTCACTATTGAGTATGATGCTAGCCGTGGACTGGTCATATATGGCCTTCATTATGTTGAGGGAAATACCTCATATTCCCATTTTACTAAGAATTTTTACTATAAATGAATGATAAATATTGTCAAATGCTTAAAGAAGAGGGATACCTGAAACAGTTTTCTAGAGATACTTCAACAACAGGAAAAACTGGGAGGGGTGCATAACAAAAATTGAGAAACAAAAAAATATATTAATGGCATTTTCAATGTACTGAATATTTATTATGTATCAGGCACATCAATAACTGCTCTCTCTATATATCATCTCCTTTGAATCTCGTAGCAACAGTTACTGAACTATTATACTACCGTCATATATAAGGAGGCAGGCTGATGGAGTTAAATTGATTGTTCAAAGTCACAAAAGCAGTAAAGGCAGAAAAGATTTTGAAGAAAAAGTTCAAGTCCTTATCCATATGATGCAATTTTTAAAGTAAATGCCTTACCCCTATTCCCATTAAAGACCTTCTCCTCATTTTCTCAAAATTAACACCCCTATACCTCTCAATCTGCAAATCTTTCACTCATCTTAGCCAGCAAAATGAATTATCCTGAATCTTACTGCTTACTGTGGTCTCTACTATAGCGCTGTATCTAATTTGAGTTTTTAAAAAAATAATTTGATTATGATCAAAAATTGCTTTGGAGCTGGGTCTTATCCAATATCATAAACTCTTGTTAATTCTGAATTCTCTGATGTTCCAGAAGTCTCTAATTATCCCTAATCAGTTTTGTTAATTTCCTTTTAGTTCCCCCATCCTCTGGCCCAGGTCAAATGCCAAACAGCAGGCCTAGAGCCTTTGGTAAGCTCATTGGGCAAAGGACCTGAAAACATTTATAAAACATAAGAATGGATGAATCAAAGATGAAGCAGCACAAATGCCTTTTGCTGAGCATTGCTATCTAAAGAAACTTTGCTCTCGATGCTATTAAGGCAGGGAAATGGCCACTAACCACAGTGACATTCTCTCTCTTCCATTAAACCTTCTAATATAAACATTAAAAGACAGCAGATCGTACCCTTGTGGCTTCAAACTAGTAAACTTAAAAGTCTGGTAAGAGAGAAACAACTGATGATAAAAAGGAAAACTGTAGCTTAAAAAAATTGCAGTCTATTACCACCATAACAGGCATGCAAATGAAACACTCAAAGTCCATCCCTGAATGAGAGTAAAACTCTTGCAACACTCAGTGATAAACAGGCTGGAACTTGCACATGGCGAAAGTGCCAAGTACTATTTTGGGAAAAACCTCGATTTACCCTAAATCAGACTGGCATTTCTGGGCTAATAGAATGTACCCTGACTTTCAGGAAGCCATTCAAATATGCATTTCATTATTTATTCCTAAGACCCACCTGCTCTAAAAATAGTGTGACGAAAAACCAAAACCAAAAATACCTCTGCAGAAAAGACCAAAACCATCTATTTGTGAGATAATACAAAGTCCTTGTAGAAAAAAAAAATGTGATGACAATTATAAACGTAATCAATATTTTTTTTCAATAAATGTCAAACTTTATGAACATGTTACTTGCAAAGTGTGAACAGATCTCAAGATTAAGTTTACTTCAGGTAGTATGCAGAGGGTTCCTTAAGAAGAGGGTAAAGATATGCCTATACTCAGAGGGAAACACTCCATTAAGAGCAGAGTGCTGGAAAGTTACATGTAGGAAAACAGTATTACAAAGACATTAAAAACACTATCTTCATCACATTAGTTCTTTAATTGAAAAATCTGCTCAAGCCAAACAATACTAAGTGCCTGTCATTAGTCAGAGATCTGCCATTCTCTTTTGTGATCTTGGACAACTAGCTTTATCTCTAGTCTCCTTTGCAACTGCTGAAGTTGTTTCTGCTACTTTTGTGCCTCTACAGCATTTAACAGTGTGGCACCACCTTCACTTCCTGAACCCAGTGGAGGGGTCCAAGCTCTTCATTCACTTCGCATGATGAACTTCACTACTGGCTTCTAGGTCAGTCTCCTTCACCGCACAGATAAAACTGTAGGCCATTTATTTTTCTCTAGCTTCCATGTTGATTGATGGCTCTTTACCATCATGGGGGGACTAGGGCCCTCTCATTGCTGTCCTCTTTCCTTTACAAACAGGGTTCACACACTCCATTCACACTTAGCCAGCCATAATTAATGGTAATTTGATGTGTTAGCTAGGAAAACTACTACCAAAGACTGTCTAAAACTTGAAAGAGTAACCTAAAGACAATTCTAGTTGAGTGAGGGAAATAGATGTTTCCTTGATGCCTAAAATTATGTGTTAAATAGGTTATGTTTGTCCATATTTTGGGGGAGGATGGTGTTCCCTGAGCCAAGACCAACCTTACAAATTCCTTTTAGTCCAGTTCATACTCCTTTATTTCATGACCACACTCTGCACACCCTTATCCACAACCATCTTACCAATACACATTACCTGTTGGGGAAAAAAATTGCCCAGAGGAGAAAATATGCCTGACTCAGTGCAGAAAAGGTCCAAACCTAGAGAAAAGCCTCTGCAAAATGGCAATTCAGCATACTAAAAAAGACACTATAACTCAAATACATTGAAAAACGATCTCCTAATATCAGTGCGTGGGAACAAGAAAAAAATGTTCCAATTCTTTGTTAGAATGTGCAGCTGTTGGGGCCTCCCTGGTGGCACAAGGGGGTAAGTGTCAGCACTATGAAGCTATCCACAGCCACTGCAGCAAGAGTTCTATCCCTGGCCACGGAGGTGACCCACTCGCCACAGCAGACCTCTCCTGACTTGCCCACTGCACCATCTTAGCCGTGTATCTCGGTAGATCTGCCTGTTCTGCTCCCCACTCTGTATCTGGTGAATCCTCTCACTCCCCCATCTCTGGCCTGTACCCCAGCTCTTGTATACATAAGTAAATAAATCTTAAAAAAAAAAGTGCCGCTGTCACTTTGAAAGGCTGGTATTGTCTTTATTAATCAATTTATTATTAGTGTGTCATAAGTCCAATTGTTCATTTCCTAAAAAAAACTTATGACTTTTTCTAATTTACCTTTGAAGTTTCTCTCTATGGACTTCTCTTCTTGACATTTCTCTTCTCACTTGTTTATAGGCTTCTGGGTCATTTCTGACCTCAACATGTACCACATCTACATTATCAGTTCACATCTCCACTGTGACTCTAACGTGAATATATTTATGTAAAGGTACATTTCAAGGAAAACATGATTCCATAATAACTAAATTGTCCATCTTTAAAGGGGCAGCACAGCTCTGGTGTGTGTGGCAGTGTGCTTAATATGAATCACTTTTACCTTTGGAACTGGTAGAATTTTTGGCAATAAGCTTAGCATCGGAAAAGATCTCATATATTGTGAGAATCGACTACCAGCCAATTTAAATCCTAAATCCTACTTTATGTCACCAGGATTTAAAATAGGACAGAATTTCCTTGCTCAGCATTACAGAGGAGGGCTACTCCTAGGCTGAGCCAAAGCAGTAGATATAGTTGACCCCTGGAATGCTAGTCAGACATGCTGTAAAAGCAGCACTGCTGCGTGTCAGCTGACCTAGGTTCAGTTCAGGTTTGGACAAAGCACACTGTCTGTGCCAGTTTCCACATCTAAAAAATGAAGCAACCCAAAGTTATTTTTGATGAAGGAATAGTCTTATTAATATCCCCCCTCCCAAGTTCAAAGAACTGAGTACCTTTCATTAGTCACAATTCTGCCTTTATCTTTTGCAACGGAAGACAAGTCTCCACTTTTTCCAGTTTCCCCCTTATTCATCTTTGTACCTGCTTTAGCATCTAGCCAAACCTTTCACTGATGGGAGAGTTGGGAATTAATGTTGCTGGCAGGAGTGAAAAGCAGTTATGAGATTGAAGCACAGATGGGGAATAAGAAAGGCAGCTGCCAGCTAGATTTTTTTATTCTTGGCAGAGAGCCCCCTCGGGAGAAGGCTGTAATTGTGCTAACTGTGTTTTTACAATTGACCAGGTAAGATTCTTAGAAGCACTATTAGATTGAAATTTAATAATTGTGAGTTCTGGTTCTAAACTTTTTGCTCCAAGCCTTACAAATCCACCCTATTGGAATGAGAAAGGAACTTAAAAAAGCTTCAGTTCTCCTGCCTATGTCAGGGTGAAGATAACACTGGAACTAAGAGGACAACAGGAGGACCAAAGAGTTACCAAATCTTACTGTGTTCTTGGTTCATTCTTGAACACAGTAGGTCTTAGGTTTCCAGGTGAGTTTAGTTGAGAAATAATTTGTGAGCCAGTTTGGTTATTTGTTTTATTTAATTTATTCACTTTTATTTTTTTTAAAGATTTATTTATTTTTATTTCTACAAGCACTGGGTACAGTCAGAAGCATGGGAGGGTGAGAGAATTCACCAGAGCCAGCACAAGGAACAGAAAAGGCAGACCAATGAAATATACTGCTGAGGGGAGCAGCAGGCGTGGCAGGAGAGGTCTGTTGCGCCATATGGGACCCTCGCCAGCCGGCTGGGAGACGCTGCAGAGGCTTCAGGCAGCTTGGCAGCCCAGCGCTTAACCACTACGCCACCAGGGGAGGCCCTAATTTATTCACTTTTATTTAACTTTTGAACAATACATCAATTCACCCCTCAAGTGTGGTCACCATCAACCTCCAGCATATTCCCGAGTGCTCCATGTGCTCCTTACACCATTTTTATACTCCACAACCCTCCCACTTCCCCTTACATTCCCCTACCATCATGGACACCTAATATCTGTGGTCAGCTTTCACAGTGTGTCTTTGACCCCTTGTTTGGTTTTTCCATATTCCATATGTAATGAAACAATCTCATATTCATCTTTTTCTTCTGATGTATTTCAATTAGCACCTTCCCTCTAGCTCCATCCATATTTCTGTGAATGTTATGAGTCTTTTTCATTGCTGAGTAGTATTCCATCGTGTACATATACCACTTCTTTTTGATCTATTCTTCTGTTTGGTCCCAGTTAGGTTGTTTGAGAACTGGTTTGAAAGCTTGTATGTATAGAAATATATTTCTTTAAAAATAAATAAATAAATTTATATATTGCTTAAATACGTAGAATTGTCTTGAACTTTCCAATTGATTTCTTCTATAGGTCTATTAACTCTAAGGATAACCACCTATATCTTCCTTGAAATGTAAATTCTACTTAGAAAATCACATATAAAGAAATGATGTTGCTTTAATTTAATCAAACATATGCTTTAATTCTTCAGGAAATCTCCAGCATTATTTTTCTTCTGCATATTAATAATATGTGTATGTATATACATATATATATTACTTTTTTTTCTAGATGGTGTAAATTTCTGGGAGAGGTTTTCTCCCAGGTTATCATAAAGTTCCACCTAAAATCAGTCGTTAAAAAAAAAAAAAAAGCCTATACCAAACATTCCATTTGCAGTAGGTCAAAGTTCATAAAGTAGCGGTGACACAAATACCCATCAGCAGGGAACAATTCCACTCAATACTGCTTCTCAGAAGGAGCAGGATTAATCACAGCTGATAATTGCAATCACAAGCTGTGATTATACATCTCATACACTTATTAAAATTTTAAGTAACATGGGGGCCTCCTAGGTGGCACAAGGGGTTAAGTCACAGCACTATGAAGAAATCCACAGCCACTGCAGTATGAGATCAATCCCTGGCCAGGAAGGTGACCTTACATGGCACAGCAGACCTCTCCTGTCTTGCCCAATGTTCCCTTCAGCAGTGTATTTCAGTCAATCTGCTTTTTCTGTTCCCCACTCTGTCTCTGATGAATCTTCTCACCACATACACCTCTGGCCTGTACCCCAGTTGTTGTATGCATAAATAAATCAATCTTTACAAAAAAAATTTAAGCAACATGGATTTTACAGAGACAGAAGACAGCAAAAATCCACATTAGGTAAAGATAAAAATTCCTAATGTGTCTATAGTCTCAGAATAAATTTCTTTAAGTTGCCTTGCCCCATAGCTATAGAAAATGTAAGTAGCAATTCCATAGCTATGAAAATCAGAAAGCATGCCCTTTGGGGAAACTCTCTCTCTACCCAAACCTTGCTCAAAAATTAAAGGGAGTAATATTGTAGTCCATGTTTTTTGACGGAATGACAGGTGATGTTGGCCTAGAATACATAAGACAAGAAGGCTGATAATTACCCCCTGTGTTATCTAAGTTACATAATTTTAACAAAACTGAGGAAGCAAAGGTGATCAGATGTTGATTATTTTTTCTGAAGGGTTCAAAGTATTTTAATAAGTGTATTAAACATAGTCAAATAAAAAGATGTAATGAGTAGGTCTCTAATGTTATCCAAAGAGGAAGAAAAAGGAAATAGACAGGCTATGGCATAGAAGACTTATATAAAAGGAAGAAGTATTCAAGGTAAGAATAGTAAAATACAACATTGTTGTACAAACATTAATGTGCATATAAATCACAATAGTCATTTCCAATTCATGATTTGATTCAGCAAGTTTGAGTTTGGGTCTGGAATTCTGCATTTCTTGTGAGTTTTTAGCTTATGCTCATCCTGTTAGTCCATGGACCATAGATATGGACATAGACATAGACCTCTTCATTGTCACATTGTCACCCCAGTTGTTGAGTAGTTTGGTACTGGTCAAGTTCTTTCAGATCAACATCATTAAACCTTAATCAAGCACCTCCCCTATGTGAGACATTGTAAGAGGCTACAAGAAAGTAAATTTGAGTCCCTCCTCTTATTAATTTTATAGACCAGTTGGAAAGGCAATACCTAAAGGAACCGTCTCCCACAAGATCATCTTAGGTAAAGATATTATATCATGTGAAATGAACTTTCATTCTCACATCTCTTGGTTTACTCCATGCTTTCCTGGGGGATCCAATGAGGTACTGAGGTCCAATGACAGACTGAGATAGAACAAGGCTGAGTGAGCATGCATAGAACATACATGGGGGATTTAATTTCACAGTCCGAAACTATTTCACAGGTGAAATTTTTCCATTAACATTGAACAAAGCATTTTTCCTCCCCCTCTACATCGAGGGGCGGGGACATTTTAACCTTGAAGCAAATGTGTGAATTGAATTTAGATAATAGCACCTTACATTCAGCAGATGAAAATTCACAACAGGTGAAGGAGGAGTATGGTGAATACTATTTTAAGACAAGTTGTAGTAATACTCTGGGTCTTGACGTACCATAAGATCCTTATTAAAAATGGTTAGAAATAGGATTCAGGATCTCAACATTTTCATCCTTCAGCGAATTTTTAATATCCATGTACATATAATTTGATAAAGATCAAATTATATTCCTGAACCTTGAAAGGCATATGCACTGCAACATTTTCATACTTATCATAACTTTCAATGTTAAAGATAGGTAGGATTCTAATGAAAATGAAATTATATTGCTGTCCTCTGAAACTCCAATTTTTATCACAGATTTGCCCTGCTCTCATCTCCCTAACTAAATGTCTCCCACACCTTCTAAGGACTCAGTATTGGCAAAATGTTTCAAAGTATATCCAGAACTATAAAAATCCTAACAAATAAGAAAGTACTTTATTTGATGTTTGTGACATCAGCCTCTTTTACTAAGACTTCAAGATTTGCTGTCCACTTCAACCACTCCCTGTCCAAGCACTTTATTTCAATGTATATTATTTGTTGTCATCATTTATCATTTGGAATCAACGTTGCTCTCATATTTGGATGACTTGTGACATTAAAATCAGTTCACTGAGGGAGATGGTTTTATTGAAAACAAATATCAAGATATCCAACAAGAACAGTGAATGGACAACCCTTTTTGGTGGTATAAAGAGTCTTCTGACTATGGAGTCAAGTCTATGGGAGGGACTCTCAGGAGTGAGAAGTCTCATTTTACCTTTTTTTCATGTTGCCTAAATTTTCTTGAAATTTTAGAAACTAGTTGGAGCAAAAACTAATGCCTCAGGTTGGGACTCTTTAAGACAGCTCAGTAGCATAGGTTTCTTCGATTTCCAAACCTGAACACAATGAAATCTATCACTAGAGTATGGCTCTTGGAGGCAGACCATGGGGCATTTTCAATTCTTTCTTTGCCACAGTGCAAGCTTAAAAATTTTATAAAGTTGGGAGGATCTCCCTGGTGGTGCAGGGGTTAAAGACAGTGCTATCAAGCTATTGCCAGCCACTACAATATGAATTTGAGTCCCAGCCAAGGAGATCAGATGGCACAGCAGACCTCTCCTGTCTCGCCTGCTGCTCCCCTCAGCAATGTATTTCAGTAGATCTGTCTGTTCTACTCCTCACTCTGCCTCTGGTGAATCCTCATGCCCCCTGCACCCCTGGCCTATATCCCAGCTCTTGTATGCATAAATGAATGAATCTTAAAAAAAAATTATAAAGTCTACATATGCCTCAATTTCCTGATCTGTTAACTATGTTAGTGATGATAATAATAATGATGATGATAAACATAATAATGGTACCCATTCCATAGGGCTGTGTGATAAGGATAAGATAAAATAATATCAATAAAACACCTAAAATAGTGCCTACCACTTAGTCAGCACTTAATAAATGTTAGCTACTTTAATATCAATTATTGTTTCTCAAATTGGAAGAGAGTTGAAATGACCTCTGCAAGTATGGATGTGAGCTTATGAGAAGAAGGAGGAGAATGGTGGAAGACAGACATAAAGGGGAAAATAATATGTGTAACATATGTAGGGACAGATGACAGAATCACTTATAGAGGATGTGATGAAAAAGAAGAATAGTACCTTCCCTCACACTTATCAAATGACCTCATTACAGATTGACAACATTAATAAAAAACGGTTTCAGAAAAGTTGAAATATATGGGGAAAATTATGGAAAGAACCAGAAAGGATAAGGCAATAATCTTAAATCTCTGGTGTGTGTGTGGGATCATGTGCAAGTTAGCAAGAGATGGAGAGATAGGGAGGGAGGGAGGGAAGGAGAGAGGAAGGGGAAGGAAGGAGCAGGAGGGAGAGAGAGAGAGAGAGAGAGAGAGAGAGAGAGAGAGGTGGATAGAAAGAAAGAGAAGGATAGAGAGTTTGCATGCAGGCAAAGGACAAACAGGATGTGACAAATTGCTAAATACTAAAAGACTATGTTCACCTGTAAAAACAGATTTATTAATGGAAAACATTAAACATTTGATACTATAAGCAGCATCTGGAACAAGGATTAAATCCATAATCTATATTTTGGGTGATAATTGAGTACTCTAAACTTCTACCGAAATTATTAACTCTTTGATGGCTCGTTGATTTTAGAGGCCATATTAGATTTCATTCTTGTTTTCATGGAATGCTTATTATAATGTAGACTTATAAAATTTGAATAACATGCTGAATGAACAAGGATGTATTGTATATTTGGAAGGGATGGGAGGGGCAGGATTATAATTTGAGCACATACTAGGTGACATTCCTAGTTAATATAGACATAAAATCCAATCTAAAATATATAAATAATACAAAAATGGTGAAAAGAGAATAGAAATCTCATTGATCAAGTCTTCCCTCCAGAGTAATACCAACTTAAATGATTAACTTCTTTATCAATCTCAGCAAGTCTGTGATAAAAAAAAAATTACAATTCTCATATATCAATAAAACATCATCAATGCAATAATATCATGATGGTGATTACAGAGCCAGATAATCAAAAATTATGAGTTTTTTTTCTTTTACGATATCATAGACTATTCCTTAACGATTCTTCCTCCTTGAGAATACTCCATTTTAAAAGCATAGGCATCTGTTCAGAAAACTAACATTTCTTGTAGTATTGATAAATAATGGTGTTATTGTGTGAGTATGATATATGGTTTGGGTAAGGGTAACTGACATTTTTCACTCTAGGAAGCAATGTATTATATGTAAACAATACAAATGACACCATTATGAAAATAAAGTTTAGGATTTTCTTTTCAAGAGAATTCATGGACCATCATTGACAAGATTTACAACATTCAGTTCCTGTGACTTCAAAAAAGATTCCAAGACTTTATTCCCCCACATGAAGGAGTATTTCAAAATATATAAGGCACTACTTCTAGATCACAAAAGGTACTATTTAGGTGGAGCTCGTGTCTGCCTATCATTCAAAAAACCCAAACTGTGAAACAGATGGGCTTTCAATGCATCTTATGTAGTTCAGCTCATCTTTTTATTCTCTTCCTCTGTCAGACTTATCTTTATTTTACACTCAAACTTATTCTGTGATATTTTTCTGTCTCCCAGTAAACCTGATGTTTTATTGCTTGAATAGACATCCCTTTGTTCTGCCATGCTTTTTGCATATAGCAGTTCAGACACAGAAGGCCTCTTTAGCTCCTATTATTGTTATTGGTAGATGACAGGCAGAACCCTTAGGACCCTATTGAAGGACTTTTAATGCTTTGCATTTCTATTCTGTGCCTTTTCCTGCCTGCACTCATTCAATTTCACACAACTCTTACTGCAATCTTCCCAAATTCGTTCTGCAGAAACTCATCACTTTTATTTTTACCCCCTTTTCTTTCATTTTGGTCCCAATTACAAACCTAACTGCACTCTGATTTCCTGTTCACTTCTGGAGTACCCCCACTTTTCACCTAATCTTTTTTTCACATCATTTTCACTTTTTGATATGCAAACCTGTGTCTGTGAATTGCTTCTGCTTTCCTCCACTGAGCTTCCCCACTGTCTTATAAGAAAGGCCTTGGCCATGTCCTTGTCACACCCTTGATATATCTATTTCTTAAGATCTTATGCTCAGAACTATAATCTGGAAACCTCAGTTTATTTTTTGTTACTTTTACTTTACGTAGATAACATTAGTTTATAATGCTGTATGTTTTAGAGCTATAGGTTCAAGCCTCTTCAAATGTGTTTTTACACCACACCCAAAATCCAGAGCACTCATATTTCTCCACTATAGTCCATTGTGTTGTCCACTTCATTTTTTACATTTTATCATGATTATTTTACTCACTTTTATAACTTTTATTCAAGTAACATTGATTGACAATACTATTCATGAGCCCATTCAGTTCTTTCTACTAACATTTAACATTCTCCAAATGACTTTTACTTTTTCCTTTTTTGAAGCAGTTCTTTAACAGTTTTTGAGTCTGTTTGATTTGGACTTTAACCAAACTTCATCTTCACTGTTCTGGTTAGAATGGTTTGTCAAGAAAGCCTCAAATAAAGATAAGACAATCATGTCTAAATGATGAAACAGGCTGTGTCTCCTGAAGGGCAGCTTTCTTATCATGAACTGTTTATAGTTTAGTGAATGAAGTGAAAGAAATTAGTTCCTTTGCAAATAACTTCACTGAGTAATAATTGCAAAAGACCTAAAGGAAATGAGTAACTATAGAATAAATCAGAGAAGGCATGCCTAGAATCATGGAGAAAAGATCTACTAACCTGAATGGTACAGGTATTCTGTGTAGGTCACAGAAGACAGGAAGTGTAATCAGAAAGTTAGTTGACATCAAGACGAACCAATGTTAGGGGGCATAGGACATCTCAACAAGTGGGTAGGGCCAGTCTTTAAGGTTAATAGGGAGAAACGGTTTAGTTGGCAGTGCCAGAGAGGGACAAATACAGAATAAGTAGAGAAAGAAGTGAGGGATAAAGAATGGTAACCTCATTACTCTTAAGTTCGGGTTTGGTTTCAAGAAACAAGTAAGAGCAGTTGAAGGTCGACTTGTGATGGGCTAACGGTTCTGATGGGACCTTCATATTTTTTTTCTTGTAAAGGGCCAGACTGATCTTCTGGTACTGGAGTAATGGTGGGGGTTAAAATGTCCCAGTTATGGAGGCTGAAGTCAGAGAGGCAGACAACTGGCTTGTCATTATAGCTGGAGGATAATAGTGACAGATTCTTACAGTTAATAACTACATTTAATTATAATCAACCTAAATTTTTTTAGACTTTGTATAGCACACAGATTACTGTAATTGTTATCAGCAACAGGAGCCATTTTAATGTAACCTTTAATATTTACAGTGTTGAAAAATAACAGAGATGGTACTTTCTTGAAAGCTTTTTAAAAGCCTTCTTTAATTCAAAGTTAATTTTATTTTGGATTTCAGTAGATGTAGTTATTGATTAGCTTAGAGCTTTTACATAGGAAAAAAACAGGGTTAATGTGGGAATCAACATCCTATTTTTGAACATTAAGAAAATAAAAATAAATATAGCAACAACAAAGCTAGAGGCTGACATTGATCAGTCTCTAGATTCCCTAACAGTCTCAGGTAAGGCACCAAGAGCTATCATCTTTGTGGAGAGAAAACACACCCAAATTATCAGCAGAGCCCATGAAAGAACTCTAGCTTGTACTTATTTATATGCTGCCCCAAGTCACCAACAATAATTCTCTTTTCAGTTAAATTACTAATATCAAGTGATCAAGTAAAGCAGGAGCTATAAACGGAAAGCAAGTTTCTACTTTCAATTTCATACTAATGCTAAGTATTCTTTTTCCGGGGCTTAGGCTAGTTTGAGAAAATAATCTCCAGAGAGGAACTTTTAGGAAATATTAATAAGCAACTTGTTGAAAGTATACATTTCATATGATAACACAATAAAATATACCAGCATAGGATGTGGCAAGGAGTAAATCTACAAGTATGAGGTTTTGAGAAGGAAATGAAAGACAAAGATGAAATTGAGGAAGGAAGGAAGGAAGAGCCATAGAGGAATACATGCTTACACGTATGCTATCAAGCAGGGAAATATGACCAAATGTTGAAAGGAAAATTAACAGATATAAGCGGCAGAGATAATAACATTGAAATAGAAGATTAAATGGCAGTAGATGAAGTAGGAAATTGGAAACACCAGATATAAAATTAATGTTTGCCATGTATATAAGGAAAAATGTCATTTGACATTATCACAATCATAGGCCAGAATGTATGCTGAAATTAAGGCAAGCTTAGCAAAACTTTTCAGATCAGGCAACATTTCAAAAAAGTAAGCAAGGTGTAGCTTTCTATATAACTTATAAGGGACATATTTTATTTCCTCTTTTAGTTTCCCAAATGTTCTTGGAGAAAACAATAAAACTGGCCTCATCTGAATGCATGCCCACAAGTCACAAATGGCACGCAACATTGCCCAGAGATGTTTCTGCACTGCCCTAGCATATTTACTTTTGGATTTGGAAAAAAAAAAAAAAAATGCTTCACACCCATTCCACTGCCTTCGAATTAGCTACAATAGCTCATTTCACTGTCTGTAGCCATTCTACACCCTAACATCTTTTTCACACGTGATCTGAGCTGATGACCTTGCCTCACTCTCAGCCTTCAACTGCTCCAATGGATGTCCCAGGTCCTATTAAAGACATCCATTAGAGTTCTCAAAATGTCACTGCTGCAATTGTCCCTTTTCTTTCCTATTTTATCAATCCCTCCCTCTCTATGGGATCATTCCCTCCAGCATTTTAAATGCCTTAGTACCTCCTATTTTAACAAAGCAAACACACAAGAGAATTTCCCCTTATTGCCATATCCTTCTCCAGCTACTGCCCCAGTTCTCTGCTCCCTCAGGACAAATCTTGAAATTTTCATATTCATATTCACTAGTGCCACTTCCTTAACCTACTTGGGGCTTCTGTCACCACTTCACCTAGGTTGCTTGTGTAATGGTAGCCATAGATCTCTCCCCCAAACCATCATAGGTTGATGTCTAAACATTGTAATGCATTTGACACTCCCTCTTTCTTGCCTACAGCACTTTCTATACTTGACTTCCATATTACAACTTTTTTCCTTCTAACTCACCAGATGTCCCTTCTTTATCTCTCTTTCTGGATTCCCATGTTTGCTGGAACAAGATTGAAATCAACTTAACTGGCTCACACTGACACTGAGGTTTGTAATTCTCAACTGAGTGAATCTAAGTTGTGATTGTGAGAGAAAATTGAACAGTCCTGTTTGTGGAATAACTTAATGATAGGGAGAAATTAAATCATAAAAGTATTTATTGCTCTGGCAGCATAACTTCCCCTTCTTTTTATTATCCTAAATTAACAATCTGATATGGAGATGTTTAAGAAGGTTCAATACAGTAAAATATCCATACAGTTGAGTTCCCGGGTAGATATATCTTTAGTTAAATTAAAATACTGCCTGGTTTGGAACGCTGCAGGTTGCTAGGGAAATAGTAAAATGGTGATACCCTTACAGGAAGAGAGATAAGAGGGATCAAAGGCAGCTTATGGGTGGAAAAGAGGATAATCCTCCATCAATGAAAGATTGATCTCTTTTAGTATGAAAGGAGACAAGTTCTGACAGATATCAGCACATAGAAAAGTAGCACTTTCTGCTTCTGTCATAAGTATAAACTGGAGCAAGTGCCTTAACTCTTGAGACTGTTTGAACCTCATGGCCCAAGTAGAAGAGACTGGAAGGAGAGGGCAACTCACTTCTGCCTGATAGTCACTCCATTACTTTGGTTGAATAATGGCTGACCTATTACTGTTACTGTAATCATTTTTTACGATGTACGCAAATTTTTCTGAATTAATATTCTAATAAGACACAGGTAAGTCATATGCCTAGACAATGTAAGAGAAAGATCCTGCTCTCACTGTGACAAACCTACACTATTTTCCTCAGATTAGCAAGTCTTAATTTGTGACTTTTAACAAGAATTCACTGCTCACCTATTCTTTTGAACCAGGCACTTTTCAAGGTACTTAGTTTACAATAGTGAGTAAAACAGGTTCATGTCCCAGTCCTCAGGGAGCTTATTCTCTACCAGACAAAATTAACCTGTAACTATGTAGAATAAAATAAAGTCTATGAAGAAGTAAAAAAAAAAATGCAAGGTGAGAGGATAAGTGTGATGGTGAGGACAGAGGATGATTACTGTAAATCAGGTGGTCAAGAAAACACTCCCTAAAGAGATGTCTCCTGAGCATATACCTGAATATTGTGGCAAAGGGGGTCAACAAATAGACAGGGTGGGCTGTTAAAGTAGAGGAAACAGAAGCATTGGCATTTCTCTGAAGACTGAACAGTCTTGAATGCTTTAGGACAATTTTCAGTAGCAATTTTGAGGTCTCCTAGCCTGCGTCCATGGCCCTCTTCCAATTGGGAACTTAGACATACTCAGACTTTTGCTGTTACCCTCTAGACCAAGAACCCAGAAAAAAGTGATCAGGCATCCCAGACACCTTACTGGGTCTAACTCAGTTTGTCCTTGTCATAGTATAGTAAGCACTGGCATTACAGAGGCAAACAAACATGGTTTTTCCCTTAAGAAGGTAACCATTTCCTTGGGGTTAGACTTGGGCCCTGACACCTTTTGCTTATGTCATTTGACTAAAAGTCTTCTAAGCACCTAGGGACATTCCATCAATTCTACTGTAAACGTCAAAGCTCCACCCCAGTCTTCTCAGAATAGATGCCCTTAATCCAGGGTTCTTAGTTGGAAAATGGACAGAGTGTAAACTATATACCTGGCCTCTGTGAAAGTTCCTCTGAGGGTTGATTCTGCTGCTGTTGCTTGCATATTTTACACGTTTACTGGGGTATAGCTTCTAAGGAATAAAATATACAGATCTTAACTCTCCAGCTTAATGAGTATTTTCCAAATACAAAAACCTGTGTGCTCTACAACCCAATCAAATTAAATTATATTTCCATCACTCAAGAAATCTGTTAGTTTCCTCTCTAGTCAAACCTCTCCGAAGGCAACCACAGTTCTAATATTTCAATCACAGTTTAGTTTTCTTTTTTGTTGATCCTTATATAAATGGTATGATACAGTATATACTCCTTTGTGCCTGGCTACTTTCATTCATCACTGTGTCTGTGAAAGTTACCTATGTTTATTTATTAGCAATCTCTCTCTTTTCATTGCTGTGTGGTATTCTATACTGTATGAATACGAATAAATACACAAAAATCCATTAAGCTATTGACAGAAATTTGGATTGTCTTCAATTTTGAGGTATTATGAAAAAAAAAAACAGCATATGAACATTTATGGAAAAGTTTCTGTGGACTTATGTTTCCATTTCTCTGGGTAATTTTCCAGGAATGGCAAGAAGGGATCAAAATTTTAAGTATGTATTAAATTGGAAATAGTGGGAACTCTTTTCTGGGTGACAGTCTTGATTGATTCTGGCTGAAAAGGACACTGTAATAAGACAGGAGGGCATAGTTATTGGAAGTAAAGTTTCTAGAATTGGAATGCCTACATTTACATCTTGACTCCATCATATAAAAACTATGAGAATGTGGGCATGGATTTTAATGACCCTGTACCTTGGATTCCTTATATGTAAAACACATTAATCTCATGGAGTTGTGTGCAAAGGATTCAGGAGACAATATCTACAAAAGTAGTTAGTACAGTGTCTAACAATTTCATAAAGTTTCAAAAAAGATTGACTTGAATATGAAGTTAGAGACTTAAGTCCTACCAGTCTTTCCTCAAATTCTTCATTAAATATAATAAAAAATGAAAGTCAACCATAGTTAAAAAAAAAGTCATGCAATTAGATCATAATCAAAGACTCCAAATTGAGTGTAATGGAAACAAGAATTATTCCCCTGAAATAATAGCATAAAACCACATTGTTCACCTTTATGCTTCAGAAAAACTTGTCTTCAGCAACACTGTATTTTCATGTTTGATAGTATCAGCTGGTGTACATAAGCCTGATGGTGTCTTACTTCCTTACTAGTAAACTGTTGACACTCAGTGGGGATCCCAATAATAACAGCTGAACTTATAAAATACCAATAGGAGGATCAATTCAGAAACATCATTATAGACAATGTCAGATTCATGCACAAAGATTTTCAAACTATAAAAATATTTATGACTAAGTGTTTACTAAAGTATATATGTTTTACTAATCCATTTCAATAAAAACAGTTTTCTGACTGCTGAACATAGTTTCGGTCAGCTAGCATTGGGAAATAAATAAAGAAATGTGCAAATATCAGGGAACTTTCCTTTCAGGTGACTCTTCTTAGTCTGCAATGTCAAGGTACCCAGCTGTTAGATTTCATAACTGCAGCAAATGCCAGGGCCACAATTCAAAAAGGCCATGACAACCTTTGGTTTCATTTCCAGAGGAAACCATCACAGCACTAATGCAGTGGTGGGCTCTAACCCACTAGAGACACAAGATCTAATGTCTAAAATTTTGTTTCTCCTGTTCTTTAAGCTAAATAATTGAACAATATTATTTCTTCCAGGATGATCCTGATGCTGGCATAACCCTAAACTCACTTTCAAGGGAAATTGAAAGGTTTATTGGATTTTGTAGTCTTCCCACTCTTTAAATGCAAAGAACCCAAGTTAGAAAATGCTGAAAGGGAAACATCAAGTGCCTGCCTTTCCCTAGTGGCACTGCTGATGATGTAAGACAGGATTCTGCCCCTGATAAAACCATGAGGGCCACTTTGAAAACCAAGGAGTCTCTTGATGTAATCCTCAAAGGGGTAGGAAAATTGTCCCCTACATCTTGGTAGCCTTCTAACCACATGAGGCAGCTACAATCTACAGATGCGCTGAAAATCACTGTGTCCTTCAACCATCATCTCCTGGCAAAGCTCCCAAACTCCTGTGAACTAAAAAGCACTCAAAATTCTGGAGAGAAAAGAAGTTCAAATGAAATTACTCTGCATTCCAGAAATGCTTGTACCAGTTTTATGGGCTTATTTAACCTGTCAGTTATTAACTGAGTTAGGTACACCCTCTGTGTACCACCCCTGTACTCCCTCAACTCCCACGCGTACCTCTATTAAAGTACTTATCACACAGCTGCCAGTATGACTTTTTTTCTAAAATGCAAATCTGGTTATGTCACTCTCTGCTTAGTATCCTTCAGTGGTTCCTGCTGTTTCCAAGGTAACATCCAGACTCTTTACTTTGGCCACAAAGACCCTTTATGATCTGGTCCTTGTTTATCTTTCTTGCATGATGGCACTGCCATCTCTTCTCTTCCATCCCCAATTTTTGTCAGACTGACCTACCAAACAATGCTCCATGAATCCATGCTTGTTTTTCTCAATGCTTTTGCACCTATTTTTGTTGCTAATGTGAATCTCTCCCCTTCCCAACCACCTGGTCAGTTCTCCTTCTATTGAAGATATTTTCTTCTATGTTCATTTTTGTTTTGCCAATATATAACCAACAACTCAATTACATAAACTGCAGAGGCCTCTCCATTTCTCTCCCATTCCCAAAATGGAGGACATTATCGTAGCCCTAAATGCTTCTTCATAATTGTGGATTTCCTCAGTAGTCTAGCCCAATGCACTTTGAGCTTGCAGAAGGTAGGGAACATTTTTTTTTTTAAATAAATTCCTGTAATCCTTAGAGTCTGCATCAGAGTATGGCTTAAATGAAGCAACTAATGAATGTTGATTTAAATAATGCCACAAAGGGAAGGGAAGACCCTTGAAATTCCAATTGATGTGCTCATTATAATTCACTATATTTGAATAATTTTTCAAAGAAGTTAGTGAATGAAATTATTTTTGAATGAAAAGTACTTCCTAATTTAGGAATAATAGACATAGCCTTCACCTGCAAACCTTCAATGGGAACAAAATGAGAATACTCCCCAATTTGTTACTATCTATGAACTGTGGGCAGCGCTACTGGTCTCTTGCCTGTTGGAAGGCAATCCCATGGCATACTCTCATTTCCATAAAGGATTTGAAGGATTCCTGTTCACATTCTAGTTACCATTTCTATTTCCTTTTGGGATGCGATTATAAAACTTTTGCCCTAATACTGACTATTGTATGGGCCTCTCCTCTGAATCTTCAAATGACCAATTCAAGTAACTTGCCTGATCCCTTGATCACTATCTGAAGACATGTGTAGAATTTCTTCCTTTCCACAGGCTGTTTAATAAATTAAATGAGCTAATAGATTACATTTTAGAAAACCAAAACAGTGAAATATTGAATACAAACAAAACTATAACGTATGGTGTCATAAATATTCAAAGTCTTATATAAAGGGGGTAGAAAGCATATCAGTAGCAAGCGTTCTCACTAACCATTGCTTCACAGTAACAGCCTGTCCTTAAATCTATGAGGAAAAGTTTGGAATTAATGTCCCTTACTGGTAATTTAGGCTGATTTCCATGCCTTCAGTCACCTTATGTTCTTTATTTTCCAAAAGGCTTCATTGGAGTTAATAAGACCACATATTACTACTGAAGAATTTCTTCTGTGATTGGCCCTGAACATCCTATAGGGATAGAATTGCTTCCCCACAGTAATTTCAAAATTAAAAAAATATATATGCTTAAACAGCTTCAGAAGTAGGATATAACTAGAATAAAACAGCTGTTGACCTTTGAGTATAATTTTATAACACAGGTCTTTCTACTGCTACTGACCCCCAGGAAGGTATCAAATAATACATTTGCCTTATTGAATAATAATTTGCAATATGCTTTAAAGGTCTTCCCTCTCTCTGGGGCCATTGAAGTTTTTGCATTTTTAAAGAGTATATGATACCTGTTATATTGTTATAATCCTCAAGTCACCTTATAGTATTTTGCAAGATTCTCTGTGTCTCTTTTTATGTCATGGAGATTAGCACATTTTTAATGCTTTACCTTTCAGATATAATGAAAAAGAAACATGGATGCAGTGCCATTTCAGTGCCAATTTGAAATCCTTTATTATGTATTGTCTAGGATGGTGCCATTTTTATAACATATTTCTCCAATCCCATCCAGTGGGGTTGGATGGGTAAATAATTTGTAAATTGTTATATTAATAAAATTTTATTTGCATAATACAAATAAGGGGGGAAACTTCAAAGTCTCTCTTGAGGCAAGCAAAAATCAAAACATTTCTGTGACTTTTAAACAAGAGGAAAGACATGCCTGCAGATTTTTATAGTGTTTGCTAATAAGTCCTTCTACATGGACAAGTGATCAAAACTTCCCATTATGAGTAAAGAGAAATGAATTGTTTCTGCTTTGTCAACTAATTAACATAGACATCAGTGATGTAGGAGGTTGAATTCAATCAAATTCACTCTTCACTTGGCAACAACATCTGACTGCCGAGTATAGAAAAAATGGTGACTGTGCAAGAGACACACAGTGATCAAAAGTCAAATGATTTCTAAATTTTAAAACAGAGAGTGATGAATTGACTTCCTGAAACATCACCCTGAAATGGGAAACTTAATACCTTTAGTTCCTCTAAAGGCAAGAGGAATACCTGAGAAAATAGAAGTGTGGTGGTGGATTCTAATATTATATATAATAAAATGAAAGAAACGAAGAAGTGAAAGCAAAATGTCACCAAGACACAAGGAGCTTAAATACTGAGATTATTTTGGAAATAGTTATGGGCTTGCTTAAAATGAATTTTAAGGTTTCCATCATAAATCTGGCCAAGAGAAAGGATATTTAAACCGAGTTTGTGGTCAAGCAGAACTATACATTTGTGGATGCAGTGAAGAATTCTGTGATGACAAAATATGGCCATATGACAATTTTACTTCCAGACTTAAAATATCTCAAATATTAGACAGTAAAAGGAATTGTACTAGAGTAAATGGTGGGCATGATACTTGTCTCATGAGAAGACCTAGTCTAAGGAAGTCACAGCTGCAGTGCTGCACATAAAGAAGATTCGGAAGCCGGAAAAATGTTCAGATTTTCCTTGCCACTAATATGATTTTTGGCTCTATTTTACATATTGTGTATTCCCAAAAGGAGGTATAAGCTGTGCATGCAGAGCTGGACTCACTTGGTAGTTGGAATAGCCACGCTTCCTCATCCAGTTCTCATGGGAACACATGTGCAACTTTATAAGAATAGTGGCCTATTTGAGGGGAAAGTATTCAATCCCCAAAGTATGACAGGAAAGCCAAATCTTAGCCCTTACTTGCTACTATGGCTTAAGGTGTGGACTCTACTATGTGCTCCGAGAGAGTAACCACAGGAAAGGAATAAAAGGTTGACTGCATTGGTTGTTTTTTATCCCAAATAATGAACTTTTTTTATTTTCTTACATCGTTATACATTTTTGTACAATATTTTGTACTCCCTATAAATTTGCCACCACAACAGTACCTGTGAATTGTCACCATGGCCCCTTGTGCTCTTTGCTCCCCTCTGTTTTGATCCTTCTTCCTCTCCCTCCCCTGCCTATGTCTCAGATCTATGGTCAGCCTGCAAGTTTAGTCTTTTTCTTGATCATTTGTTCCCTTTGCTATATTCCCTCTATAAGTAAACCACATATTTTTCTTTTTCCTTCTGACTTATTTCACTTAGCAGCATCCCTCAGCTCCATCCACGTTGCTAGGAATGGCATGAGTTCATCTATTTCAATCTCTGAATAGCAGTCCATTGTTTACATATACAATCTTCTTGATCCACTCATCTGTTTTGGGGCATTTAGGCTGTTTCCATATCTTGGCTATTGTAAATAGTGCCGCAATTAGCATAGGAGTGCAGGTTTCCTTTCGAAATAGTGTTTTTAATGTCGTTTGTGTAGGTGAATGCATTTCTTATATACTACATTTCTAAAAGTCAGCAGGATTTTCTGAATAATACAAGCATGATTTGTTCGTAAGTTGAACACTGTGAGTCTGTGTTTGAGGTGAGGTATCTAAGGTTACCACTCTACAATCTAGGCAGGTAGGGAAAGAGGAAAAATAAAATAATAAAATGGGAGAAATATCACTCACTTTATAAAAACTCACTTTGTGGTCAGTTCTGGATATCCTAAGCCTATTATTAGCTTAAGTAGACCACACATACCATCTACAGGGATCTGAGCTCCACATGGTTTGTACGTGTGTCTATCACAAAGGTACATGTACATACTCACTGAAAAATTGTGTACATAACTGAGGCCAAAGGGTAGTTATTCCTAATTAGTGAACTTGTTGGTTACATAATTTCTTCTTTTTTCCAGTTGAGGTTAATATTGATTTATATCAACATGAGCTTCAGAGGTAAAGGATTGCCCTCTCCAGGTGTTATTACCACATGACACCCACCTCCACAGTCCCACAGACCAGCCTATAGTAGACACGTCATTTTCAAAACAAAACTTTTAAAAATCATTTTTTACATGAATCAAAGCAGCATTAAAAGTAAAAAATAGTCAAGAATTATTATTGTCATAGTACCTTTTCAGATATTCAAGTTTTAATGAGAATGAGAGTAGATAACATTAGATTAGATACTGACAGAAGATGGCAAAGCCTGTGTCGGTGCCATTCTATCAACAGAGCTATAATAAAATTAGCTGTGCAGTGTATGAGTTTGAATATTTGCAACAATAATACATACATCCAATTAGATGTAAACAATTATTATTATGATCATAGAAATAACAATGCCCTATAATTCAAGTATAACAGTATGCACAACCAACCATAGTTATGTATAATTATACCTCTCAACTATAAATCACCCTCCTTTTCTTAGTGTTTAGGGAACAAGTAAAAAAGTTAACCTTGGTCAATTAAGAGACCCTATAAATTGCTACCTAAGCATGTTGGGGACAAGTGTCAATTCAGAAGCAGTTTACAAGAACTGAAAGATGACAAGAAAATGCTGAGTTGATATGACAGTGATGACAAAAATTTGCTAAGGCTTGTATCCCAGTAGGAAACATCTCTGCACCACAACAGATGGCCAGTGGTCGGGGGGAAAACCATGAAAGCTTGAACTGTGGAAACTTTAACTCTTCATTCTGGGAGACTGAAGCCTTAAAACAACACAAATCACTTTCCCATTTTAAAGCAGGGTTTGGTCTTAGAGCCTCATCTGTGTTCACCAAGGCGTTTGTGCTCTGCCTTTGGTTGGCAAGATAAACTCAAGCATTTAGAAAGAAAAATCCTGAAATTTTCCACTAACGGGCTACAAAATTTAGCAGACATGCTTTACTGTGGGGGCTTTGCTATCTTGCCTATTGCCTGGGGAGAGACATATCATGCAGGTAATGAATGATTCACCAAGAAGCACACACACAAGTCATACCCATTTGTACTTGTTGTCACAAAGCAGCTGAGGGCTGCTCTGCGTAATTCAGTGGGGGCTGCCTCAGTCCCCAGGCACTCTGCTCCTGATGAAGCTACAATGTGGATCACCTCAGAGGGCAACTTTACTGAGCAGTAAGAAAGGAAGAGAACAAAATCTGAGTCCATCAGTAATTAGCTAATAATAAGAGTGCCTGAAAAATTTCATTGAGGGCCTCATTTGACACAGGCCAGAAGGTCAGGAAAAAACCTTCACTGATTAAATAACAAAGAAACAGTCCATTTCCATAGCTGGGAGTGGCAAAGTCTTACTCATGAACAGCAGGATCTCTATTCTGCATTCATCCCAATTAGTACAATGTGGCTGCATTATACTTCAAAGCTTTCTGATAGAAATCAGTGTATAAATTCCAAATATATACATTACTGCCACTACCTTGAGTATTTGTAGGATGCATACATCACACGGAGTCACATTTTCAATAAGCCTACGATATCCCTAGGCCATTTCAGAAGCCATATCGACTCACACCTCTAGAGCCCTCTTTCTTGTGCTAAAGGGGTCATTCCCCTGCAGAGCCCTGACTGCTGAGTAAGATATCTGCACACCAGCTGGGGCACTAGTGTGTTTATTGTCAGGAAAGTCAATGAAGTTCAGCATGGAATATATTTCTTCCTACAAAATGTGAAGAGGTGGGAACTCACAACAGAACACTATATGGGAGACAGGAAACAAGGTCCCTATCCTTACAGTGCTGCTTTGTCAAGCAAAACACATCATATTAACATAGTGCCTGTGATGCAATCCCATGCTGCACCTGCATTTCAAGAAGTTTCTTAATGCTTTGCTGCTACTGAAAAATTCCCAGCAGAGAAAAAATAAAGTAAATAGGGGTCCAAATATTTGGCACTTTAAGGAATTCAGAAAAGGACTAAAAGAGATTGAAGCTTTTTCTACACACACACACACACAAACTAGGCAATCTAATCAAATTAGAGAATCAACTGATGAAGTCAGAATTTGATTCAAATGCCTGTCCAATAGTTGTTTTACTGAGTTAGAGGCTGGCCTATCTAAATGCCTCATAGGCAAGGCTTTATTCTTTTCTCTTTTAAACAACAATTTTTTGTGGACATTTATGTATTATGCACATTCAAATGCCAATACACCTGAACAACCAATTATTTACTCAGACAACTAGCTAAATTAGTCATTAGTGGTATGTATAGGAAAGCAACTAGTTTGTGGTATTTTCCATTTTTAACTCTTTGTTTTCTTTCTGAAGACACAGCCTGAGGCTCTATGTTCTAGCAGACAAATAATTGTATTCTTTTAAAATGCAGATTTCAAAGGAAACTCAATCAAGGGATCAATTACTAAGCATGTATAGAGTGCAAAATAATAATGGAGTTTATTGGATCAGCCTCTGTGATAAAATTAACAACTTTTTCTCAAATAAGGCTTTTAGGTGGCTATTTTATCACCCCTGTTATATAGATAGTGAAATGGATAGGAGAAATGCCATGTCCTGGAGGAGTGGGTAGTATGATAAAGGACATCCAAATAAGTCTCTAGAGACCAGGCTTTCCTGGTGGCATAAGGGGCTAAGCACCACACTATGAAGCAATCTGCAGCCTCTGCAGCACAAGGTCATCCCCAGCCAGCCAGGGAGCAGCCCACAAGGTATAGCAGACCTCTCCTGGCTAGCCCACTGCTCCCCTCAGCAGTGTATTTCAGTTGGTCTGCCTGTTCTGCTCCCTACTGTGGTGAATCCTCTCAACCCCACATCTCTGGCCTGTACCCCAGCTCTTGTATGCATAAATAAATAAATATTTTTTAAAAAAGACTCTAGAGACCAATGTAAGACATTCTAAGAAAGGGAAAAATATCCAGATTAACAGGAAAACCTTGGAATTTGAGGAAAACTCCATAAAGGACTAGTTACAAGAGGAAGGAAAACATGAGAAAAGATGCCAGAGGCAAATGGGTGACACTGACTAATATAAGATTAATGGATTGCTATGAATTTATGAGACCAACACAGGGAGTCCACTGCCAACTTTTCATTTCCTTTCGAAGCACAAGATTCAAAGATAACATGCCAGCATTGAAATACAGGTACACGCAATGGGGTAGTTTGTAAATGTGATGCAGCTGGATCTCAGGAAAAGATAAATATTTGATAGCTCCGAAGACATCCATTAAATGCTTCATTTATGCTGAGAAATGTCTTATAAGGGGAAAAAAACATTATATATTACCTGTCTTTTACTGCCAAGCAAAAAGCTCCTTCACTTTCTTGATTCTGACATTCTTTGCTAAAATCAGGGAAATCCACGTGGGTAGGATCATTCTGACAAGAGCAGTGATTACGAGCTGACATCTGTGGGGACAGTTACAGGTGGCAGGAAAACACCTACCAATCTCCTGAATAGAAAATCTTTCTCTATTAACCTTTAGATCTGAGACTTCAACAGGGGTCTTTTTAATATGTATTTTTGTAATTACAATTTTTTGTTGAGGGACTCTGCTGTTTGATCATTATTTCCTGAAAACACTCAAACTTATTCTAGAAAGACATAAGCACTGATGCTTTCATAAATGGACAGATTTTGAAGCTGAATGTGCATTTAATCTAATCTGAAGACAAGAAAAACAGGTTTTGATTTTTTTTTCTTCTATTTCACTGCACTTTTTTTTTTACATCTATGTTGTTTATTTTTTAGTTGAGGTAACACTGGTTACAAAACAATAAACATATTTTCAAATGCTTCTGAATTAAGGCACTATTTAAAAACATATTTCAATAATCTGAGAATATTCCTTTGGCCTAAAGGTAAGATGGAATTTCTAACCAATGATCAGCTTTAATCTCCACCAATATTTTTTTTATTTTTTTATAGTTTTTTTTTTTATAGAGGTATAGGCATGTTTTTTATTTATTTATTTATTATATTTGTTTGTTTGTTTTGTTTATACATGCACTGGGTACAGTCAGAAGCGCGGGAGGGTGAGAGAATTCACCAGAGCCAGAGTGGGGAGCAGAGCAGGCAGAAGGACGGAAGTACACTGCTGAGGGGAGCAGCGGGTGGCAGGAGAGGTCTGCGCACCATGTGGGACCCTCCTCCGGTGGCCGGGGAGCAGCCGGGGATCGAACCGGCACCGCAGAGGCCGCGGGCAGCTTCGCAACCCAGCGCTCAACCACTGCGCCACCGGGGAGGCCCCAATCTCCACCAATATTTTTAAAAGACTAATGTTTAATCTATCCATCAATGCCCACATGTGCAATGATTTTCTATGATTACCCAACTCCATTGGAAGTTTTATGTTCCAAAGATACATGTATGAATGACCCAAGCAGTGCAAATTTCTATATTAATTACTACCTCCAGAGCTAGTCTAAAGGTAAAGATCAGGTCTTTTTTTTTTTTTTTTTAAGATTTATTTATTTATTTATTTATTTATTTATACAAGCACTGGGTACAGTCAGAAGCGCGGGAGGATGAGAGAATTCACCAGAGCCAGAGGGGAACAGAACAGGCAGACTGACGAAATACACTGCTGAGGAGAGCAGTGGGTGGCAGGAGAGGTCTGTGCGCCATGTGGGACCCTCACCCGGCGGCCGGGGATCAAACCGGCGCTGCAGAGGCTATGGGCAGCTTTGCAACCCAGTGCTCAACCGCTGCGCCACCAGGGAGGCCCATAAAGGTAAAGATCAGGACTTAAGCTAAGTTCTGTGCCCATCCTGCCCTATCCCCCAACATCTAACAAGGTTACAGACAGGAACAGAATAGGAAAACAGTGACCAGTGAGTGGGAACTTTGGCAGTGGGTATAGTGTGGTTATTGCAGATCATGTGTTCTTAAAAGTGCTTTTTATATTTTTTCTTAGTTAAGCAATTTGCAATTACAATAACTATGATCAACACTGTGCTCACAAATTATTCTGGAAGGGAGTGAATGTTTTTAGTCTGGACACTATGATAAGTCATAGCAGATTTTCTTATATTGACTTATATTTTTGAAATATAAATAATCTCCCCCCCTGCTTCAGGAAATTCATCTAAGTTTCAAATTACAACAATCTAAAAAATTAAAGGAAATAACAGCAACATCTATTTCTTCTATTTTATATGAGGATGACATGAGCTCTAGATGTTTATCTACTTTTATTAATGAACTCACCAAAATATAGATTACTAACTGCCTAATCCAATTGAATCCTTGGAAAGGGAATATCTGTAGAAAGGCCAGAGGTTTCTATAATTCTGGATCTGTTCTTGCTAATATGATTTGGTTATAATTTTTTAAAGATTTATTTATTTATGCATACAAGAGCTGGGGTACAGGCCAGATGTGTGGGGGGTGAGAGGATTCACCAGAGACAGAGTGGGGAACAGAACAGGCAGACTGACTGAAATACACTGCTGAGGGGAGCGGGGGCAAGACAGGAGAGATCGGTGCCATGTGGGTTGCTCCCTGGGCCAGCAGGGAATCAAACTCATGCTGCAGAGGCTGTGGATTGCTTCATGGTGTGGTGCTTAACCCCTTTTGCCACCATTGAGGCCCTGATTTGGGTATAAATTTGAAAAGTGAAATGGCTCAATGTCTAGAATACTGTCAATGGAAAGTGAACTCACTAACTGAGCACCCATTGGGATGAGACTGTGATGAGGAATAAGATTGCATTTAAACAATGAAATAAAGCATTGATATGCAGTAGCTGTTGTTAAGTGGGCTGTCAATGGGTCTCATATTGCTAACAGGGAAAAAAATTGATGGTCCATTCGTATCAGATGCAAGAATTTTGTCAAGAATAGAGAAAGGGCCTCCCTGGTATCTTAAGGGGTGGAGACACAACCTATGAAGCTACCCTCAGCCACTGAAGCATGAGTTCGATCCCCGACTGGCCAGGGAGCAACAGCGTGCTTCAGTCAATCTGCCTGTTCTATTTCCCACTCTGTCTCTGGTGAATCCTCTCACACACACATCCGCCCCCCACCTCTGGCCTGTATCACAGTTATGTATGCATAAATAAATGAATCTTAAAAAAAATACAGAAAGCTATTTGCACAGGGTTTTAGATAATGCAGAATACTTTTCCAACTAGTAAAGAAATCAGAATTATAGTGATAAATATAACAAGTTGTAACTTGGAAACACTTAATATAACCCTGTATGGAGAGTCTCTTAAGCTAGGCAGAAAGATCACCCTATGGCAAGACTTAAAACTTGTCATACCTCTTGCCAAGCTAAGATCTGTCAAAGTTTTTGAAGCATGTTTAATGGTTGAAATGAATAGAACCCCAATTTCACAGTAAAATTCCACCATCATTGGACATCACCACGGAATGTATAAAATAGATGATAAAGGAAGCCTCAAAAAACAACTTAAAGAGGGCCTCCCTGGTTGCGCAAGTGGTTAAGCCTCAACCTATGAAGGTATCTGCAGCCACTGAAGAACAAGTTCGATCCAGCCAGGCAGTTAACCACATGGCCCAGCTGACTTCTGCTGACTAACCAGCTGCTCCCAGAGGAGTACTCAGAGGTGTACTTTAGTGAATCTGCCTGTTCTGCACCCCACTCTGTCTCTGGTGAATCCTCTCACCCTCCACACTTCTGGCCTGTACCCTAGTTCTTGTATTCAGAAATAAATATTTAAAAAAAAATTAAAGAATTTCCTACTATGTAGCATGTCCTTTCTGAAGAAATAAGGGGTGTGGTGAGGATGGACATATTTCAGCCTCGTGAATACCTGAAATGCTGATTTTTAGCAGAATCATGTTAACAGTCAAGAAAGATAGAGGATAGAGATGATAAAAGAAGTGTCTTATTCACTTCTACAATTGATGCATCACATGCAAAATAAAAAAAGGAATACCTTTCCCCGTAAGACTTATGAAAAATGACTGACACTAAAAAGTAGCAATTACAGTTTCAGTGGAACTGCTATAAGAACTGGAAAAAGATTTTATTAAAGGAAATAGAATAGAAAAAATTACCTAGGCATATTACAATATACAGGGTTGATTTCTATTCAGATAAAGTAATATATGCTGTTAAAGTCAAAAGCTAATAAATAACAACAGAGTTTAGGCTACTAACAGATAACATAAAATTGTTTTTTCTGTTTGCTTTCAGTTTGATGTTTACCTGTATTTCCTTGGATAACAGACATCCTCATTCAATTTAATCTAACAAATACTTAGTAAACAACAATCAAGGCTCAAGCTTTATGTTGCATACTGGAACTGGTCCAAAGACAAATATGATATAGTTTTGCCCTTGAAAAGATCACAATCTAATATGGGTGCTTGTACTGGACATAAGAATAACATTTCATTTCACGTTAACATGAAGTATGGGTACCTTAAACAAATATACAAAGTACTCTGGGTGTGTAAATGAAGGGATAAGCCCATGTGAATGAGGCAACTATAAAGACTAGGAGGTAGAATGTGATGTTGTGAGATGGAATTCTCCTCGGATTTATAAAAGTCAAATAGTGGGAATTCAGAGAAAAACTTCATAGGTAGGTGGAACAAATAGAACAAAATAAAACAGAAAACAAAGACCTTGGACCATCTATCATCTTCTTTGGATAATAGGTTATGTTGGAAGAAAATGGAAAAGATTTGATAAGGTAAGATGGAATAATATCAGGCTAGATTTCTTGAAAATTATGACACTTTTACAATGTAAAAATTCAAATACCACAAAAGATCACAATAAAAGTGTTACACTTAAAAAGAAAAGAAAAAGTAAGTCTGCCACTTAGACCCATTACTGAAACTTTACCATTTTCATTTGTATATCCTTATAGAAGTCCACATGTATACAGATAGCTGCATATTGAACATATGTTTGACTATATATGTATACCACTTTCAATTTCACAAATGGAGACATATTGTACATGTTCTAGATGGAAACTTTTTTTTCTTAAAAAATCCAGGTTTCCTCCAGACATTTTCTTTCTCAAAAGACACTACACTTGAAAACACACCAGTGGAAACAAGTATATCCACAGCAGGATTCTCAACCTCGGCACAATTAGCACTTTTAATTAGACAATACTTTGTTGGCCAAGGAAGGGTGGAAGGAGTAGAGTTTTGCAAATTTTAAGATGTTTGGCAATGCCCATGGCTTTAATGGGAAGATTCCAGGCAGCACCACTCCTATTGAGACAAATACGTCTGCAGACTTATCCGAATTTCCCATTGAGTCCAAAGCTACCCTAGATTGAGTACCACAAATTGGCTAGACATATTTCTAGTAGTGGATTTCCTCTAACTACATTATATATTCACTTGCCAATAATGTATATAATCAAAATGTATATTTGCCACTCGGTTTAACATACATTTACTCATGAGTGAAAATGAAAATGAAAATTGTTTCCTATGTTTAGAAGCTGTTTGTATTTTACTTTAATTGAATTCCTTCTTATCTCTCCTCTTTTGTATTAAAAGGTGATATTGTGTTGATTCATAATAATATAAATTATTATCCTTTTAGTTTTCATGTGTTTGCAAAATATTGTTCATGTTTTCCATTGATAATTACATTTTTGTGCAGAAAAATATCATTTAGTGATATTTATCAATATTTGCCACTAAAACGTCTAGATTTTGTGTCTTAGTCATAGTATATTTTAAGTCCTTCAATCTCAAAGGCCAGTGTTCAATGTTGATACTTTTACAATTTCACTTATTTTCTTTTCAAATCTAAAATCTTCCAGGAATGAATTTTAGTATATAGAATAAGATAGGGAGCTATCATCATATACTTTTCTCCTTAAATATTAAATTTAAACATAAATTTCCTTTTACTTTAATATGGCTCTTTAATTATATGTTAGTATTTGGGTCTAATTCTGGGATTAAAAATCCACTGATTTGAGGTGGGGGAAGCAAATATTGTTTAAAAATGAGCAAAGACATAAAAAATAAATTTTTAAAAGAATTTAAAAAAATCTACTGATTTGAGATTCCCAGTCACCAAGATGGTGATAGAGGAAGTTCGTATTATAATCCCAAGAGGAACATCTAACAGTCTAAACAGTAGGACACTACACTGAGAGAGGCCCATGGTTTGGGGTGAAATTCAAGCACCGCTTGGACATCAGAGACCAACACAAACTGCGCAGAGGAGACATGGAGGAGATTTGCACTTTGAACAGACTTAAACAAGAGATAGGTGGAAAGAAGTGCCTTGAGGCTTATCAAGGTGAGGACCGTCCAGACAGTAAGGTTGCTGGATCAGCCATGAGTTCTGGGGAAGAGAAAGTAGAAATAGTATAGAGATACATACCCTTGAAAGAGGGGAAACAAATGTGGGGAGCAGGGGTACCCCAGGTAAGCCTAGCCCCTTGGAGGAAAAAGACCACAGAAAGTACCCTAGACTTTATTCCACTTCCTACACTCCTTGGTACTTGCACCTCAAGAAGTGAACTCACAGTTCAGAGAATATTAAGTAATATTCTGGAAACCCAGAGTGGAGGTATCTCAGCAGTCGATAAACATGAGCCAGACTCTCCCTCAAGCACATGCATACCAGAGGCTAAAATATTCTAGGTCTCACCACATCCTTCTCACTCATCAACTACAAAAATCAGGTCTGAGTACCTAAGAGAAGGCAGCAAAGATCAAAAATCAAGTAAAATCAAATCAAAATACCTGCAAAAAAGTTCAATTTTCTAAGCTACTACAACATATTTAACTAATGCCATATTTAACATATGGCATATTTAAAAAAAACATGCCAACTAAAAGTTGAAAGATGGGCAGATAATGATATCACGAGTAGAGTAGCAATCACCAGAAGCCAACCACAAAGACATGAAGGAGTATTAGTTCCCTACCAGATAGAGAATGCAAATTTTATATTGAATAATCTAAATGAGATTTAAAAAAAAAAAAACTATGAAAGTGAAATGAAAATGAAACAAGAGAATTCAGTAAAGGTAGCCAAAGAAAAACAACAAAATTCAGAACAATGAAATAAAAATCAATCAACAGATGGTAAAAATTGAAAGTATACATAAGAAAACAGAGATTCAAAATGTAAAGGGCTCAGTAACATAACTTGAAAGAAAGCTGTGGAATAGATCAATGAACTATGGTGGATAATTATGGATGGTTGGATGTTGGGTGTGGTGTGAACCTATAATCCTAAATCATATAGTGATTTAAACCGAAATTTAAAAAAAAACACCTTGAAAGCTGACCAAAGGTATGAGGCATGAAAGGGTGGGGTGTGAAGGGATGGAAACAAGGAGGGAGAGCACAAGAAACCATGGTAAAGTACTACGGGTTCTCTGGTGAACTAACTATGGTGATGAAACATGAGGGAAGAGATCATACATTGTCCAAATATTAACAACGAAGTAAGGAAACAGTAATAAATTAAAAAAAAGAAAAAACATTAAATCTATATATTTGGAATAGCTTCCTATATTTGCACCTTTATCATTATACTTTACACTCTATCATAAAGTGAATTCTTACTTATTAATCCTACTCTGCATGATTTTCCCAGATAGCCTCATATTTACATTTATATTTTCTATGTATTTTGGAATTCTTATGCCTCCTCCAAAATTACCTTGGTATTTTAGATGGGATCACATTAAATCTCAGAATCTATTCAATATTGTGTTCCAATCTGCAAACAAGGTAACTCTTTCCATTAATTCATGTCCCTCAACAAGAGTTTTGAAGTATTCTTTCATATAGGTTCTACATATTTCTTATTTTTAAAATATTCATTTATTTATGCATACAAGATCTAGGGTACAGGTCACAAGAGCTGGGGTACAGGCCACAGGTGTGGGGGGTGAGAGGATTCACCAGAGACAGAGTGGGGGGCAGAACAGGCAGAAGGACCCTTGTACACTGCTGAGGGGAGCAGCAGGCAGCAGGAGAGGTTTACGCGCCATGTGGGACCCTCCTCCGGTGGCCAGGGAGCAACCGGGGATAGAACTGGCACTACAGAGGCTGCATGCGGGCACCAGAGTGTGGAACAGAACAGGCAGACTGACTGAAATACACTGCTGCGGGGAGCAGCGGGCGAGACAGGAGAGGTCTGCCTCACCATGTGGGTTGCTACCTGGCTGGCCGGAAATCAAACTCATGCTGCAGTGGCTGCAGTGGCTGCGGATTGCTTCATAGTTTACGTCTTAACACTTGTGCCACCAGGGAGGCCCCTATATATATTTCTTATGATCACAAGATTATAATTTTAGGTCTTAGTTGTTTTTATACAGGGAATCCATTATACATTTTTTCCATGTATGTATAGATATTTATTTACATATTACAAAATTCTAATAATTTTCAATAAGTACTCCTTGAATTTCCAGGTATAATAATCATAGCATTTGCAAGGTAAGTCATCGTGCCCCCTTTTTTTCTTTGTAAAATTATCTTGCCTCATTATTTCATGTAATTGCAGTAGCTGAAACATCCAGAATTTAGTCAAATAATAGTGGTGATATTGCCATTTTCCCAGCTTCATTGAGATTGCTCTTACAGTTCCATAATTAACTATGATGATGGATTTCATATAGATATTTTATTAATAAATTTTATTATGTAAGGTATTATTCTGCTCTTATACTTTAAATGGAGTTCTAAAAATAGGCTATAGTATTCCAATCATGGAGTAATGTAGAAAATTGACTAGCATTGAAGGGTATAAAACAGTGCTCCTCGAAGTATGATATACAGACCAGCAGTATCAGCATTACCTAGAAACTTGTTCATAATACAAATTCTTACTGCCTGCCCCATCTACTGATCAAAAACATTGGAGGAGGAGCCCATCAATATGTATTCTAACAAGTCCTGTGAGTGATTGGATGCATAATAAAATTGGAGAACCACCAAACTAGTAAATGAATAAGCAATTATAGCTCTTACATTAAAGCTGATACTACTTCCTGTTTTTATAAATACACAGAGCCACACTCACTCACTTATGTATTAACTATGGTTGCTTTCAAGCTAAAATGGAAATGTTGAGTAGTTGCATCTGACAATGCCTTCATGTAAAAATTAAAACATTTATTCTATGGATCTTTACCAAAATATATTTGCCAAACCTCACCTAAAGCAATGGTTCTCTACCTTGGCCGACCACTATATTCATATGGGGAACATTAAAGAGAATACTCATTCCAGAGTTCCCTAATTTACCATTCAAATAGTATCCCTAGGGTAGAATCCATGCATGAGACATTTTCTTTAAAGTGCTCCAAATGATCCCAAGGAAATCTATGTTGTCCAGACTAACTAACATTCAGGGATGTTATCTACATGACTTTGATTTTGATTTAAATGGAGAGATGGGCAGTTATTTCTTCCTTTTTTCATGGATTCACAAGAAATGATTTCCTACTATAATGTCATACCATGAAAAAGGCAAGGAATATAAAATCTGTCAGCCATTTTGAATATCTCTCAGGCAAAGTCAAAGGAGTTTTATTTTTCTCTAAATTTCTGTTTAGAAATTATTGGAAAAGAATAAACATAAATGATAATAGTTATTAGACAATTTTCCAATCCAACCTGTATTGATGAGTGAATTTGGAGTAACGTGCACTCATCATCAGATTTCAGAGCATTGAAAGTACCTGTGACTCTATCATAGACCCAGAAATGATAGTGTATGATTGCATAATTAAACACATACACACACACATGCACACACAATATAGTCTATGACTATTGTATGGTATATGTGGAAAATGAATACCGTATACTTCAAAGATATTTTTCTTGATGTTAACTAATGGTAAAGATACCCTGTGAGCTTTCTTACAGAAAATACTTTTTCTTAAAGATTTATTTATTTATGCATACAAGAACTTGTGTACAGGCCTGAGATGCAGGGGGTGAGAGGATTCACCAGAGACAGAGTAGGGAACAGAACAGGCAGGTTGACTGAAATATACTGCTGAGGGGTGCAGCAGACAAGTCAGGAGAGGTCTGCTATGGCATATGGGTAGTTCCCTGTCTAGGGATCGAACTTATGCTGCAGTGGCTATGTATAGCTTCATCTTGCATACCTTCATCATGCATGCATAGGTTGCATCTTAACTCCTTGCGCCACCAGGGAGCCCCTGGAAAAAACTCTTAAAGCACAATTGAAGATGAAGAGAAACTTGGTGTCAAATGTATTGAAAGGGAAGTGGAGGAAGCATGGAGGAATCCAAAAAGTTGTTTTGTTTCTATTCTAACCCAATTTAAACTCCAAACTTAAGTCATCTATTTCAGGATTTATTCAGACCCACCCAAGGAGGGATACAGCTGGTATGTTATTTGTGTCCTGGGGCATGGAATCTATTTACTAGCCTGAAGGGCACAACAAGATCCAGAGGTGATTTTTAATTTGGAGTGGCAGGTGAGGGCATTGACCCCATTACTGTCCATGAGAAACTCCTAGACATCAGAATGTTTCCCATAAAGCCTTAATGATGTGTGCAAAACATACTCAGCATTCCTGAAGGATACTCTTTCTTGTTATGCAAATAACATTACTCTATGAGATTATATATGAATAATTATATTTATAGCTAAACCTCCTGGTTGGATGAGCAAAGCGTTCACTACTGATTTCAGCTACTCAAAGTGGCTTTCATTATCAAAATAATGTGAAGAAAATACATTTTCATGACTTTTAGAAAATAGCCCAATATATACTTCCTAAAATTGGGAACATTCTATGACAGTTCCATTCAATTGAGATCTCATTTCTGAAATACTTTGCCAATCACTAACAAAATATTGCCAGAATCAGTCCATAATCTAATAGCTGACTGCAGAAACCCCTAGGAATGTGGGTGCTGTGATTCTGGGAGGCTGCCTCAAGTAATAAGATTCATATTAGCACCTCTCCAGAAGGAAGAAAACCAGGCAACAAATGATGACCATTAGCAATCACTAAAGTAATGTTCCCCATTAATAGGCAATTTTTAACATACAAAGAAAATAAGAGAGCAATCATCCAACACTCAGATTTGGTAATGAGAACTTGTAACATTGGCCTTACTGTTAAAATGGGGTACACAGAGGCCCAAAGAGGGTGAGTGAATAATAAAGCTGAGAGATAGAGTTTTGTAGAGACACTCCAGAATGGTGGAGAAAAGCAATGAAAAAAACACAAGTAATATCTCTAAAACAGTATCTTTCAATATCCCTAAGCTAGAATGTTAATGTGCTATCACAGTAACAGAAATGGCACAATAATAAAAATGAAGTTCTCTCAGCCTGTCCAAAAAGCCTCTCTTCCTTGGAGTAAATGAATGGAAACCATTCAGCATGCTGCCTGGTGGAGAGTAAGCCTTATATTATACTAAAGAGTCTTGGTGGTGGTTGTCATTAGAAGTGGCTGCTGAATTAGTTTCCTACCCAGTGCACTGGAAGGAAATGATGTTTCCTCTTCAGACTTTTCATTTCTTCTTATAGAAGTCAGTAAGCCAAAGAAAATGACTAAGCTACCTTTGTCACTGTAAAGTGGTCTGTGAAGACTCACCGTGTCAATGATTTTTACCTTTAGGTGCATATGGCAAAAATCTTGGCAAAAAATCTGTTTCTCAAGTGTATGAAGTTAACTCTAAATTTATTTTGGGCCGGCATTAGGAGACAGACTTATCCTTGCCAACATTTTGAGGACTAAGTGTTCTAACAGTGAATTAGAGGGAAATAAGTGGGCTGGAAACAGTCCTGAAGTAAACCAACCCAAAACCTGCAGCTCTAGAGAGTGCCTTGGAAATATCCTGTCTCACGAGGGCCTGAAACATTTCCTGAACTACTGCTGCTATGAAAACCCCAGGAACAGGGAACTATAAGACACAGCACATATCAATGTTTCAATCTCTGGCATCTCTATTTTTAAATCATCCTGGAGGCTCACAGTGTCTATTCAACAAAACAGGTAGCCAGAGAGGGTGGTGGGAAGCAAACATTGTTTAAAAATGAACAATGATGAAAAAGAAATTAAAAAAAAAAAAAAAACAGGTAGCCAGGTGTCAAGTCCATAATAGGTATTCAATAAGTACCTACCACATTCATTCTTTCACCCATCAGATATTTATTGAGCATCCAATCTGGGCCAGGTAGTGTGCTGAGAGCTTCGAGAAAAATGCTGAATTTTAGGCAACCAAAGTCTTTGGCCTCAATTAGCTTACACTGCAGTAGGGGAGGGGCGATTCAAAAAATAAAAGAGTAAATACATCAGGTAATCCTAAGTAATAAAGTTATATGGAAAATTTAAAAATGAGAGTGGATATTGAGTGTTCTGAAGGGGGTACAGTTGGTTAGGGAAGAACTCTGAGATGAGGTAACAACTAAAATGAAACTAGAAGATGACTTGAAAGGTACTGCCCATGGTGAGGGGGGTTGAGTCATGATAGCTTGAGGACCCTGTAGTATCAGGACAAGGCAGGTAGCAAAATGGACAGCATTTCACATGGTAGAAGGAGACAAGGCATCCAGCAACTCAAAGGGAAATGAAAACAATTCAGATCTTTGGTCCAGCCATTTATGAAAAATCAGGCAAGGCCCAGGATCCAGAAGGAAAACTTAAGTCCCCCCGCTCTGTGATCTGACTCCAAGGCAGCAATATTTGACCTTTGACTGCTTTCCTTCTTCTTTCCCCTCTTTTTTAATAAACACCAGTATTTATCATGCATTTACTATATGTCAGACATCACGCTAAATCTTTATATACACTGCATCCACTTAAGACTCAAAATAGTGCCTCCCTGGTGGCGTGGATGTTAAAGACAGCACTATCAAACCATCTCCAGCCACTACAGCACAAGTTCAATCCCTGGCCGGCCAGGGACCAACTCACATGGCACAGCAGACCTGTCCTCTCTAGCCCTCTGCGTCCCTCAGCAGTGTATTTCATTAGATCTCCCTGTTCTGCTCCTCACTTTCTATGGTGTATCCTCTAACCCTAGCACTTCTGGCTTACATCCCAGTTCTAGGATGCATAAACAAATAAATCTTTAAAAAAAAAAAAAGACTCAAAATAATCTGATGACGTAAGGACTCTTATCATTCCCATTTTATAGATGTGGAAACCTGGATCCAAGTTCACACAGATAGAAGGTGGTAGAGAAGAGTTATGAACCTGGGCAGTCAGAGTGTTGAATCCCCTCTTTGAACCACTATGCTTTTTTATTTCCACCCAAAATATTATTGGATTCCATAGAGAAGCAATCCAACACCCAGGAATTGGAGTCAATGACTATGATTTCAGCTTTGACTCATCAATCAATTAGCCATAAGAACCTGGACACCTTGCTTAATCTCTCCCACCTCACATTCAATGGTTTCCAAAAGCCTTCAGACTGAAATCAAAGTCCCCTTCTCTGGCATTCAATGCCCTTATAAAATTCAGGTTAATTCACACTTCTTTTTATTTCCCACTCAGGCAGGCCCTTCTGACGTTCACTTTATATATATGTATTCAACATACATGTAGACTGATAGAGTGCCAATGTAGGTAAAAGAATGTGTCAGAGATACCTAAATTACTTTGATTGTTATTGTAGTAGGTCAGATAAAAGTACTCAGAACACTTTTACAAACTTTTGAACTACTCCTCTATTATCCCCAAACGATTATTTTCTGTTACTGTAGAGCAATACCCATCTATGCATTTTTCAAACATAAAGCAATATAAAGTGGTTATCAGTCTAATTCATGCTTCCTATTCAAATGAAGTCAGAAAAATAGGCAACATGTCGAGGAAGAGCAAAGTCATAAGTGCATGTGATCCAGGAGCTGTAGTTGCTGAGTTCTCAGGTTTTTTCCTCCCATTTTGCTATTTGCTGTTGCTATGGGAATGCAACACAAAGTGGTACTCAGAGCTTGATTCAGTAAAATCTATGTGAATTCCAGGTGTGATATAGCAGTATGTAGTCTATAATTTTTCTTGCAAAACTGTAATTAGATACTTGGGGGAAGCGGGGGAGGTGAATATGAAGAGAAGTGAAATGGGGGAGGGGAGGAGTTGTTAGAAGAATGAGGGGGAAGATGAAGACAGATTAACTTTACAGATTTGATTCCCATATTGCAATTATAGAGCACTCGAATTTCTAAGAAGCTAAGAAGCAAGCGTTTACTGGTTTTCTCTTTGCTCCTCTTCCTCATAAACATCCAAACTCCCCTGAACGCTGGGCTTTCAGGAAAACACAGAAAAAGTAAAGGACCCTCACACACCAACTCTGGGTTGCCAGGAAACCACATTTCACAGTGGAAAAGAGCAAAGCATTTAGTCTGAGAATTTCTGGTTTGGTTCCCGTTTTGAAGCAAACTTCCAAAAGTGCAAGTTTGGATACTGTCATTTTACTGGATAGGCAATCCTGAACAAGGTAGTTCACCTCTCTATGCCTCTTTTAAATGAAGGATGCCTTTTAAAATGATTATTTTAAGCAATACCTTAGGCACTGTGCCTTTCATGATCTCCAATAGACTTGCATCCTAAGCTACCCCAAAGGACCAATTGTATGAAGCTATAGATGCCTATTCTTTTTCAGATACCATTTACATTCTTAAGGAAGCTGTCAAGGAGTTAAATCTTCCACTGACTTAAAAACTACTCATGTACCAATTAAAATAAATAGATCAGCACATTATGTCCCCTGTAGGGGCTATAAGGCTAAACAGACTTAAAACAATAACAAGCGAAGGCATCTTAATGCACAGGATAACTAGAATGTATGGTACAGAGTTTAAGGACATTCTGAATTACAAGGACAGGAAAATGCTATTGAGTTGAAGTACTAGAAAAAGCTTCCTGGAGATGGTGGCAAAGGATGGAAGCATGAACGATGGGCTTGGATCAGGAGAGAGGACAAAGGAAAGCATTCTGGCCAAAGAGAAGACAAAGGAAAAACATTATATGGGCTTCCCACATATTCCAGCAAGACAGAGAGAATGACATCTCAAGCCACAGGACCATTTCATGTCAATGATTAACCAGCTACACCTCCACATGCAGTCAGCATGAACCCCTGTTGGTATCCTCCAGAGAAATTCTTGAAACTGAGACATGAAGGGAAAAGAAAAACAGCCACAGCCCATGCTCAACGCCAATAATTCAGCAACTTTACCCAACACGAATCTCAGTTTTAATAAAACTAGAAAGGATTATGATGTATTAATGCTATTTACATCTTTGTCAAACAAATATAAACAACAACCAAAACTGTGTTATTTATGTTAGCAAAAATGGCAATGGATTCAAGTTTTCAAAGAATAACCAGTTCTTTCATGTAATGAAAATAAAAATCTGTGGTTGATATATTTGTCTATATTTGGATGCATTCAAATTCAAGCATGTTTTCTTTTACCCAGAATTTTCTCTATTTTTATTAAAATTTACCTAAAAAAAACCCACACCAAAATAGCCTACATCATATTGGCAAAGTGACCAATCTTTTGGCAGCCCTTAGAGAGTGTTCAAAAGAAAAATGAAAAGATGTGCTCCAATATTTATTTCCTTCAAATCACTAATGCTAAATGACTGTAAGAGGGAGAAGGTGCAAAGCAAATTGTTCTCTGAAGCCATGGGGGACCAGTGTAAGACCCTGAGCACCTAGAAGCTCATGTAGCTAGAACTTTCCTTGTACACAGTGAAAGCCCTAGTTTAGATATCAGAGGACACATAATTGCCGATTTCCATATGGAGCTATATAAGATAGTAACAACCAAAACTAATACAAATTAGCTCCACTTGTCTGCTGTATGCTCCTTAAAACTCATTCTCCAGCATGAGGAAAATTAGGGAATATCTAGTTTGGGATATATTTTCACTAGACCAAGAAAAATGATTCTTCATTTGATCAGAAGAGGCCCCAGTCAAGTACTAGTTATTTTCACTTCTGATTAGCAAGCTAATTTTTCTTATAACTTCTTGCAGCCACAAACTGGCCACATACATCCATTATACCTCTGTTGTTATTTCCATGAAGGTCCCATGAGAAGAAAAGTGATCCAGTGCTTTCCACAGAGAATCCATCATAGTAAGCTTCCTACTGATAGGACTGAGTAGCTGTCAACTCTGTGGGTACCATTATATCCAGGTGAACTGGGCTTTTATCCTGGAGTTTGCCTCCAGGTTGCTAACCCTGAGATAGATGTCTTCTCTCCGATGCCTGTAGCTCTACATTGTTAATAAACATATCAGGAACATACTGATCACTTGACAAGAGTGCTATAAACAGTCACAATAAATAATCTCAGTAATGTTTCAACAACTCTTGTAAGGAGGATCAAAAGCATGGATCAGTATTCACTTTTTAATCTGAATAGGATATAACATTCCAGAGTAGAAGGAAGGGGTAAGAGCAGGGTCTTCTTTTCTTACCTGGTAGCATTAATAACAAATCCTCCTAATTTAGCACTTATCTACCCAGCCCTCTATAGCCAAGTTTACAAAATAGCTTGCATGAAGCATCTTAAAATTAAAAAAAAAAGGATCCCATGTTCAGAAGTTATTAAGAATTCCAAAAAAGCAAGAGTGGTACACTTAACTAGGCAACAGCAGAAGACACATGTTTGTGATGCCAGCCCTGCCAAGGATATTCCTTATGAAATACCTTTCCTTTGGAATATAACTAAGGCATGGCATTTTCTAAATCCATTTTAAACAAAATAAAAAGGAAATTAAATGAAACAATTATACTAATAATTTAAAGACAAATTCCCAAAGTCCATGTTTCTGATTACAAAAATCCTCAAATAGAAGCACCAAGGTTGTTTCCTTGGCTCTTGAAGTCCAACAAAGACTTTAAGATGGGGCCTCCCTGGTGGGGCAAAGGGTTAAGCACAGCACGGTGAAACTATCCACAGCCTCTCCAGCACCAGATGGATCCCTGGTCAGCCAGGGAGCTACCCACATGGCAGTGCAGACCTCTCCTGTCTCACCCGCTGCTCCCCTCAGCAGAGTATTTCAGTCAGTCTGCCTGTTTCACCCAGTCAGTCTGCCTGTTTCAGTTCAGTCAGTCTACCCACCTGTCTCTAATGGATCTTCTTATCCCCTGCACCTCTGGTTTATACCCCAGATCTTGCATGCATAAATGAATCTTGAAAAAAAGACTTTAAGATGATCATCTTGTTTCAGCTGTAACTTATAATAACAGAATTATTTCTCACAGTTCTTGAGGTTGGAAGAAAGGGTTCAGAGAGTCAGCATGCCTGGGTTTTGGAAAGAATCCTCTTCTAGGGCCTCCCCCGTGGCGCAGCGGTTGAGCACTGGGTTACGAGGCTGCCCGCAGCCTCTGTAGCACCAGTTCGATCCACGGCTGCTCCCTGGCCACCGGAGGAGGGTCCCACATGGCCCGCAGACCCTTCCTGCTGCTCACTGCTCCCCTCAGCATTGTACCTCAGTCTGCCTGCTCTGGCTCTGGTGAATTATCTCACCCTCCCATGCTTCTGACTTTTCCCAGTGCTTGTATAAATAAATAAAAATAAATCTTTAAAAAAAAAAAAAAAGAATCCTCTTCTATCTCAGAGCCTATCTCTACTTGCAGCATCACTTGGTGTAAACAATGCAAGAACAATCTGGGTGGTTCTCACATATGAATAAGGGCACTAATACCATACATCAGGGCTCTACCCTTATGACCTAATTACCTCCCTAGTCCACAACTCCTAATACTACTGGCATTGGAGGTTAGAATTTTCACATATGAATTGGGTGGGGGAGGTGAGACAGCAGCAAAAACATTCAGTCCATAGCAACGATCACCTCCTAGTTAGGTGGGATGGGTTCACAGACACAGTTTCTGCTTTCCTCCCTCCAAATCATCTCTCAGTTCCCTGCCCCCCAGGTTTCATCCTGCCTAGATAATTCTTCAGAACTGATTTCACTGCCCACTTAGTATGTCTTAAGACGAAGGGTAATTCTCTTACAAATTCAAAACTTTCTAAAGCTTGTGGTACTCCTAAGGAATTTGCACTCAGAAGCAATTCCTGACTTGAGATCTTTCCTAACTCACGGGAGAACTCAGGGCATTGGCAGTTGATGGCTCTGGTGACTCTACTATTTAGCCTAACCCTTTCTAAGCATGGATGGTAAGCTCCTCCCACTTCATTGAAGGGTAAATCCTTCTGCTACTAACAGGGGAGCAGTACACCTTTCTCCACAGTCATAACTTAGCAGCAGCAAATATACATACAAGCAGAGAACTATTTCCCATTAGAGCTTCAGGGATTTTTAAGCACCTTCTGGCTAAGTCTCATCCTACGACATCAGTAGGTTTTCTGAATTACCAAGGAGCAGGAGAGTTCCTTGGAGAAGGATACCTGAAGTGATCAAAAGCATCAAACTTCTTAGAAATTATGCGGTTCAATGGCTTACAATATTTAAAAGATATTGACGTCTTGGATTAAATGAAATCATATGTGGAGATGAAAACTGAAAGCAGGTAAAACCTATGTTCTTGTGTTGAAAACAAAGGACGAGGAGTGTGTGTGAGGGGCAAACCCTTGGCCACCAGAATTCCTCTTAATGGTGCATCCCTGGAATACTTAAGGCTACGAAGAAAACCACAGAATTCCATTTGAAACTTCTTGTTTTTCCATATGGTGAAACTAACCACCAAGGAAGGGAAATGAGTTTTCCAAAATTAGTGTCAGTCAGTAGCACTGCATAGACAATTATCACAAAGATCCCAGTCCACAATTTAGCATATTTCAGGATTGCCATTTGCCTGCCATTTCAGTCAGAACTGGACATGGAGGTAAAGCAGCACTCTCTCTATGTTCCTTACTTGAGCCACAGCAGGAAACCACCTTCTGATAGGCAATCAGGCACACTTTCCACAGAATACTTATAGAGCAAAGAAAAGGGTATTGATCCCCAATTCTATTGTATACATTTTCTTTCACTCTCCAAAGCAACTTTGAATCTTTTTAGGTAAGTTTCAGCACAAATACTGTTAAATTTCACTGTTCCCACCCTTCTTTTTAAAAAAAGTATTTTCTTGCTGTCTGATGGTTTTTTGCTAATAGGAAAACTATTATTGACAATGTACTTCTTGGGCACAAAAGACTGAATGAACTACAGAAGTGGCTGAAACCAAATTGAACTCCTTACATTTTTGCTGGGAAAGAAGCTTCTCAAGCCAAATCGAAGACCAATAAAGGTGCTCTGTTGAAACTGTAAATGCCATAGAATTCTTGAAGAACACACAAAAGAGTTCCAAAATGATGGATTAGGGTCAAGCCCAGGCCAATAAAAAAGTCCCTCCAATTTAGATAGGAAATACCTGCAAGTAAAGCATGCAAAATAGAGATTATCTCACACCCAAATCTCCAAAGTGACCTGATGACTTTATAGTTAATTTCAGCTATAGTGAAAACTACTGACAAATAACAAAAGCTGACTATTCTTTCTTCTGGCCTTCCTATCTCGAAATTACAGTGCAGGTAAGACTTAGATCATATCTACTTGCCCCAAGGCTAGATTAGGCACCCTCTTCTATTCTCTCGTGAACTTTTCTTTCATAAATGTCCTAATACATGTAACTATGCCTGTGATATGTCTTGTCTGTCAGACTGGAAACTCCATGAGGACAAGAACTGTATCTTTCCTACATATCACTACATTTCCAGGATATAACACCTAGCAGGTCCTCCAGGAAATATTAAATTGAATGAATTATCCAGTTCCAAATATAAATGATTTTGTGGGACATGATGCTAAGGAAAAAAACATTACTTCTCCATGCTGCCTTTTTATGATTTCAAGAATTTTTATCATTAGTTACTGAAAAATACTGTGGTTTCCCTCCTCTCTAGAGTCAAGATCTGCTAGGTGAACACATACTTCTTTTTTTAATTTTTTTAAAAATACTTATTTATTTATTTATACAAGAACCAAGGTATAGGCCAGATGTGCGGGAGGGTGAGAGGATTCACTACAGCCAGAGCAGGGAGCAGAACAGGCACACTGACAAAGTACATTGCTGAGGGGAGAAATGGGCACAGCAGGAGAGGTCTGTCATGCCATGTGGGGCCCTCGCCGGCCAGCCAGGATCAGCCCGGGATCGGTTAAATTGATAGATATTAAGTTTGTATTATTTTGAACACATACTTCTTAATTGAGTGTGTCAGAGCCAACGCTGTTTTCCGTTGAATCCATTTTACACACAGCATTTTTTAAACAGTTGGCTAGCTGAATTAATTCAGTTAGACCTATTGGCCCAGGGCAGGAGGAAGAATATCCCAAGTCTATCTTATAACAGTCCCTGAACACCTTTTGATTGCTAGTCTCATTTTGTCAGTTTGGATCATGGCCTAACTCCCATGCCTCTCACTTTTGTTTAATTCCATGTCAAAAAAGAGCAGTCATTCTAAATAAAGTGTAAAAAGAAAAAGGGGAGGGTGAATAAAATGAGATTATGAGCTGGGCTAAGAAATCTTATGTTAGACATGCTAGTGTCTAGGCTGACATGCTTAGCTGGTCACTTGTGTGACTTGATTGGCAATTCACATACCCTGGGAAATCAGAAACATATTAGAATAAATGTTTTTCATTGAAATTTAGGGTTGAGAAAAATAAAGATTTGTACTCATGATTGAATACCACTATTCCTACTAGAAACTTAACCTAATGTTCTTCATTCATTGGCCATCTAACCCTAATAAAGCTAGTTAACCTGACATCAAGAAATCGTCGTGGAGGCCAAAAAGGCTCATCCTAAAGCTTCTTTCTGGGCATGGGTATATGAATTCCTAGGAATAGCTAAAACAAAAAAAAAAAATAGCATAACTTTTTTCTTTTGGAATGTATTTTTAAGGATTTTGCCACCATACGATGTAAATATAGATACTGAAATAGGTGACATGTATATCTCAGAACTGTTCAACCAAATGTTTATTTTCATACCAATTTACACAGTCTTCTCTAAGTTGGTTATGTTCCCCTTCTGGTCTCCCAGGCACCTATGTTTTCTTAGTAAGATCAGTTAACACAGTATACTATAAAAGCTGTCAACACATTAATCTCTAGCTTAGACAGTAACATCTTTGAGGACAGGTTAATGCTTCCTCATCTCTGTAACTTTTCAGCTATGCATAGAGAAAATAATGAAAGCTACTTTTTAATGTGGTAGCCATGGGAAGAAAGGCATAGTCCTACAATGTTTGGGTGGTTGAAGATATATTTTAAACTGTTCTATTGCCATTGCCTTTAGAATCCACGTATAAGCCAACCAAGAGCAGCAATCACATGATTTATAATTACATCAAATACATTCTGTGGGAATGCTGAATTGCTAAAGGATACACTAAAACACCATACCTCAGTATTACCCAAGATATAAATGAATCTCTCATTCCGATTCAGAAAAAGCTTGCTGAGCCTTGGGGGTCACTGTTGTGAGCTCAGATCAAAATTTGGCAAATATAGATTATTTGATGACAGAGAAATCTTTCTGAATAAAACACTCAATCCATCAAAAAACTGAAATCTGCAAACTTGGCAGTAGAAAGATTTGGCACCATTCTAATGGCACGCTTGTAGCTCCATCACTTTATGGATGCAGAAGCAGAGTAGATGATAAACAAAATATCCTCTGCTTCTCTACAAAATAAAACAGGTTACCTTGAAATCCCCAACAGTCAGGGTGTCTTCCCTTCTAAGACATACATAACACTCAACGAAATAAAGACTATATTATTTTCTGTGTTTGTTTCCCTTGTTAAAAAAGGGTGGGAGCACAAGGGTCTATGTTGATAGACATGGGTTCTTTGGTGATAGGTGCATTATGGTAGTAAATGCCTGATGTGGGGGGAATCCTAAATTTCTTTAAGGGAAAGGATCATGTAAACAAATATTAACTCAATAAAATATATTTTAAAATATACTAAAATAAGGGTATGATTATAAACCATGTCATATTTTATGATTTCCTGTACATTGGATTACATTCTGAAGTGATCTTTCTTTTAATATGTTCTTTGGACTTCATAGTAGTTTTTCACGTGAAACTTTTGAGCATCAAAAAACATACCTATTTTCCAAAATGTCCATTTTATTTCAAAATGAATTTTACTTTAGAGCAAAGTACTCTTTTCTGAAATATCACTCTTGTTCTAAAGATGTTAATGTCCCCAAAATATATATTATATCTAACATATTTTGTACTGTGAAACCATGGTGAACTTATGTGCCACTAGAAATTTTCTACTGGCTTTGAAAACTCATACATTCTTCACCATTTACCTACAAGGAACTGAATTACCATTACTTGCACAGTATACATTTTCTATAGCATGTGTAGTAGAGACAGCAAAGAAATATGGCTAATTAGGACATATTGTTTGTCAAGGCAACTGCATCATGCTATTTCTCATATATACTCTGCTTATAATTTATTCTAAGCTCAGTGCCAGATTATGTCTTATATATCTTTGCATAACTATTTTATAGTGTCTAGCACATAGTTTGTATTAGCAGTTACTTTCAGTGCTTCCTATAACCAGGCTCACATACATACTTTCATTCTGAATCCTTCCCACAACCTTGAATAGAAATTATGGAAAAGACAATGGTATATAGTAGGAGAAACTATGTAAATTAGCAGGTAATTCATTTAAAGTTAGTAAGTTCTAATATGGGAAACCAATTCAAGTCATTTGATTGCTCATGGTGTGCATGCTCTGAAACACAATAGTAGACTAGTGTTTGTTGAACTAAATAGCTAAGCTGAACTTTAAAAATTAAAGAAACTTCCATGAATTAGGTATTATTTACAATTTCCCCCCCAAAAGCCAAATTTTTGTTTCCTTCTTTATTGGCAACTTTAATTCAAACAGTTAAATCTAAATTACACAGTTTACCTCCAGTTAGCGGTGATTGTATGTTTGAAAGCATTAAAAATAGGGTGATAAAAACCACTTACATATGACTAATATTGAATAAAGGAAGACAAGATACATTAAAAACTAACACCCATTGTAATATGACATAATTAATGAATTTGCAAATGACCTTTCCACCTCAAAATATTAGCAAATCTTAATGGTTAGCATTTTGAGAATATATAATGGAGTATACACGAAGCTGTTAAAATTAACTGATACCTATTTATAAAGGTACACATTCCCCTATGATTCTTCATTTCAAGGAGGTTAATGAGCCCTATATATTGTACATCCTATTCCAACTAGTAGCAGATAATGATCTGATTGATAAACATGTTGGGCAAAGTAATGGGCTTGATAATTTAAACATTTTTCTCAGTTGTGAGTCAACATTACATATCTAAGGAAACCTTGGCAAAAATGGAGGGTGAAGTCAGATAATTGAGTCATCTATGCATCAGAGACTAGAGGCTTGATATATTTTTTTTTATTTGGAAAGATGAGAAACAACAAAAGGATATTGCTATTAAAAAATGTTTTACTTACTAAGTTCTCATGTTGTTATTTACATTGTTATTTCATAATTTTCCATATATATTTTTCCCACCATTATATTGTTCATCTTTCCATATGTAGAACCTCAACTATTGAGGCAGATGGAGGTAGAAGAGAAATGATATGTGTGCTTACCACAGGAACTTTTTTTTTTTTTTTTTTTTTAAAGAATTATTTATTTATTTATTTATACAAGCGGTGGGTACAGTCAGAAGCGCAGGAGGGTGGGAGAATTCACCAGAGCCAGAGCGGGGAGCAGAGCAGGCAGAAGGACCGAAGTACACTGCTGAGGGGAGCAGTGGGCAGCAGGAGAGGTCTGCGCGCCATGTGGGACCCTCCTCCGTTGGCCGGGGAGCAGCCAGGGATCGAACCGGCGCTGCAGAGGCTGCGGGCAGCTTTGCAACCCAGAGCTCAACCACTGCGCCACCGGGGAGGCCCACCACAGGAACTTTTCAAATTATTTTCCTAATTCTCACAACCATGCAAGGTAGTTCTTACACAATTTCACAAAAGACAGAAATAAAGCTCAGTAGTATTGACATTCATAAAGAAATACATAACGTTATTTAGTAGCTAAGGCAGGACTGGAGAACAAATCTTCTTGCCTCCAAAATCCATGCTCTGTTCATCACATGTCCATGTCTCCTCTAAGAAGAATATTTCTCACAGCACAAAGTGATTAACTAATTTAAGATCATATAATAAGTTAACAAGCTAGCTAGAACTAAGAACTTTGAAAAGAAATCCTAAACCAGTATTTCCAAATGGACAGCAAATAATTTATATGCCAGTACTTAAAAGAAAGCACACTCCGCATTTATTAAAAGTAAAATTTAGACAAATGAGACTCTGAAGTTGACAACTTAAATATAAGAGTAATTTAAGTCCCCAAATCTGAAATTAAAGTTCTCATAACAAGATTAATTTGTGCTAATTGTGCACATATATTATTTTGCTTTCTTTGCTGAGCTGTAAAATACCTGCTTTTAGAGACAACTTAATGTTGATAAGAGGAAAAACCCTTGAGAACTTTCAAAAAAACACAGTCAGTGTGAAATATGAGTGATAATTAAATGTTATCATAATACAAACTTTCTTACAAAATGTCCTTGAATTTTACTTTTGAAGTGATACAAAGGAGATATTTAGAAATGAAAGAGAAAATACAGAAATAAAGTTCCTTGCTGATTTTCTAATAAAGTATATAAATTAGAAATATTTTCAGTAACATATAAATATTACATTTGACACCTAATTTGAGCTGGAGATAGCTATAGATGGAGAGAATATGTGATTAAAGAATATCACCTTGATGGTTATTATAAATTGTACATGCTGGTTTAGGAAAAAAAAACAATTTATCCTATGAAAAGAAGTACTTTGTTAGTCATTAAACTAATAGAGATTATATATTGACATCATTATCATTTGTTCACTGAACAATTGTTTAATGAGTGCCAACAATGCACTGGTCACAGTTTCTGGCAATGTGGGCAAAGTGAACAAAATAGGTAAAAATTTAAATCCACAAGGAGTTTGCACTCTAGTGTGGACAGACATTAACGTGAAAAATAGGCAAACAGTGTGTCAACATAACTTATACACAGTTAAATACAGTATGCAAAAGGGTGGGAAATAGTCTGGGTGAAAATCGAGTAGGTTGGAAGCAGTGGTGCTATTTGTACTTTGAAGTGGTTGGCATGGCTGGTATGTCCTCATAGAAGGAGGAAGATGACATGTGAAAAGAAGTGTAGGAAGAAGGTAACCCAAGCAAATGCATGTCAGGGAGAGACCCTAGCAAGTATAGAGACTACTCAGTGCAAAGGCCCTAAAGAAGGCAGCATAACTGAAACATAGGAAGAGTTAAATCAAGGTGACTCAAAGATTTATCCTGAGAGAGAGGAAAGATGGTTTAACCATTAACAGAAAAAGGAGGATTAGATGGACCAGGATTTAGATAAAAGACTCAGTTTGATAGGGGACATATTAAATGTGGGATATTTAATATTCATGATCCAGCTGGAGATGATAGGCAAATTGGCAATACAAGTCTGAAGTTCAGAGGAAATGTCTGATCTGGAGAAATGATGGAGTTCTCAACACAAAAATGTTTAAAACCATAACACTAGATGAAATCCCCAAGGAAACCAGGGCAGATGAAAAATACAATGGATCCAAGGACTGAGTCAAGGGGCACTCCAACCTCCATGGTGGTGCAAGTGGTTAAGATGCAACCTCAAACTATCCATAGCCACTGCAGCATGAGTTTGATCCCAGGCCAGGCAGCTACCTACAAAGTACAGCAAACCTCTTCTGACTCACCCGCTGCTCCCATCACCCGAAGCAGTGTATTTCAGTCAATCTGCCTGTTCTGTTCCTGACTGTCTCTGGTGAATCTTCTCACCCCCCCCCATACCTCTGGCTTGTACCCCAGTTCTTGTATGCATAAATTAATCTTAAAAAAAAAAGAAATTGGAGAGGGACTCCCAGGTGGCTCAGGGGTTGAGGAGAGCACTGTCAAGCTATTGCCACCCAGTGCAGCATGGGTTCAATCCCCACTGGCCTGGGAGCAACCCACATGGCATAGCAGACCTCTCTTGCCTTGCTGGCTGCTCCTCTTAGGAGTGCCTCCTCTTTCTGGTGAATCCACTCACCCCCAGCACCTCTGGCTTACACCCCAGTTCTTGTATGCAAAAATAAATAAATCCTTAAAAAAAAAGAAATGGGAGAAAGAGAAAAAAGAACAAGCAAAAGAAACTGAGATAGAATAATTAAAATAAGCAAACTCTTAAATGTTGCATGGGATTAACATTCATGGTAATCCTTAACATTCATGGTAAATTCTTGAGGCCTGAATTTTCCCAAATGTCTTCTATTACATTGCACACTTTTTCCTATTGCCATGAATCAGAGATAATATAATAGATATATCACTTTATGCATCTACTAAAACTTTTTGAAGCATGCTAATTTTAAAAACTTTTACATATTACACCAAATTATTTCAAAAAATATATCTATATATCTATATCTATCTATATATATAAGGATATAGCTATCTACATAGGAATATCCACATATAGCCTACATTATATGCATATGGTGGACGAGTTTGGAGGTGTATAATACATTTTTTTAAGATTTATTTTTATTTATTTGTTTTATTCATTCATTCATTTATTTGTTTGTTTATTTATTTATTTATTTATTTAAACAAGCACTGGGTACAGTCAGAAGCGTGGGAGGGTGAGAGAATTCACCAGAGCCAGAGCGGGGAGCAGAGCAGGCAGAAGGACCGAAGTACACTGCTGAGGGGAGCAGCGGGCGGCAGGAGAGGTTTGCCCGCCGTGTGGGACCCTCCTCCGGTGGCCGGGGAGCAGCCGGGGATTGATCTGGCGCTGCAGTGGTTGCGGGCAGCTTCGCAGCCCAGCGCTCAACCGCTGCGCCACCGGGGAGGCCCTGTAATACATAATTAAAGCATACACACACACACACAAAATCACTAAATGGCAAGCAGATTCTTCAGGATAATCCTGAATAAATGAGGTGGCTGCCTGCAAATTAGGATTTACGATCTAATACAGTATATTCTTGGTAACTGTATTTGAAAAAAAGTCTCTTGTATTTAAAGAGAGTTGGTAGTCAAACCCTGGCTAGACAAGTCAGGAGAATATCAGACTCTTAAATACAGGTGCTTTGGACATTTAAGTATTTCCTAAATGATGATTATCATTGGCTTATTATGGACATATCATAAATGAAATCACAAAATATGTAGTTTTAATTAACTGGTTTCTGTCAATTAGCATGTTTTCAAAGTTCATCCAAAACATGCTGATGTCTCGTTACATCATTCCTTTTTATTGTCAAATATTATTTCATTTTATAGACATGCCTCATTAGCTTTATTCATTCACATCTTGATGGATATTTAAAATGTTTGCAACATTTATCTATTGTGAATAGAGCTGCTATGGAAATTCATGTAAAAGATTTCCTCTGGAAATGTGTCTTGAATTCTTTTGTGTACATATCTTACCTTAGATTTAAAAATAAAAAAAAAAACGGCCCTTTATGAAACTAAGTGCATAGTAGCAGATGAGTGGATAAAGAAATGTTACATTGATACAATATGACACTATTCAGTAATTTGAAAAAGATGAAATCATGCAATTTGCAACAATGTGGATGAAAATGAAGGGTATTTTCTCAAGTGAAATAAGTATAAGGTAAAAGACAAACTCCAGATGTTTTACTCATATGTGGAATATAAACAAAGGAATAACCAAAATTAAAACAATTCCTAGAAATCTAAATGCAGAGTTACCTATTCCTCTTAATCATATAGTGTTATAAACCACCAAAACAAAATATAAATATAATACATTTTTTTAAAAACTGCAACTGACTGTCATCACTTAAAACAGAAAAAAATGTTGGGCAGTGATCCAGGGACTAGCTTTAATACTATACAAAAATTGTGACTCAAAATGAATAGATCTCTACCTTAACAAGTCAAATAGTCTTCCTAACTAAATATCTCAAAGCCCTAAAAATGCTAACTTGACCTTGTGATTATCTATGAGAGAAGAAGATTCAGTATTTCTCTACCTTACTCATATCAAGAGCACTTTTTTTGTGTGTGTTTTTCCACAGAACTAATATTCCAGTGGAATAAATATTGCATAACACTGATGTAATTCCTACCTTCAAAATGGTTATTTTTGCCAAGATAACATGATATTTCCCCGTGTCACTATTTTTCTTTGCCTTCGTCATTGAATAGAAAAGAGTCAACACTCAGATGGTGAGATTTCACAAAAAAAACAATAGCTCCCACGTTTCCAATTAAACATCATGGCCAGCTTTCTACCTTGCCATTTAATCAACAGTGCGGACGCTATTCCTTTTTTTTTTTTTTTTTTGTATACTCCAGTGAATTTAATATTAGCACTTAATTAACCTGCTCATTAAACTAGAGCAGGAAACAAAAAGGAAAAAAGACAGCAATTCGTTATATATACTTGATGTTAGAATGTTTTCAGTGATGGAAAAGTCATTTTGTAAGTAGTAATTCAATAAATCTATTGCATTTTTTTGAAGATATTTAAACATTGCATTTCAGGTATAAGTAAAAAAACTTTTCCATAGTCACATCCTTAACAGGTATCTTTGAAAAAACTCTAGTTGCTATCAGAAAATGCCAAATTTTGGGCCTCCCCGGTGGCGCAGCGGTTGAGCGCTGGGTTGCGAAGTTGCCCGCGGCCTCTGCGGCGCCAGTTCGATCCCCAGCTGCTCCCCGGCCACCAGAGGAGGGTCCCACATGGCACGCAGACCTCTCCTGCCGCCCGCTGCTCCCCTCAGCAGTGTGCTTCGGTCCTTCTGCCTGCTCTGCTCCCCGCTCTGGCTCTGGTGAATTCTCTCACCCTCCGGTGCTTCTGACTATACCCAGTGCTTGTATAAACAAAACAAACAAACAAACAAATAAATAAATAAAAATGACTCTATAAAAAAAAAAAAAAAATAATAATAAAAAAAAAAAAAAAAAAAAAAAAGAAAATGCCAAATTTTAATACTTCATTCTAATTATCAAAGAAGAAAATGAAGTTAAATTGAAATTATGGTGTGATACAGATATGGGGCAAGAATTCTAATAAAGCAATAATGAATTTGCTAATAACATCCAAATAAATAACCATTTTGATATTCAGAGGCATAAATAAAAATCATACAAATACCAATGCCCAAAATAAATATGTTTATACACAATTCATTCAGATAATTATTTATCTAAATCAGATTGTAATGTTTTCAATATTACTGGCTTACCATTTAAACCTTTTCTATTTAATGAAAACTGAAAGCTATTCTCCTGCATCTAAATATCACAAATCATGGAATGCAAAGTGCTCTGTCTGGTCAAAGAAATGGAAATCAGCAGTTGAATAAATGAGGTGGATTGACTACAATTTAGGATTTACTATCATATACACTTCATGCTTGCTAACTAAATTCATTTAGACTAAAAGTAATATGCAGCTAAATGTGAAGATGCTGAAATCACTATCTTAGTAAGACAGAAAAATGAAACAGACTATTTTTACTCAAAAAAATGGAAATGCCCATTTTCAACACAATCCTGTCATACTGCAAAAGACCTTGGAGACAGCCAGGGCAGAAGCAATGTGTTCCAAAACCCATGTACAATATCTAAAAACACTGTGATGAGCACTGGCAATTACTATATTGAAAAGAGCTATGTGCTCACTAAAAACTCATGACCCTTTCCATCTTGTGGTAGTGCTGAGGATCAGCTGTCTAATCAATGACTACATGTCACAGTCCCTCTGTGCATTCAGGTTCCTCAACCACCACATGCAGGAAACCTACTCACTGACTTGCCCATATCAGCAAGAATTGATTATATGAATGCAAAGAAATTTTATATGGTGCTAAGCTCTGAAATTTTGAGTTTTACTTGATAGAGAAACCATTGCTATATTCATACCTATATTTGTTAAAGATTTATTTATTTATTCATATAAGAACAGGGGTATAAGCCAGAGGTGTGGGGGGTGAGAGGATTCACCAGAGTGGGGAACAGAACTGGAAGATTGACTGAAATACGCTGCTGAGGGGAACAAAAGGAGAGTCATGAGAGCTCTGCTGTGCTATGTGGGTCACCTGCCTGGCTGGAGATCAAACTTTGTGCTGCAGTGGCTGCAGGTAGTTTCATAGTGCTTTGTCTCAACCCTTGTGCCACCAGGGAGGCCCACGATACCTACATTTTTTAAAAGAGAATTTTTTCCATCTGAGTCTCAGATCTACAGACATAAGCAAACTCAGCAGACTAATCATTTGGTGCCTTTTCAAATCAAGTGCCTTTAAATAATATTTGACATCTATTGAAAGGGCAGGCTGAGCTGTGTGTGGAGATGTGGAAGAATATGGAAGAAAGAAGGACCCAGTCTCTATTTGCTGCTGTAAGCAATACATCTGTTACTACAAACTCAAGCACATTACTCACATGAACTACTCTTCCAACAAAGAGGCCTGGTAAGGCAGTTTTCTGTATCTGCTTCTTATTCTAGTGAGGTGTTGTTTTTTTTTTTTTTAATATGTAGATTGGAACTCAGGGCATCCTGTTGATACATCACTTAATCTGACTCTAAATCTGTGTGTTCTAACCTGAAGTGTGCCTTGAAGCAGTGTTTCCCAAAGATTTTCTTTTATATTGAACTATAGAACAAAATAAATTTACACTAGAGTCAGTGTTACACTACATTCATTTATACTCTTAAGTTTGTTTACTGAAAAAGTAAATCACTTTTCAATGTCGGATTTATTTCACTTTTTTAAATTTAATTTTTAAAGTTCTGGTTGAAACTCGCTGAATTAATGTCAAGTACACTAGATGTTCATAATCCATAATCCACACCTTGAAAACCCCTCTTGGACAGAACCTTCTAACTGATTTTCATTTTATAGTTTGGAATCCGAGACAGGAAATAAATAAGAACATGTAATGAAATGGAGGGAGTGTTGTAAAATGGTTAAAGATGAGAAGGACATGATAAAATGATGTTATTTCTGAAAAGCATTACTCAATGTAATGTTAGTGTTGCTCAATGTGTAGAACCTATTGTCATGATGGAGTTTGGAATCTGTTCATAGTAGAAGCCACAGAGGTTGTAAAATTCACACTGTGTAACAGAATTATGTTGTCCAGATAATAACAACGTGAATGGTTTTAGCTCTGAATATATATAGATAGAGATGATGAAAAAACTTGGGAGTCACTGACACCCTAATTGAGAATTATATGCTCTTACTGTACCACATTCTTGCCCTGTCACAATAGTTACATACACATTCCCAAAATTTTGAGGAATTGAGATCCTGTAAGATGATAGTCAATTTCAGCATTGGAAAGTGTTCATTCCATTCTGGGTTTACCAAGACATGAGAACAGAAGAAGTGAAAAAAACATTTTGGCTCTGACAGTATGGCATACTCTTCAAGTGAAAATGATTGTTGAAGAGTATATTTATGGATTAAACAGATGATATGTTAATCTTCACATGCTTAGAAGGAAAAGCCTTCATGGTAAATCATAAATTATATCCAGAGGAACATTTAAATATCATCACATAAAGAATTCTGTTTTTCTTATGCCATAAAAATTATGGTCTCTGGTTACACTGGCCAAAAATATTGTAACTGTACATACTTGATGATGAAGTTTTCTTTATTTTTAGATGATTTTTATATTCAAAGAAAAATTGATGGGTAGGTACAAGGATTACCCATATAGCATCTACTTTATGACATGCATACCCTCTGCCATTAAGATTCCCCATTAGAGTGGTACATTATATTTGATGAATCCATATCAACATATCATAAGCCCTAAAGCACACAGTTTACATTAAGGTGTAGTCCTGGTGTTGTATGTTCTATGGGTTTGGAAAAATGAATAATGACACATATCTGTCATTATAGTGTTGAAGACTCAGTATATACTGTTTATTTCATTTTCATGTCTCAGTCCATTAGGTAGAACTAAGAGTGCAGTGTTAAAAAGATACAGGAAGAGGGGACATTCTTGCCTTTTACCTTATCTTAGTGACAAAGTGTTGACCATCCCACTATATCAGGAATGACTATATAAATTCTTAGTACTGATGATATACCTCAAAGTTTACCATTTAATAGGAACTCAATTAAAGGTAAGATTTTTGTTTCTTGTTGTACAAATGTATGGATCAGCTTTTCCGTTTGTTGGCTTTTAGTCCATTATTGTTAAGAGCATAACTTAGCTTCCATATGATCCAGTAATTCCACTCCTAGGTATTTACCCAAAGGATACAGAAACATTAATTCAAAAGGGCACCTGCACCCCTATGTTTATAGCAGAACTATTTACAACAGCTAAGCTATGGAAACAACCCAAAAGCCCAAAAATAGATGACTGGATCAAGAAGATGTGGTACATACACACAATGGAATATTACTCAGCAATCAAAAAAGATAAACACATGCAATTTGCAGCAACATGGATGGAGCTGGAAGGGATCATGCTAACCAAAATAAGCCAGAAAGAAAAAGAAAAATACCAGATGGTTTCACTCATGGCAGGAATTTAGAAAACCTAAATAAGGGAACGGGAAAAAGACTAATTATAATAAAGAAAAAATCAAAATCAACAAGCAACTATAAACCAGAGACACACTACGGTATGGTGGGAGAAGAGGAGGGATGAGGGTCAAAATAAGGGGGTGGGAATTGTATGGGGAATATAACCAAAATGAAAATGCATACATTGTGCAAAAATGAAAATTGATGTAAGAATTATATAAAATTAAAAAAAGGGTATAGCTTAGGATTTCTTGATATGAGTCTAAGTCCTGTCTCTGCTACTTACTAGAGGTATCACTTTGACCACACTACTCATTTTCTCTAAGCAGTTCTTTAATGTGAAAGAAAAAACATGTCATCTGCTTAATTAATTAAACAAACTAATGGATATGTGATGGCTGACTATACTGTATATCAGGAACATCGTAAGTACACAATAAACATTAGGTGTTACTACAAGACACTAAAACTTGGGGCCTCCCTGGTGGTGCACGGGGTTGAACACAGCACTATGAAGCTGTCCAAAGCCTCTGCAGCATAATTTCCATCCCTGGCTGGCCAAGGTGCAACCCACAAGGCGCAGCAGACCTCTGTTCCCCTCAGCAGTGTATTTCAGTCAATCTGTCTGTTCTGCTCCCTGATGACATAGGGGTTAAGTCTCAGAGCTATCAACACTATGTAATGAGCTCATCCCCAGCAAGGGAACTAACCCACATGGCACAGCAGACCTCTTCTGTCTCGCCCTCTGCTCCCCTCAGCAGTGTATTCCAGTCAATCTGCCTGCTCTGCTCCCCATTCTGTCTCCAGTGAATCCTCTCACCTCCCGCATCTCTGGCCGGAACCACAGATCTTCTATGTATAAATAAATAATTCTTGAAACACACACACACACACACACACACACACACAAGCTACTTGAAGTGCTACTGTGAATATCAAAGCAGATACTTCACATAAAGCCAGAGATAGAGTGCCTAGCACACAATGAGTACTCAATAAATGCTTATGATTGTGCAACAATGGTGACAACTTTGGAAACAGACAAACAAACCCTGATAGCCCTAAAGTGACACAACCAGGCTACAACCTACTTATCTTATAATCTGGCTTTCCTAGGCTTTCCTGCTCATTTTTAAGGAAAAAAAAAACTGATTGTACCTGACTATAAATTTTAAATTAAATCTCTAAAATTAGAAACAGTATCTCTTATTCTGTGTAGGTTTTCTGAGAACCAAACATCACTGATGTTTTAAGAGTATAGAAAATGGTCACAGAATTAAAGTTCAAAGTAGAATTTCTGTGACAAAGATGGACCCCAAGCTCAATAAACAGAGTAGTATTCTCCTGCAGCAGCTGCTCAACTGAATCTGACTAATTGAAGGGGCCATAAAAAGGTGGTGGGGTGATTGTAATTAATGTCAAAAAGAACACAGGCAATAACACGGGAAGAAGTTTACAAGCCCTAAAGAAACATTTCAGAAAAAGTACAAAAGCTTGAAAGCTGACTGAGAATTTGTGAGAGGTCATGGACAAGCTATGTTTGGATACAGACTTGAAAAGTCATCATTTCTATAAGGCATATGGCTCCACTGTAGAATATGTGAAACATTCAAAAAAGTGACATTTATGTGAAATATATTTTGTGGAAAAAGGCTAGATACACAGACACCAAACAGATCTGGAATCTGAGAAATGTGTGCTGGCCATTAATGAAGATGTCAGGTGTGGATGTCAAAATGGATGAATTTTTGCCCCCAACACACATGCTCATTAACAATGTGCCAGAGATTGAGCAAAAATTACCTGGATCTAGGCCTCCCTGGTGGTGCAAGGGGTTAAGATGCAGCACTGTGAAGCGATCAGCATCCACTGCAGCTCGAGTTCGATCCCTGGCCAGGGAGGTGACCCACATGGTGCAGCAGACCTCTCCTGTCTCACCTGCTGCTCCCCTCAGCAGTGTATTTCAGTTGATCTGCCTGTTCTGCTTCCCGCTCTGTCTCTGGTGAATCCTCTCACCCACAGCATCTCTGGCCTACACCCCAGCTCTTGTATGTAAAAATAAATCAATCTTTAAAAATAATTACCTGGAGCTTAGTCAGATATGTAAAAAAAATCACTAAGTAACAACAACAAACATTGAATCAAGATAATAGGGGCTACACAAATGCTAGACAATAGTAGGCTACACAATACTAGAATGTTGGAACTGAGAATTCATGCTGATATTCCAAGCCAAGTTCTGGGGGCTTGCATTGCTAGTGAGGGTCCAATTGGGCCAGTGAACATCAATGGCATGGAACAAAGACATGATTAGGTTACACAGGATCTGGGCCCTTGCTGTGTGATTGAGAGGGTCCTTTTCTGCTTATAAGTCTGTGACTCTTGGTTCAAGAGAAGACAGAATATGAACTAAATGAAGGAAGACAGTGTAAGGAGTTTTTTTAAAGCCCATAATGGCATAAGCACAAAGAAAAAATGCCATGAATTCCATGAATTATTCCAATATCATATTTGTTAAATCCATTCATAACAGCCTGAGAACCTTTGACATGCCTGTGGGACCACAGGAAAAAAAGATGCATTAATTTTTGATAACCTTGGTTTTGCATATAAACCAATTCAGGAGAAAGGTATTATTTTCTGGTAAAATGGTAATGAGATCAAATCATTTCATTCTTTCCTGACAGAAAAATAAGAAAGGCAACTCTTTACTTAAGCAAATGAAATGTGAATGAATCTAAGACCATTTTATTTTAGTTTAAAAAAATCTTTTACCAAAAATATACTCAGTGTATATTATCATCATTAATCCTGCCTAGGTATAGCCAAGACAACCCGTTCCCCTTACCACCATCACGAGACCCTCCATACAAAGCAGCCCAATTTTTCCCATTATTCTTTAAAACATCTACTCAACACAAACCTTTCCAATTCTACAGAGTAACATCTCATAGCACATATTTTAGTTCTCTTGCCTCATATGGTTCCCTATTCTCATCCAGCCCAAGTACATTTTTTGGTCAGTGCTTATTTCCATGGCTACTTGAGTTCTGGGAGTTGAGAAGCCTTGAAATTTCTTCAAGCAACATCAACTTTACTTATTCCCTGGAGTCTCGTTCTGGCACAGAAAAGGCGAGAGGAAAACCATTTTGTTGGAATAACTAATTTATCTAAAGTGTGGCAAAGTCCCAATCTGATAGAGAAACAACATGGATCCCTCAGCATGACTAAATCTAAAAGGTTTCCTCAAGTCTCCTGGGCCAGAGGATCTTTGAGTTGCTAAGCACTATTTCTAACACAATCTCTATGCAGGCTAAGAAGGAGAATAAAGGACTGAAAAAAAAAAAAAACACTTTTTGGCAAAACTTCAAGGAAATGTGAAATGTTGGGATAATATATAAAATGACCCTGATCAAAAATATACCTGAGTATTAACTTTGAGTTACTCCTGTCCACACCTGTAGGGTGGAAATAGACCTTATGGCTGGAATGCTACTGTCTGTTTTCATCAAACATTAGAGGACTGGCTCTGGCCTTGCAAGTAACCAAACACGAATCTGAGTGGTAGTAACATTATTTGTCATATTTCACAAGAAGATATTAGAAAATGTGCCAGTCATAAATTGGCTGATTAAATCATCTTTTATTTCAAAGAACATAGAAGGAAAACAAACATGTTCACATGGCAGAGTGAGCACTAAAGTTAAAAAGGTTAAAAATTTACCTCTCCATTCTTATCACATGGAAAGGAAAATTCTGGAGACTATAAAAGGAGTTCATATTTAAAGTATACTCCACATTTTATTTCATATCCTTTAAATATCTTCAAAATTATGTAATTTAGTTAGGAAAGAAAGGGTGATTTGGTCACATTTTTAAATTGTGAAATTAGGTCAATAGGTTTATAGGGAATTTTACTTTATTTAGTTAATAAAATCAAGTTGATAGCACATTTAAACATTTTGATTCTATAGCGCATAAAAACTGCCCCTAGCTATTCAAATGATGGAAGAATTTTTTCAATATAAAAGTCTACAATAGGGCCTCCCCTGGTGGTGCAGCAGTTGAGCACTGGCCTGCAAAGCTGCCCGCAGCCTCTGCAGCGCCAGTTCGATCCCCGGCCGGCCGGCCGGTGAGGGTCCCACATGGCGCAACAGACCTCTCCTGTCTCAGTACTCTCCTCAGCAGTGTATTTCCAGTCTGCCTGTTCTGTTCTCTGCTCTGGCTCTGGTGAATTCTCTCACCCTCCCTCGCTTCTGACTGTACCCAGTGCTTGTATAAGTAAATAAATAAATCTTAAAAAATAAAAATAAAAAAAAATAAAAATCTACAATAGTGGGGCTGGAACTGATACCAAACACTTGGCCTCAGTTTGCCTCAGCCAATAAAAGGAAACAGAGTTTGAGGAGAAGGAAAGTAGTTTAATTTGTGGACAGACTGAGAAGGGCAGCAGACTCATGTCTAAATGACCACCAACTTGCCCCTTGGCAGAGGGCAGGGGTATTTACACAAAGGAGTAATATAGAAGGGAAATAACAAGGGTCAACATGAACTTTTGATGCAGGCATAGGGAGATTTCAGGTGGGTGCCAGCTTGCTTTGTTAAAACCTTATGTTTAACTTCCTTGGATGTTTAACTTCCTTATTACCCTCTTAGGGATGTCCTTCCTTTTCCTTAGAATGCAAGAAGAGGGCCTCCCTGGTGCCATAAGGGGTTAAATCTCAGCACTATGAAACTATCTGCAGCCACTGAAGCATGAGTTTAATCCCAGGCCAGGGAGTTACCCACATGTTACAGCAGAATTCTCCTGACTCGCTGCTGCTCCCCTAAGCAGTATATTTCTGTCAATCTGCCGTTCTGTTCCCCTCTCTGTCTCTGGTGATGCCTCTCACCCCCTCACACCTCTGGCCTGTACCCCACTTCTTGTATGCATAAATTGATCTTTAAAAAGAAACAAGAATGCAAGAAGACAGACTGTTAATTGCAACAGATAGGAATGCTTATCTAATGGGAAGGGAAAGAGTCTTCTGTTATCACTGCAACAGAACTTAGACAAGGGATGATCTAGTCTAGCACTTGGTTTTTGAGGTAAGGAAATAGACCCAGTAATATTATACAACTGTAACACAGTGTGGTCCTATGAAACAATCAGGGATATATTTCCTTTTTGGTTCCCAATTTGATAGTCACTCAATTTGAAAAGTCCAAAAAGGAAATCACATGGAAGACAAAAATTTTTCTTTATAATCACACTATTTGCCCACCTTTTATTATAAGGTATTTTAAATTGTCTTAATTTATTCAACATTCACTCTATAAATCTAGACTCTATTTTGCATACAAACCTTTGGACAACTAAGAGAAAACTTGAGACAACTTTGAGAAAACTAAGTTTTGTGTAATCTTCCCAAATTCACAGTGAATTCAAAGTTAAACCAAGGCTTATTTCTCATCTTTAAAAAAAATGGTAAACAGGGTAGAGTCTAAAGCCACAAAAAATGTGAATCTCTTTGTTCTTTCATCAAATTGAGGTCTTCAGTCTAAACTCACTAGTACTTGTTAGCTCTAAACAATGGTGCTTATTTCCACAAAGAACCCTTTGTGATGGGTTCAAAAGTAAACAAGAGAATAGTGTGACAAGCAAAATTCTCCAAATGAGTGAAAATTTTAACCTAATATGAAAGCTGCAGGTCTGAAAATATCTACATGTGCTGGGAGGCATCAAATGGATATAAAAGGCGTAAAGAGAAAAACAATGATCATTTCAACATAGTACTGCACTCACATATTTTAAAAACATTTACTTTGTAAGTGAACACAATCAGATCACAATGCGACTTGCATTTGATCAGATTGGTGAAATTCAGGGCAATTCAATCTTTACACCAAACTCTGACACTGCGCTAGAGTATGAAACTAAGAGATGATGTGAATTAGGGCCTGATCTAGATTTAAAAAAATTAAACAATAACTGGAAATGACAAATATTTTGTTAGTGGAAGCCAAGAACCAAAAGATATGTCCATATAGTTAATATATTTAGCTCCACAGAGCTTAAAAGTGTGGATAGACCCAGGTCAGAATTGTGCCATATAATACATTTGAACCACAATAACATACGTGTAATATACTTCAAGCAATTCAATAATGAATCCCAATTATATTTACAGGTTTGCTTCTGATCTGCAGACTACAGCATGGAGCTCCTTCTCCAACAAGATTCTAAAGATTCTATAAGGGTAGTGACCAGAACATCATTCACCCTGCCCTATTCTCTGATAGAGCTAAGTATACAGAAGATGGCTAGGAAATGCTTGTTGCTCATCTGTTCATAAAAAATTCCACAACTGTGACATCAACCAGTAATACATTTGTTGATGAAAGATTTAAATTATTAAAAATTCCAATATCTGTCTTGATACTTTACTTTTGTTTGAACAAATCAATAAAAAAATTGGGATCAATTCTATCATTGTATATTTGGTAGCAATTCTAGAAATTCAAATAACCATAAGGATTTCCAGAAAGAGCTTCCTCAATTTGGTAATGAACATCCTTTATTCTATAATAATGAATTCCAAATTTGCTAATTAAATGCATTCCATTGATGTTTCCTTGTTGAACAAAGTTCAGGAAAAACAGCAAGGCAAGAACCTCCCAAAATCTTCTTCTCCATAAAAACACTAGCAAAATTTATCAGAATCAACTTTTCAAAACTCTGGAAATTAACCAAAAACTGATAGTAATCAGGACAGAATTTATGTAAGAAAAAATATACACTCTCAATAAAAACTTCATGTTCTAGGACATGTCCCTTTGTATGACTTCCACCACACCTCACCAACTATCTTACAATACATGAAAAGCAAGATACCAAAATCACACTGAAAACTAGCAGTCTAGCAGTCATAGGAGGTAATGCAAGGAATTGGAGTTCTTTAAGAACTCCATTACAAAAACTTGTAACAATATAACAGAAGAATAATGTCTCATCAAACAGAGAATGTAAATAAAGGGATAAAAGTGATTAAGATAAGCCAAATGGAAACAATGAAGCTGAAAAGCAAGATAACTGAAATGAAAAAATCAGTACAGTGGTTAAAGAGTAGATTTAAACAGAAAGAAGGACGAAAAAAGAAATTTTAAGATAGGACCACTTAAAAATGTTTTGTAAAAAACCACAAAGGGCAATGAATATAGCCTGAAGAATCTTAGGGACACCATTAAGTTTTATAACATATGCACTCAGGTAGTCACAGAATGAGAAGAGAGAAATAGGTAGAAAGAATATTTTAAGAAATAATGTCCACGGGCCTCCCCGGTGGCGCAGCGGTTGAGCGCTGGGTTGCGAAGCTGCCCGCAGCCTCTGCAGCGCAGGTTCGATCCCCGGCTGCTCCCCGGCCACCGGAGGAGGGTCCCACATGGCGCGCAGACCTCTCCTGCCGCCCGCTGCTCCCCTCAGCAGTGTACTTCGGTCCTTCTGCCTGCTCTGCTCCCCGCTCTGGCTCTGGTGAATTCTCTCACCCTCCCGCGCTTCTGACTGTACCCAGTGCATGTATAAACAACAACAACAACAAAAAAAAACAAATAAATAAAAAAAAAAAGAAATAATGTCCACAAGATCCACAAATTTAATGAAAAACATTAAAGTACAATTCAACAGGCTCAAAGAACTAAAAAATTCAAAACTACCCATACCTTGGCATATAATTAAATGGCAAAAAAAAAAAAAGAAAAATAGAGAATTGTGAAAGCAACAAATAAGAAATAACACATATCATGTATAAAGGATACCCAATAAATCAAGAGTTGATTTCATATCAAAAACCAAGAAAGCCTAAAGGGTTTACGTAAACAAAAACAGAATTTGTCATTATCAAGTCCATTCTATAAGAAATACTACAGGAAATTTTTCAGGGGGAAATGATAGGGCACTAGACATTAACTTCAATCCAGAAGAAGGAAAAAAGAATACTATTAAAATAAATGGTGTAGGGCCTCCCCGGTGGCGCAGTGGTTGAGAGCTGGGTTGTGAAGCTGCCTGCAGCCTCTGCAGCGCCGGTTCGATCCCCGGCTGCTCCCCGACACCAGAGGAGGGTCCCACATGGCGCGCTGACCTCTCCTGCCGCCCGCTGCTCCTCTCAGCAGTGTACTTCAGTCCTTCTGCCTGCTCTGCTCCCTGCTCTGGCTCTGGTGAATTCTCTCACCGTCCTGCGCTTCTGACTGTACACAGTGCTTGTATAAATAAATAAAAATAAAAATAAATCTTAAAAAAAAATTAAAATAAAATAAATGGTGTAGGTAAATATAAAGGACAGTGTAAAGGGATTATTTTGTTTTCAATACTTTTCCACTCCCATCTGATTTAAAAGCAATTGCATAAAGCAAATATTATAAATTGAGTTGTTGGGTAGTAATTGAATATATATGGATTAAATACTCCATTTAAAAGGCATAGGTTGGAAAAATAAGACAAAATGATGAAACAATTATGATTTGTATACAAGAGACATAGGTTAGATTCAAAGACACAATCAGGTTGAAAGAAAAAGGATAGAAAAATTAGATCATGTAAAGAATTACCAAAAATAAAAAAAGAGCTAGTGTACCGATTGTGATATAAAACAAAAATCAATTTTGAGAAAAAAATTAATAAAGAAGGACAAATAATAATGATAAAAGACACAATATATCAAATAAATATTACAAGCATATATATATATATGGTAATAACAGTCTCAAAGTAGATGAATCAAAATAAAATTGAAGTACAAATAGTCAATTAAACAATAGTTGGAGACCTCAATATATCACTTTAAACAATGGATTGAACAAGTAGACAGAAGATCAGCAAGACAATAGATCTTAATAACACAATATAACAACTCAATCAGCAAGCAAATGTAGAACACACCACCCAACAGCAGCAGAATACATTTTATCAAGTACACATAGAACATTCTCCAGGATAGACAATACATTAGGACACAGAACAAACACTAATACATTTTAAAAAATTGAAATCGGAATTTATCACCTTTGATTATTTTGGGATGAAATTATAATCAGTAACATGAGGCGATTTGGAAAATTCACAAATATTTGAAAATCATCACATTTGAAATGAACCAATAAATTTAAAGAATGAGTAAATAGAAATTAGTTTTAAATAAATGAAAATATTACATAAAAATGCATGGGATACTGCTAAAGCTGTACTTAGAACGAAGTTTATAATTATACATACCTACATAAAAATAAAAGAAAGACCATACACAAATGACCGTCCATCTTAATGAACTGGTAAAAAAACAAAACAAAACAAAAAAACAGTGCTTAACCTCACTAGTCTTCAGAGAATAGCAAATCAAAGCCATAATGACATAATACCTCATACCTCTTAGGATAGCCATTATATACATACATAAAAACATACGCATAACAAGTGTGGATGACGAGGTTATAGGGAATAAAGAACATTTATATACCATAGGTAGGAATGTAAATTGATAAAGCCATTACAAAAAACATTATGGCATTTCCCTCAAAACTAAAAATATACCTCCCATATAATTCAAACCTTTGCCAAATTATATAGCAAAAGGACATTGAATCAGTACCTTCAAGGGGTATATGCACTTCTATAATTACTGTAGTATTATTTACAATAGCCAAGATATGGAAATGAATTAAATGTTTATTGGCAGATTAATGGATAAAGAATTATTGGATGTATGTACATACATATAGGGATTGAGATATGCACATATACACATATAAATGGATATATATATATAAATGTACATATATTGATAAATATACAAAAGAGAATATTATTCAGCCTTAAAAATGAGAGCTTACCAATTGCAACAACATGGATAAAACTGGAAAATATTATAACAAGTGAAACAAGCTCAACATAGAAAAAACAGCATCATCTCATTCATGTACAAATCTGAAGTCAACAAAATATTTCATTTCCTCACCGTTTGTAGTTAACACTATGTAGGAGGTATTAGCCATGGAAATAAGATATGACAATTAATAAATATTATCTCTACTCACAAAAAATATCCAGTATGGGAAATGTTGTAAGATACAAAGTTGATACACAAAGTTCAATTGTATTTCTGTATACTAGCAATGAAAAAAATCCCCAAATACAATTAAGAAAGGAATTTGACTACAATAGCTATAGAAATAATAAAATCATTAGGAAAATAATTTAACAAAACGAGTGCATTATTTGTACACTAAAAGTACAAACATTTATGATAGAAATTAAGATCTAAATAAATGGAAAGTAAGCATACATAAATGTATAACTGGTAAGATGTCAATACTCTCCAGATAGGTATATATTGGTAGAATCAACATAGTACCTATCAAAATGCTACATGTTTTTTTGCAAAATAGAAAGATGATCCTAAAATTCATATGGAATTTTAAAAGACCCAGAAATAATATATATATATATAGAAAAGTAATAAAAAAAGGAACCACAATGTGCTGCATCAAAACATACAACATAGCCACAGTAATTAAACAAATGTAGTAGTGGCATTTAGATATAAAGATTCATAGAGTATAACTGGCAGTCCTGAGATAATCCCCTCATTGGCCAGTGCTGTTTAGGCAAGGATATCAAAACCATTTAATGGGGAAAAACAGTTTTTTCAATAAATGGTACAGGGACATCTTGATATCCACATGCAAAAGAATGAATTTAGAATCCTATCATGTGTCATATTAAAAAGTGCTAACTTTAAATGGATTAAATACCTCAATATAAGGGCTAAACCAATAAAACATTAAAGAGAACACAAAGGGATAAAACTTTATGATCTTGCATCAGAGAATTATTTCTTAGATTAACATCAAAAAGCATAAACAAACAAAGAATAACATATTGGACATCATTAAATTTAAAATATTTTGTGTTTCAAAGGATACCACCAGCAAAGTGAAAAAGACAACCCACAGAATGGAAAATAAAATGGTTACGAATCATTTATGTGACAAAGGACACATACGCAGAATATATAAAGAACTCTTACAACTCAGCAAAATTTTGTACAAGTCAAATATTTGTTCATATCAAATACTAAATAATTTAACGGAGGCAAACATCCCATTTGTATCACTCTCAAAATATTTAATAAATGTACTAAATATTACATTTTAATATAATATCCTTGATCAGTCATGAACAGAATTTAGTTTTTCAACTAACCCCAATTTCCCTTTTGCAATTTTTGGGAAACATGCCATCATTTCAGTGTGCACTTGATCATTATAGTATGAATGAGGTTATATAGATAAGACAGTTTTTCAATTCCCATTGACATTTATATGTGACTGTATGTGATCTGTGGTCATTAAAGAGAACAACAGTTATTATTATAGAAAATCAAACCAAAGTCCTGGCCTGATTAAGACCATGTCTCTTCTGCCAAGGTGGTCACCCAGAAATAAAAATTATGGTGCTACAGGTATTAGTCTTTTGATTTCAAAACTTTAGCTTAGAAGCACAGCGTTAGACTATGGAAAATCCAATATTAATGCTTCATTTTCATATTAAATAATTAATGAACTTAAGACAAATATTATATATACAAACTTTGTTTTGGACTCTTCTCTGGTATTATTGTCTAGGATAGTGACCAGTCTGTCTGATAAGATGAATTCATAAGTTACTGCCACCACAAATCAACAAAGGTCATGGAAAGTGGAAAAAAAAAAAATAACTTCCTAAACAGTCATGGGTCGTTCTTACTCCCCTGAATTGAAATGCAACTTCATCTCATAAAGAATTCAATCAGCAACTCTAAATATCTAAGTTTATATTAAAATAATCTATGCAACATTTTAAGACAATAATGACATTAAGCAAATTTTAGCTGTAGTCTTAGCTCAACTGAACACATTCATTTGCAAATTCTAGTGTTTAAATTTATACATTGCAAATAGGGTTAGGCCTGTGCAGAGGTCAAGCAGGCATTTCCTATGGGGGAAATCAGATCACATTGACCATTTATCCATAGGGCTACATTTGCCTTGGCTATGTAAGAAAGTACTTCCATTATTGGAGTTAGATACTGGACTTGGCAAAGTTCTCATTTGAAAGCCCACAGCCAATTTAAGAGCATCCCTGAGATTTAAAAAAGAAAAAAATAGATCTATGGTAATAATCAAATAGAGTATATCCTAGTTTCATTTTCACTTAGAACTACATCCAACATAAGGGGTATCTTGCTTCTCATAAACTTTACAAAATCAGAAATCTATTGAGAAATTAATAGGTTTTCCTGACATCTGAAAAATATGAGAGACCTTGAGCATTTCGAATTCTTCTTTCTCCTTTTCCCAGAAACGACTTTTTCCCAGAAATGAGGAAATAGATACTTATTTCTATCAAGGACAGTTTGTTGCTTTTCTTTACCATATAAACCGGTTTTCCCCTATGTAATGAAATTAACAAAGAACATTTTATATCCAGAATTCTAAAAAAAAAAAAGTGACAATCTTTTTCTCATTTACTGCCATTTCAGTATTCAAAATATTAAATAACACAGTTGATGTATTTTTTATTTTCTCTGATAGACATCAAACGTACAACAGACTTTTGTACTCCTGCTGACATCTCCAGAAATTGACATGAAGAGTAAAGAATCCTTGCACGTGCTTTGAAGAAGAATATACATCATTCCCGGGGTTTAGGATTTCAGATGACAGACTCTGACTTACCAATATAAAGCTGAAAGATCACTGCAGAAAGAGTAGGGTTAGAATGGACAAATAGGGTGACAAAGACCCACAAGTGAAAAACAATGTTCAGGGCCTCCCCTGGTGGCGCAGCGGTTGAGCGCTCGGCTGCAAGGCTGCCCGCAGCCTCTGCAGCGCCGGTTCGGTCCCCGGCCATCGGCGAGGGCCCCACAAAAAAGAAAAACAATGTTCATATGATCATCTTATAACCCAGGAAGAGTTTCTTTGAAAAGAAGCAATGATGATTACACATAAACTGAAGACAACACATAACACAGAAGGACACAGGCTTCCCACGTTATGGAGATGGAGTATTTTCCTTTATATTACTCTAAAATGTGAGTCCTTAATTTGTTCATATATAAACTCACCAAATTCCCAGTTAACACAAAGGTAGTTTCTTATTCTTTTTATATCAGTAATATGCAGGATTTGATTTTTCATTAAAAAAGCATTTATTACCTCAATGTGAATATACATATCTAGACCACTGTTCTCATTTCTGTCTCTCCATTTCATTGTCAGTACTTCACTATCTTCCTTCAATTATTTTAGTGCTGGTCAGTTTTGCTGATAAACATTTTTTTATTGAAGTAGAACATATTCAGAAAGCTAATTCTCATTTAATGCCATTTCAATATTTGAAATATTGAATAACACAGATGACATAATTTTTATTTTCTCTGATTGACATCAAACACACCACAGACTTTTGTAGTCTGGCTGAAAATTCAGAAAATTGCAGAAATATTAACTGAATATGTGATTGATAAGACACACAGAAAGGCAGATATAGATATTGATGCATGTAACTACTACCAAAAATAAGATAATGTTACCAGAATTCCAGAGAGCTCCATTTTTCCCCCTGCCAGAAAGTAACCCTACAATATAACTATTATCCAGAGTTCTGTTAACAACATTAATTTTAACTGCGTTGAAATTTACATAAATATAATCATAAGATACTCTCTTTTGTGTTTTGTTTTCACTCTATATTTGATGTCTGTGAGATTCATCTATGCAATTTCATGTAAGTAGTTTATTATTTTCATTGTTTTGCAGCATTCCAATGGATAAAATACTGTATTTTATTCATTACTGTTGAATGAGTTTGTCCTGTTATGAATAAAGATGCTATTGGCAATTATATTACTGAACTGTGGTACATGTATTTGCTTTGCTTTCTTGTCTAGGAGTAGGAATGCTGGGTCAGTAGGAATGCTGGGTCAGGAATGCTTTTGAATCATTGGCATTCAAAAATTGAGAGTTTTTCCAAAATAGTTATGGCAATTTACACCTCCATGGGCAGTGTATAAGAGGTCTAGCTGTTCAGCATTTTTACCAGCACTTGGTGCTACAGGTGTTTGAAAAGTTGTATGTATGCTGGTTTATGGTGGCTTTCATTTACATTTCTGTTAAAATGGTACTGAATAAATTCATATATTTATTGAGTAGTTGAAGTTCTCCTTTGTAAAGTGTCTATTCAAATTTTTGACCCAAAATTTTTGTTTTCATATTTGCAAGGAAGATTCTTTAATCCTTTAACTCTTTGTCACGTTAACATATTGAAAGTAACTTAGTCCATTTGGCAGATTGCTGTTTAACTCACATAATATCTTTTAATAAAAAAAGTTTTAAAATTGAATGAGGGCCTCCCTGGTTGCGCAAGGGGTTAAGCACTACACTATGAAGCAATCCACACCCTCCCTGGCCTGCCAGGGAGCAGCATATATGGTGCTGCAGACCTCTCCTGTCTCACAGGCTGCTCCCCTCAGCAGTGTATTTCAGTCAGTCTGCCTGTTCTGCTCTCCTTCCTATTTCTTTTAATACAGGTCTACAAATATTAAATCCCTACATATTTTTGTTTGTGTGAAAATGTTTATTATGACATCCTTTAAAAACTAAATTATTGCTGAAGTGGAATTTACCTTATATTTGTAGATTGTTTTTAACTTATACAGAATTCTGCATTAGAGGTGGCAAAATGGCAACAATAACAATGCCAGTCTTGCCTCCTTCATATACTCACAGGTAGGGCAGCAGAATCCAGTTAACAACCCTTGAAGAAGAAATGGGCAAATGCAGCACACACTAATAACAATATCCAGAAGAGTAGAAAACCAGCAAGCAGAGGAGCAGGTAGAATAGGCAACCCAGGTTTGGTGGGCCCTGGCAGACCCCAAAAGTAGTGGGAATGACCTGCAAGCTGCCCAGAAGCAGTAGCCCCAGGCAGACACTGACAAGGAGCAGAGCAGGTGGGACAAACATCACAGACCATTTGGGACTGGCGGGCACCACCAAGAGTAGAGCAAGACCAAAAAGGCAGCATCAACACAGTAGGTTGCAACAGGCCCTGGCAAGCAGCAGAGAAGACACAGAAATTGGCTTAGTGTGACAGGCTCCAGCAGGTTCTTGCAAGTGATAATGGACCTGAAAGGGTTTGGAAATACTCAACCTCTCCTACAAAATGTATTGAAAGGAACACTCTTCTCTAAATCAAAGAAAAGTAAATCGACACAATATAAAACAAGGAAATCAATCCAACCATAAAACTAAAGACAAAATGCTAACAAATCCCTGTATATCATATTCACTCTATGTGTAGATTTACAGCTTCTGAACAGAACAATTAAATGTCATGGAGTAGCTGGTTGGATCAGAAAATATCACCCAAGTTTCTGCTATCTCCAGGAGACATATGTAAGCTCCAAAGAAATATAGACTGAATGTTAGTGGTAGGGATCCTACAAGCAAGTGGGACCCCCAGAAATGGCAAGAAACAGTCATAATTTTATCAATTAAGACAGCCTGCAAGCTGGGCCTCCCTGGTGGCACAAGAGGTTAAGCACAGCACTATAAAGCTCTCCACAGCTTCTGAAGAATGAGTTGGATCCCTGGCTGGCCAGGGAGCTACCTACATGGCTCAGCAAACCTCTCCTGTCTTGCCTGCTGTTCAGAAGTGTATTTCATCAGTCTGCCTATTCTGTTTCCCACTCTGTCTCTGATGAAACCTCTCACCCCCAACATCTCTGGCCTGTACTCCAGTTCTTGTATGAATAAATACATACATCTTTAAAAAAAAAAAAAACAGCCTGCAAGCTAAAAAGAGTCAGTGAAAAGGACAGTGGTGGTAATTGTATAGTGGTTAAAGTATTGGTGCATCAGAATGACATAATACATATGCATATACATATACATATACATATATATACACACACACACACACACACACACACACACACACACACATATATGAACCAAATGAAGGGGGACCAAAATAACTAAGACAAACATTAACAAACTGAAAAGCAGACTTTGGCCACAACACAGTATTAGTAAAGGATTTCAACAGCCCACTTACATAAATGGAAAGATCAACCAGACAAAAATCAAAAAGGAAACTATGAACTTACGCAGGAAATAGACTGTAGGACACAACACCCACAGAATTCTGACTCCACATTTTTTACAAGTGCACATGCAACAGTCTCCAGGATAGACCACATTTTGGGTCGCAAAAAAAGTATCAAAAAAATCATATCAAGTATCTTCTGCTCATTGCAGCACTATTTACAATAGACAAGTTATGGAAACAACCTAAGTGCTCAAGGACATATGAGCAGATAAAAAAGATGATGTGATACACATACACATGTATATTATTCCACTATAAAAATAAACAAAATCTAGCCATTTTCAACAACATAGATGGAACAAGAGGGAGGAGAAAAAAAACAGATGATTTTACTCATATGTGGAATACTGAAAAACGAAACAAATGAACAGGCAATGCTAATCCAAAATAACCCCTGGAAATTATGATGTCAGAATTAGGAATATTTCAAGAGTAGGGGAGGAGGATGAATGATTTGTAGTACAGAATTATGGGTGCTTATTTGGTGGATATGGTATGGTAATATATACCTGAAGAGGCATGAGACCTATTCCCATAAATTACATACATTATTATAAAACTGTGCTATTTTAATTTGAAAAATACATTTAAAAATATACCACAGGAAAAATAAAACCAGTTTCATGGATGGCAAAAAAAAATTGTAGATTAGCTATTGTTTTTGTTCAATAATTTACCAGATACCACTTAAGGATTACTTTCAATAATTAGTACTCAAATAATTGTTTCTTGCATAAAACTTGCTATTTTGTTTGCTGATATAAGGAATTCTCTTCTCAGAAAGTGAAGCTATATTGTCGATCCTATTTTTCAGTGATGATCTGAGAATTCATTCTCATATTTTGCTGAAATCTTTATTCTTGTAACTTCTAATGATTAATTCTATTTCTATACTTTTTGAGCTTCTATAATGGGATTAATCTCTCTTCAACATGACAGTTCTTAAAATATTTAAAAATAACTATGGTTTTCCTACCCAATTTTCTCTGTCTTACCCACCAATCTTTCTCCAGATTACACATATAAAATTTGTATGTTCATATACTGGGACAAGGTCACTATTTCTGTACTTTGCTCTGAATGTGATCCTATTAGTAGCATTCAGCAAGCAGGTGATGACAGTGTCACTTGATATCAGACAATTTGCAACAATGTTTTATAATATACTAATTCCCAGATAGGATTTGACTGCCTCTGAATATAGCAATAGCTTTTGGATCAATCAAGTCATGTTTTCTTTACTAGTTATAGAAATAAGTACAAAGAAATAAAGGGGGAAAAGAGGGAAGAAAAGGAAGAAGAAAGGAAGCAGGTAGAAAGGTATAATAGCAAATATATTTGATTCAATTTAGATTCAATTTATGGGCAAAAGGACTCCTTAAGTCTCAGAATAATTCATAATTTTTTCAGCTAAACTATGTTTATCAAGGAAGTTATTATTTGAGAAAGAAAACTTTCAAGTATAGTAAGTAAGTGTTTGTAATTATATCAAATAAAAAGGAAAGGTATAAATCTAACATGGTAAACCAGAAAAAATGTGATTTCGTGCCTCTTTTTAGTTACATACTTTACAGAAGGAATGGTTACTTTTGCTTCTTTCAAGACACACATTGTATAAGTGAATAAATGGATATATCTCCATCCACTACTGTATGGTGTGCTTTATTATAACAGAAACAAATATGGAATTGAGAAATATAATCATCGAATTTCTTCCAATATAATCAAATTTCTTTATGTTATGTATTTTTACATCTTTTTTTTTTTATTTTTGTACAATGCATGCATTTTCATCTTGTTTATAGTCCCCATAAAATTCCCACAACCTTGTTTTGATCCTACTCCTTTCTCCACCCCTGTAGTATGTCTCTGGTTTATAGTCACCTGTTGATTTTGATTTTTACTTTATTATAATTAGTTTTTTTTTCCTCATCCCTTTTTGGGGCCTTCTACATTCCCGCTATAAGTGAGACCATCCAGTATTTTTCTTTTTCTTTCTGGCTTATTTCACTAAGCATGATCCCTTCCAGCTTCATCCATGTTGCTGCAAATGGCATGAATTTATCTTTAATGATTGCTGAATAATATTCCATTTTGTATATGTACCACATCTTCTTGATCCAGTTATCTATTTTTGGGCATTTGGGTTGTTTCCATAGCTTTCCTGTTATAAATAGTGCTGCATTAAACATAGGGGTGCAGGTGTCCTTTTGAATTAATGTGTTTGTGTCCTTTGGGTAGATACCTAGGAGTGTAACTGCTGGATCATATGGAAGCTCAATTTTTAGCAGATAATCATCAAATTTCTTCCAATGTAATCACCCAATTTCTTTCTGTAATTCTTTCCAATAGAATGCAAGTGACTTGAATCTCACAAAGAGAACATAGCAACAGTGATGCAAAATCATTTCCAAGGCTATATCATATTACATAGTAAAGGTGAAACAAATCTGCAGATAAAATTAAGGTCCCTAATCAGTTGACTCTGAATTAATACAAAGAGATTGTCCTGAATTGACCTGACGAAAGCAGAGGAGTTCTTTAAAGGAAGAATTAGGCCTTTCCTAAAGAAAGAGAGTTGAATAACTTGAGATTGTTGCTGGCTCTGAAGAATCAAATTACCATGAATTCTATAGTCAAAGGGGAATTAATTCTGCCAGCAAACTAAATGAGTTTAGAAAAGGCCCCTGAGATCCAGATGACGATGCATCTGGCCAACAATTTAATTATGAATTTTTGAGACACTGAGAACCCAGGTAGCCCATGCCAAAATTTCTGCCCCACATTAACTATGATATAATAAATTTGTTTGTTATCATATCACATTTTTTTCAAGTACTCACTTTGGGCTAGTTTGTTATGCAGCAAACGATTCATTGACTCAAATTCTGTGAATCAGTCAATGAAATAAACCTGTAATGCTGACCGTGATGTCATTTTATACATTCATGTACGTATATTGTTGCTTTCCATTTAAGTGTCCTTCCTTACTTTGTTGCCTGCAAATGTTTTACTCTATGTAGCCATTGATAAAATAAAAATGAAGTTGGAGAACAACTAAACAGAAATTAGAAGAAATCCAGTGACTTCAGGCCACCAGGCATGCTGGGTTGTACACAGAATATTCCACAGCCAAGAAGAAATGATAGCACACTGGACAGCAACGCCCACAATTGAATTTTGATCAATCACATCTAGAAATTCTTTCCACCATATCAGAAATGTAGTGACTGAAAATGTCATTTCATAAAACGGACATGGTCAGTGCCCTTTGCCTGTATGAACCAGATCTGTCAGAGCTACTTGGGCATAAAGCTCAAGAACTTTTTGGGTCTGGATTGCTCAGGCTACATTCTTGAATCACTGTAAAATGGACACTGTAGCTTGAGAGCATGAGCTGAAACACCACAGTTAAGAGAGCAAGGAGAACAACGCTGAGACTGGAGAGCAAGAATCACTGTAACACTACTGCTAGGACAGGAGAGTTTCTGTTACTTGTGTGACACCTGCTGTTACACTCCAGCTGTTACATTCCAGCTGTAACTCAGTTGCTATAAGGCAGCAACTAGAATATAGTATGAAGTGTGACAGTTCTTGGTGTAGCTTGTAGGATCCAGAGAGATCCATCACGGCATTCCAGAACTACTAGAGTCCAATGTGCTCAGTCATCTCCCCAGTGGTCCTGGATGGTGGGTGGTGAGTACACTTGGATGAGTATCTCCCATTCTTTGGTTGTGGTTCATACCTTTGGGGCTACATTTTTCTTTCTACCTTTCTAATCCTTTTCTTTTTGTCTTGCCAACAGCATTCTTCTTTTTCTCTTGAGGAAAAGATTTCTTTGGGATATTTGAGTTTCGTGTATTCTATGAGCTACTTCAATATCAATAGGTTTGAGTTAAAATTCTCTGACTTCAAGATTGGGTATGGGTACAAGGCTTCTTTTACATATCCACCTACTGGTAGGAGATTTGAGTACACGGATTATTTCAGTGAGGACTTTGACAACCTTCATAAAAGTGGTGGGAGATTGTGGTTAAAGAAAATGGGTGTAACATGCTCAAAGAGGGTAGGAATGATACTTGGCCCATCAAAATTGTAGACCTTCCCTTTAACACTTAAGTACTCTCTTGCAAAATCTTTTCTAAGTAAGGCAAATTAGGCCAAAGTGATTGTCCAAAAGGTGTACCAACTTTTTTTTTTTTTTTTTAAGATTTATTTATTTATTTATTTATACAAGTACTGGGTATAGTCAGAAGCTCGGGAGGGTGAGAGGATTCACCAGAGCCAGAGCAGGGAGCAGAACAGGCAAACTGACGAAATACACTGCTGAGGGGAGCAGCAGGCATGGCAGGATAGGTCTGTGTGCCATGTGGGACACTTGCTGGTGGCCGGGGATCGAACTGGCACTGGAGAGGCTGCGGGCAGCTTCACAGCCCAGAGCTCAATCACTGCGCCACCAGGGGAGGCCCAGGTGTACCTACTTTTGAAATCCCAAAGCTGGTTAACTTGCTGTATATAATTACAAAAGTTATAGAACTGAGCGGATTGATTCATGGCTAAAATTCTTTTTTTTTAAATATTTTATTTTATATAATTCTTACATCTTTTTTCATCTTTGCACAATGTATGCATTTTCATTTTGGTTATATTCCCCATACAATTGCACCCCCCCTTATTTTGACTCCAGTCCTTCCTTTCCTCTCCTCCCCTCGCCCCCCGTAGTGTGTCTCTGGTCTATAGTTGCTTGTTGATTTTGATTTTTACTTTGTATTGATTAGTCTTTTTCCTGGTCTCTTATTGAGTTTTTCTAAAATCCTGCTATGAGTGAGACTATCCGGTATTTTTCTTTTTCTTTCTTTTTTCGCTGAGCATGATCCCTTCTAGCTCCATCCATGTTGCTGCAAACTGCATGTATTTATCTTTTTTGATTGCTGAGTAATATTCCATGGTGTATATGTACCGCATCTTCTTGATCCAGTCATCTATTTTTGGGTATGTGGGTTGTTTCCATAGCTTAGCTATTTTAAATAGTGGTGCTATAAACATAGGGATGCAGGTCATGGCTAAAATTCTTAATGAAATATTAAGATATGGTGTGTATGATTCTCCCATATATCTTATGTATATGATGATTTCAGTTCTGGATGCTGAGAATTTGTGACAGACTTAAGATTTATCTGATTAATATACATTAAATTGTCCTATAGACTCAAATTATTGTAAGAACCCATTCTCTTCATTTTCAAATTAATGTGATTTGGAAAAACGATGATGGTATGATGTGAGTTAACAAGCATTTCTTGGATTTTATTTAAATAATGAGGTTTTATGAGTCAATAATTCCAATAAAATAAATGAAAACTAATGTAAGTTATAAGGAAAACAAGTCTATATCCAAGGAAAGAGGTATGTTTCTAGTAAATTATAAGATAAAGATGCGGGGTTTTCTATTTTATCTGCTCAAGATCATCAAACTTGGGTTCATGACTCTCTTGACATCTGGAAAGGTAGGGGGTGTTTCCTTGGATAATTAACTACATTTCACCATCATAGGCATGACTCATCAGCTTGGCTCCCAGGGTTTCAAAAGCAAAACACACAAAAGCCAGACCTTGCCATCACTGAAAACCATTCCAACAATGACCTCCCTGATAATGAGGACAACACTTTTGGTAATAGAGCTGTGACCTGGCATTATTCTCAGTTGATAGAAAGAACTGCTTTCTCCATATTATGTTCTCCTGGATGGGACTTGGAATTGTACAAATTGAGGTAATGTGAAATTTAACTTAAACAGTAAATAGCATTGCTAGAACCACTGCAAAAGACATAAAGCTCAATGATCTTTAGACTCCCTGATTTGTATTTGGACTATCTCTTGCAGCCCACAGTGCGGAAGGTGACATTGTGAATATTTTATGTTGTAGTTGGATTAATATCTATTACAGGTATAATTAGAAATGGCTAATCATGAACATGACTAAATCTTTAAAAGTGTCATTCTGTCTTTTGTGCCCATTTAGTTGAATTTTAAGGTTTCTGACATTGTCAGCTTCTTACTATGAGGAATGGGACACTTTGAGACCAGGTTTACAAATTATTGTCTTACTGTTACTATCTGTACTGCTATATTCTTCAATTGTCTTATACTTTTTATCTAAGATTTCAACAAAATCCAAGGTCAGAGTAGCTCAAAGAAAAAAGCCACAGACCATCCACAATCGCTACTCATTAGAAAGAATAATTTGCCACTGACCTTCCTGAATCATTTACACCAGCACCAACTTGTAGCTTATAAATGGGGCTGAAACTCCTAAGACTCATATCAACAGTACCAGCATTAAAACATTCCCTTTAAGAGGGACACAACTTCATATGAAAGGCCCATCCCAGATTCTCAATAAAGGAAATATTTTAATCATCAAGGGCACAATGATAAATGAACAGTCATCCTAAGACTGGGTAACTACCAGAGTAGGTAAACTATTGAGAGTTAAGTCACAGGCATATCCATGTACTCAAGCATGTTGAAGCATGCTTGGGTATAGGTGAGAAGAAAATACAACACTGGAAAGCCAAACCCAGGATTGAAATTTGATCAATCACTGCTTGAAAACTTTCCACCAATCAGAATTGTATTCCTTGAAGACCTCATTTTCATAAAACCCCACCTATGTTGCTTAAATAAGCAAGCCCCCAAAAGACCTACTTGGCCTAAAGCAATTGAGATCTGTAACCCTCAGACTGCCATACTGACTTGAGGCATGACACTTCCGAAATGCTCATGTTACCTGAGGTTAGAGCAAGAGCTGTAACACTCATGACACATAAGCTGTAGTTTTATTGCTATAACTCTATCAAGAACCTGTACAAGCTGTGCCCTGCTATTACAACTTGATGATCCATTTGACATCCTTGTGTTACAATCATAGCTATCACACTATTGCACGTGGCTTTGCACTAGTTTTATACTCATCCATTCCATGAAGTTGAGAAATGTTATTCACTTTCGTATTGCCAACTTGGTCTAAGCAATGCCTAGAGACTCAGCAAATGTTGGTTAAATGAATGGATTTATATTTGGTTATTGATTTAATTCTTAATGCTTTACAGCCACTCATTCCTAAAAATAGTTTAATACTTGATTTGTCATTTGTTGTAAATGTATTGTTTTGATATTTGAGACTGCCAATGAGATCAATAGACTTGAAAAAAGAACCCATATTCTTCTTCTCTACCTCTTTCATATTAGGTATTAATCACATCCCCTGTCTCAGTTGCTGAGTTTTCCTTTCAATAAAGACCTTGTCTTCTTGTGATCATGACTCCTAATTGATTAAGTTCAATTCTGGAGATCCCAAAATTATGATCCTTAAAGTAAGTGTTTACACAATCCTCATCATCTCAAAATTCTTGAAAATTCTTCATTGATAAAATGACATATCCTACTATGGTCCTCATTTATAGATCGAACATTCAAGTTAAGTGACTTCAAATCAGGTGATGCAAAAGCAATTTGTTTCAAAATCAAGCATTCACAAAATGTTACAGAGCAACAATTCTGTATTTCTCTCTTACAAGCCTGTTTCATTGAGTTAAGAGAGAATCAAAAAGTCAGAAAAGACAAGCCTCCAACCTGTAAAGTTCTTTCTTTTTAAATTCAAATGAGGAACACACTTCAAATGTTTTAAGTGTTTGGTCAGGTTAGTCTGACCTATACTATTCTAGCTATTATGGAACTTCTTTTTTTTTTTAAAGATTTATTTATTTGTTTGTTTATTTATTTATTTATTATTTATGCAAGCACTGGGTACAGTCAGTAGTGCAGGAGGGTGAGAGAATTCACCAGAGCCAGAGCGGGGAGCAGAGCAGGCAGAAGGACCGAAGTACACTGCTGAGGGGAGCAGCAGGCGGCAGGAGGGGTCTGCGCACCATGTGGGACCCTCCTCCGGTGGCCAGGAGCAGCCGGGGATCGAACCAGCGCTGCAGAAGCTGTGGGCAGCTTTGCAACCCAGCGCTCAACCGCTGCGCCACCTGGGAGGCCCTATTACGGAACTTCTTACACATTAATGTGTTTCTTGAAGATGACATAAACATCTGGATTTATCTTCTAGGGAATTTAGGATACAGAAAGGGAATTGAACGGCATAAATATCCTAGAATGGCAAATAAATCATTCTTTGGATTCATTAACCACTTTCAAGCCTTTAAATAACTTGGTCTAAACTCAACATTTGTACCAACTTGCCAATTTTGAGATCATACTGATATTCCCACACCATAAAGTGCATTATGATCAACTGAGTATAATTTACAAATTCTCAGATAACTTTTATATATCTGTAGTTTATTTAGTAATTTAAAGCATTATTTATATTTAGGAATTAGTGGATAAAATAATTGATCAACGTATCTCCCTTATATAAATTGAAACATACTTATTAAATTCAAATTGCTACTTACCATTAACCATAACAGACTTAACACACACTTTATTTTTCACATCTCCAAAAACAAGCATACACAAACACAGTAGGAAAGAAGATAATACCTACAAATACATCTCAACAAAGTTTTAGAAGCTAGAAAACATATGATTAATAATTGGCATCACAGTGAAGAATGTGGAAAGTTAAACCATGTTAAGAAACTAACAAGACATAAACCTACTCTTCCTAATGCAACACCAGAACCACAGAAATTAGAGATATCAGATATTCTGAAGGAAGGTCCAGTTTGGGTCTCCGGTTAGGCTAAAAAGAGGGTAAGTATCTTTTCTGGATGCCTCACATTTCCCTCCTTAATATGGAGACAGGTAGTCCAGAGAAGAATTTTGTGAAATGTAATGAGACTTACCATCTGAAAAGTAAAGATGAAGCTCTCACTAGCAAAACAGTATGAGGGCCAGTGTAGGAGAGATCAGGTAATCCACCTACCATGATGTGATATTTGGACAACACAGGAAGAACTAAAAAATCTGATGAAGAATTTAAAACCAGACGTTGAACTATAAGACACCAAGACAATAGGTGTCAAACCCAAAGAAACCTGAACAGAAATCAATGAAATGCCCAGAATTTGAGCAAAACAAGCTGGAAATGAAAGTAATACTCACTGCAACTGAAACGAGAAAAATGGTCTGGTCTGGATGGTACATGAAGTCTCGTTAGAAAAGAATGCACTATGAGTATGAAACATACGTCATAGGGAGGAAAGGACTCAACACAGGATGAAATCCAGACAAGAATCTAGACGTGCTAACTACCATTGGTCCCAGAAAGCAAGAGAAAAAACAAAAAAACAAAAAAACAGATCTGACACAAAGCAGGGTAACTAGTGGTGAAAGCTTGTTTACTCCTGCATAATTTAGCATTTTAGTGAATTCTTCCCAAAACATTGACAACCTCTTCCCACTTGTAGTCACATTCTTATAACCTTTTATTTCTACTTTTACTTTAGTTCTGTCATATTTTAGTTGTATTGGTCCAAACATCTCTACCAGTAGTTCTCAAATCTGATGATCCCCAATCCTACTGGTCTTTATCTAATAAGAAGGATCCTAAGTTTTGGTATATTTTCCAAAGCTCCCTAGGTAACTCTTAGGTTAGCAAGAGCAAAGTGTGAGTTCCCAGAATATAAACCCTGCCTATTTCGCTTCACCCTGCAACCTAACATAAAAACTGGGAAATAATATTTTCAAATGTAGGTCCTTTTAGGTGAGTTCTGAAAGACATTTACTTTTCGAAATGCTTAAGAGTGCATATTTTTACATCAACATGCCAGTGTGACCTACAAGCTTTTAAACAGTCATTGTAATGTATGTAACAGATGCCATGACGTTAGTTATTTAGCAAAGTATGACAAATAAAAATATTCCATTTGTTATTAAATGTCACATCACTGTTTAAAGAAAAATGTAGTCACCGTAGACATTTGTGATTTTCTTTAAAGTTACAAAAGACTCTGCTTGCAAAATTTTTACTATTATTATCATTACAAAAAAAATGCTAAAAATTGTTTCTTTATAAATCCACACCTGAGAACTTTAAGATTACTGTCTCTTGGCTATAAGGTATGCTCTTTTCTGGTCCTTGCCAGGCCACTCTTGCCTGCAGTATAAAATTCTCTACATTCCTTTTAATAGCACCATTAATTCCCTAGTGGGACTTCCCAAGCAAAGACAGAGAAGTGGATTGCAGACTAAAATCAAGATATATCCTTTTCTATTGGTGGTCAATAGATATTTGTTGGATGGATAAATGCGTGAATGGATGAATCTTTTATATCTTTAAAAAAAACTAGGGTTTGTCCTTTGTCTACATTCAGTAGAAATAATAAATGTATAGACACTTTTACTTAATATATGCTTAAGCCTTTGAAGGAATTGTGAATGGATAAAGTTGCTATATTTTAGAGATGAGGATCACACACATCTTTCTAAGCCTAAACAAGCAGATACAAAAGAATTCTTATTTAAATCATCATCTCTTACATCCTTATTTTGAAGTAAATACCCATGATTTTAATCCACCATTGATTGCAATAAAAATATTTAAAATAAATGTATACAATAGAAGGAATACTATTCAGTGAAGGCAAGGAAGGTCAAAATAAAAATACATTTTCTTCCATTATATTAAAAATAGCATTTATTGACCAAAATGCTATTTATAAACAGTTTCATCTCTCAAGACTTATTTTACGATATGACAAATAACCATCTTTATTTGAACAACAGTAATGTCTGATGTGCTAAAGTATGACATAATATGGATCTGAAGATGGCCCTTCAATTAAAAATTATTTTATCCTTTAAGTAAATACTTTCCTCTCATAAGCATTTTGATTTTACTTTCATAGTGAATGTTCATTTTTTAAAACTGAGAAAATCCAGATAAGCAAAAAAAAAAAAAAAAAAAGATCATCAATAACACCTGTAATCTTATACCACTAACTCCTTTGCATATGTTTATCTAGGTGTGTTTCTTACATAAAACTACACTATGTAGTTTTATGTAGTATTTATCAAAGCTGTTGCAATACACATATTGTTATGTGACTTTTTTCCTCAATAAACAAGAGAATGGATATCTTTCCATGCACTTATATTTCATTCTATACAATCATCTGAAGTGGTTGTATGGGTGATTATGTCACAATGGATCTCCTCTACTTTTGTTAGATACTTAGCATTTCTATCCTCAAAAACATTGGGATGCAAATGAGGTATAAAAACTGTTAGAAATTTGACCAGCACTCTACCCAAAATATCCTTCTAATGAATCTTTTCTAACCAATATCATTTCTCTTCTAAATAATTATTCACCAACTCAAACTTCCACTGTTTTCAAATTTTAGAGTGTATCAACCAAACTCTGTCATTTTGGCTGTTTTTAATTAGGACCTGTCTGCCATCACTCTGAGGGCCTGATTCAGCAGCACTGACAAAGGGACTGGGGATTTGCATTTTTAACAAGCTCCCCAGATGATATTATTGCAGCAAGTCTCAGTTTTGAAAAACTTTGCTCTGGTCCTTATGTCACATTTAAAGTAAATTCAATACTATTTTTTCATTTACCTGCACACACTGCTTAAGGAAATATTTTGGGAAAAAATAAATGTAGAAAATTTATCACTCCAAGCCAATTTTCCACACTCAGTAGCTAAAATCTATTTTTCAAAGTCCCTATAGTTCTTATTATAACAAACCTAATATTCCAGTACATAATTTCTTTCCTATGAAATTCCCTTTTCACAGGAGAAACGTGGTTAGTGTTTCTCATTTTACAGACGGAAGGACCTAATTTGCAAATGATGTAAAAGCACAACAAAGTTCTGAGTCAGAGTGTTTGGTTAGCTGAATCGCTCTCATCAGACAGGGTATCCAGTACCTTTAATGGGCATCACCCAGATTTGAGGTTTCTAGGATAATCCGGGCTAAGCGGGTTTTGGTGAGACAATCCCTAAATATTGCTTAAAATTCCATCCACAAACCAAATGCAGTTAATCAGTCTCTCTCTTGTGGCAATTGACAAGAAACAGAAAATCCATAGATAGAGATTGCCCAGAGCAGGAGAAAAACAAACAAACAAACAAACAAACAAACCCACAACAAAAAACAAACCAAAAACAGGAGAAATACTTTTTAGTTTGTTCTGGGGCCTAAAGTGATATGGCAGGAAGAAACTGATATTTTGCAACTTTGACGAAACCTTGTGAAATATTCCACAGTGGCAGGACAACATCCCTGCTCCGCTTTGGAAGGGAAACAAAAGGTACTTGAACACTGTGCCACTGACTAGAAAATCAAAGACTATCAGGCCTTATTATCTTCCAAGAATTATTTTAAACCTTAGAAAACTTTGTCTCCTGTGGTCGATGGCTTTCAAACTGAATGCAAACAAAATAAACTACTTTTAATGACATATCAATACACTGTGAGCCTTGCCACATAAAGCAGAATGGCCTCAGTATTGTATCACAGTTTCCACATTGTTTGTTTAGATGACCTCAACCTCCTAGTGATTCTTCTTATTCTGAGTTTCACTGGCCCTGGCAGGATAGTCTGACTCTCACTCTCTCTTGTTGCTTATATAATGTGTCACATTTACTTTGTATTTGTTTCAAGAGTGTATATTGTAAGGTTTGCGATTATTAAGATTACGTCTCTACTTCTTTTGTATGCCCAGAAGTGAAGTAACAGGCACATGACACATAATGAACCAATGCAATCATACCACATATACATATGTGTATATACAACCTTGCTCTGTGACCTTTTCTGGTTTTGATTTTAACTATAAAATGAATTTGCATGATGGTAAATAATGGAGCTTTAATCTGAGCCACTCATGACCTGTTTGGGATAACTGAATTGCCATTCAGCCTCAGCCCCACATGCTTCACCCTGTCATGCATTACCATATTTGCCAATAGAAACACATAGAAAATAAGTATTTTCCCAGACACTTAAAGGAAAGCACACTTGAAATGAAACAAGACCACTATTTGGAAAATCACAAAGTATGACATTATCCATGTGGAAATTTCATTAATGGATTGATTTGTGGCAGGTTTCATAACTGTTTTCACATATTAATAAATATGTGAATTATGGAGTTAGAAGATATAGTAGAAAGTACACTGACCATAATTTAAGAGAAATACTTCCATTCCCAGAGGGACAAGTGACCTTGAGCAAGTCATATACTCTTCTTGAACTTCAGTTTTTTCATCTATGAATGGGGTTAGACTAGATTGATTCATGCAGTATGCATTTATTGTCTACCAGGCTCTCTTCTAACGGTTAGGGTTAGGATGAGAACATGAAAAATTCCTGCCCTCTTGGACAACATATTCTAGTGAGGGAGAAAGACAATGCATTTCTAAAATATTTGAAAATGTTCACTTGGGAAACTGATAAATGATACGAAGAAAAATGAACACAGATTAGGAGATAAAGACAGAAGGTGAAGAAAGGGATAATGAAGAAACAATAAGATAGACTAATGAAGACCTCTCTAAGGAGGTGATATTTGAATGTATACCTGAATGATAACAAGGAAAATGCTAAGCCAACAGCTGTAGGAAGAACAGTCCAGAGAGAGGGAAGAAAACCTATGACTTGAAAACACACTGTATTCAAAAAATAGGAAGAAGGTCCAGTATGACAAGAAGGGAATACGCCAGGATGAAAGCAGTAGCAGATTAAGAATTTGTGGATCATCATAAGAGTCTTAGATTTTATGCTATGCCAATTGATTCATTTCATGTGTGATATGAAGGGGGAAACGGAATGAATGATGACTCTTGTGCTATGGACCTAAGTGAAAATGAATGGTTCTTGCTTTAGGTATTTCAAGTATGTTTATAAGTGAGACTGGCCTATTTTTTTTTTTAGTCTGTCCTTTCCTGGTTTTATGCTCAAAGTTGCAATAGTCTCAAAAAGTAAACTGAGCAGTTTTTTTTTTCCATTTTCTGAAATTGTTAATGTAATCTGGATTAGTGGAATACTTGATAGGAGAAATTTGCCAGTAAAATTAGTCACTTATACATGAAATCTTTTTATGAAGGAGTCATTAATTTCTTATTACCACTTTCCCATGGTTAAGGATATTGGTTCATGAAGGTTTCCTGATTTTCAATGAGACAAAATTGATAAATCATATGTCCATTTTGCATGTTTTCAATTTTTATTAAGTTGCTTTATACCATTCTCTTCTAATTCTTCAAATATTTATTTAATCTATCATTATATTTCCATTTTCATTCCTAATATTACTTGCATGTGCCTTTTCTCTACATTATTCTATTCCCTGGCCTAACAAATCTCATGATTCAGTCTTAGAAAAAAGGAATGCAAGGAAAAAGATTTAGAGGCCTCATACATTAGATGTATGAGTTGGTATGTGTTAAGCTGGGATGCTGCGACAGTGGGGAGAATGATCCAATTTATAAAAGTTAGAAACAAGTAAGAAGAAAAACCCCAAACCATCAGTTTATTAATTTCTAAAAAGGCAAGTTTGCTATGCTGACCACTTATAAAAAGGAAATTCAAGTATTTAAAAATACATTCAGAGAAGTACTAATTTAGCAGCAGTCAAGAGAGGAACAAGTGACTGCCAACAATGGCTATCAATTGGGGACAGTATATAAATATGAATATAAATATGAAGAAAAGAATATTTGCAAATAAAAGAATACTCAGGTAATTTTGAGTAACTGCCTAATCCAATCAATTTCATCACTAAGACTCAGTATGAACTCTAAATCTAAGCTTAAAGTCAAAATGCTCTGAGTTTTAATCCTGGCTTGTCAGCCAATTCTTGTATGACTTAGGACAGAACTCAGCCTATAATTTGTGTTTCATTATCTGTGTAATAGAGCTAATAAATCAGACAGTAAAGGGTCTATGATTCCTAGAGGATACTCATTATTTTGATTTTGTTATAAGTCAGCTCACCCTGCTCTTAAGAGTGTTAGTTCTAGGCCTCCCTGGAGGCACAGGGGTTAAAGTCTCAGCACTATCAAGCTATCACCCAGGCACTGAGGCATGAGTTTGATCCCTGATCCCAGGCCAGGGAACTAACCCACATGGCAGAGCAGACATCTTCTGTCTCTCCTGCTGCTCCCCTTAGCAGTTCTTTTCAGGAGATCTGCCTATTTTTCTCCCAACTCTGTCTCTGGTGAATCCTTTCACTCCCTGCACCTCTGGCCTACAGCCCAGTTCTTGCATGCATAAATAAATAAGTCTTTAAAAATAAAGTTAGTTCTTTAAACTGCAATGTTTCCATTTCAAGCTTTTTCCAGAGTTCATTTCCATTAAAAGTCTAATGGAGATTAACTTTAGAAAGTTTTCTATAAAAGAACTTCTTATCTTGGGTGGAACCAAAATTGTTGGGTAGAGGCGCGAGAATAACATCCAAGCAGCATATATACAGATGACAACTTAATGTACTGCCTACTGAGTTGGCTACATTTAATGAAAATGCTTATTTTTCCCCACCACAATTGGTTAGCCTTCTCTAAATTGGAGTCCTTAAAATAGCTCACTTTCTCCCATTTAAAGATGCATAAGTCAGTGGAAGATCAAGACTGGAACAAAGAGATTTTGAGTATTGTTCTAAATACCACCAACATTTAATGCCTCTGTTCCAGCCAAAGAAGATACCTCTGTAATAAGACAATGAATCTGAGTATTAAATCCTCATTGCATAGTATATAAACGAGTTCTCATTAATTTTTAAATGCACTCATGATGCTCTTTTTTTATTTTAAAAATTTTGCTATTTGTAATGTTTGCTGTATATTCAGCACTAAGGAATGATCTAAAATGACAATATATGTCAATCTCACAAACATGATTTTGAATGAAAGAAGTTAGACACAAATTAACACAAACTATGTAGTTGTTTTATAGAAAGATATGACATATCCCAACAAGAATACTCTTCTGTTTTATTAGAAACTGAGATAGTGGGAAATAGTGACTGCAAAGGAACAAAAGAAAATTTCTAAGGTGGTTGACTGTTTTATAATCTGGGTCCTAGTCACATGGGTGAGTTCAATTAAATTCTTCAAACATTACAAAAACATTGTACAAGTTTCTGTATGTACCTTACATGTCAATGAAGGTTTAAAGTTAAAAAAAACACTAATTGTTTTAAGGAGGCAATAGTTTTTAATGATCAACATTTATTATTGTCTCATATACATTCATTATATATAGTGAGCTTTAGATATATGTGTAAGGAAAAAAGTTATCGCCTAATAAGCAAGCATGCATATTCTCTTTCAAAAGAGTGGTCTTTTCAGTTCCTATGGGTAATGCATATAGTTTATCATCAGCTTAGAACACCCAGCATTTACCACCATTTATAATCTAGTTTTATCCTTTATTTTCTGTTTGTTGACTTTCTCACTAGAATTTAGTGATGAAATATAAACACATTTCAGATATAAAGTATGCAAGATTATTAAATTTACTTTCGTTGACTAAGCTGGGAATTATTATTGATAACATCAGTAATATTTCTAAACTACACAAATGTATACAGATACATGAAGAATAAAATTTATCCTAAAAGTTACTATTCATTAACTACACAGCTGCCGCTCTGGAAATGCAATGTCACTCAGTACTAAATATAAAACTTGTTAAAACTTAAAGCTGAGAGAATTCTTTCAAGATAAATATTTAAATATTGCAGGATATTTTTTTCAGATCCAAATTAGAATTTTCAAAGATAACAACAAATTTATTGGTTAGAAGAGGAGTCAAAATAGGCCAATTCCTACTAACCTAGAAAAATGTTTTTTCTCTCACTCATTTGAGGGCTTGCCCAATCTCTGTTAGAGTTCAGGGAACAAAAAAATTTTCTCGGGTGAAGTAATTTAGAGATTAACAGTGGTAATTTGTGAAAAACAACATTTCAGAAATTTTCCCACAGCTTACTCTACGTTGTCAAAAACGTAGTTTACTTGCTAAGAATTATTTTTTTCCCCTCCCTCTTCCCTGCTTTGTCAACAACCAGAGGGGCTTGGGAGACAAATTTCAATTTTCTTTCAGCCTTAGCAGTTTCCTCCCAGAAAACAAGAAACTACTTTACTTCCATAAAATTCACATCAGGAGAGAAAGGCTGAAGAGAATTCATGGACTTGCCAAGTATAAGATGGTTTGAAGGTGGGTCCAAAATCTAGTGCAAGAAGAAGGCAACTAATAGCTGTTTGAGAGGGCAAAGACTGAGAAGGAATAGGATTCAGAAATTTCATTAACAACTCACAGGAAACGCAGATGCAGTCAACAGTATAGAACAAATATGAAAGTATCGGTGAACACAGACAAACATGGGACTTGGAGTGATGGGCATATGGAGAGACCCGAAAATGCGACAAGCACTAATCACACGGCCCCATTGACTCCTTAACTTATAACATGGAAACTGTTCCTCTCGCTTTACAGATAAGGAAACTAAGGCATGTAGAGGTGTATATACTTGCCTGAGATCAAAAAGGTAGAAAAGTGGCAGGGCTGATACTTGAAACATTCTTCTTATTTCAATGTCCCCACTCTAGCTATGCTGTTCAATGTCCCCACTCTAGCTATCATAAGGAATTCACTAATAGACCACTATGTGAGAATGTAGAATCTCACTATGTGAGATTCTGACATAGAAGGTCTGCTTTTGCTGAGGATAAGTCTGCCAAATCAAGTGGTTTTTCAAAATACATAGCCTGATGGAAACCCCCCCAGTAAATGGAAAACTAGAAAATATTCATACAAGTAACCCCCAGGTCATGAACCTGATATATATTTATATTACTGAATGAATAAAAAAAAAATCAATAACAGAAGTCTACAGAGTAAGAGGTTCTCTAATGGGAATCGATGAAATCTTCAGAATATGATGAACAATGAGAACTTTCTACCTAGAAAAATACCCCTATGTGATGTAACATATTAATGAACATTTTCAGGGATTCTTTGGTCTACTGGAATAAACTGTATCATTGTTCTCTATCCTTCTCCCATCCCTATATTCACGAATTTCAACAAAGGATTTAGTAACTCCTCCCTTGGGCATGGCTTGTTCTGACCAATGACACATAATGTCAATTCCATATTTTGTCTTAAGAGCCATTGCATATTTCTGATAATCTTTCTTGCATTTCTAACATTGCTATGAGAAGAAAATACTCTAAGTAGCCCTGTGGTTCAACACAGATGAGAGGCATGTAGAGCAGACGTGATTCCATAAGAAATTCACTGATATATCACTATGTGAGAGTGTAGTTTAGATTCTGACAAAGAAGGTCAACCTGCAGCTTGGAGCTTAGTCCAGCTGAGCCTAGCCTACACCAGCTCACTTCTAGCTGAATGAAAAATGTATGTTTCTTGTTTATAAGCCATTAACTTTTGGGGTGGCTTTAATGCAACATTATTACTACAAAGGTTGAATGACACACCAACTCACAGGGAACCTCTCATACTCAAGAGTCTATGTATGCTAAGAAGCTTGCCTCTAGAATGTTGTATTATATGAATACAGTGTGCATCCCCATGTGGTTCACATACTTTTGAAAATTAGTGTCCACATTCAATTTTATAGAAAGAAAATGAAAAATACCAGATGGTCTCACTCATAGCAGCAATTTAAATAAGGGACCAGGAAAAATACTAATTATAATAAAGTAAAAATCAAAATCAACAAGCGACTATAAACCAGAGAAACACTACGGGGGTGGGGAGGAGGGAGTAGGATCAAAACAAGGGGGGGTGGGAATTGTATGGCGACTGTAACCAAGATGAAAATGCATTCATTTTGCAAAAATGAAAAATGCTATAAAATATATAAAATTAAAAAATAATAAAAAACATTTCTAATAAAAATTAAAATGGTAAAAAAGAAATCAAACATTAAATTTCCTACAATTTATAATGTTTGAGTATTTTATCTTCATCTCAACTATCATCACCTGACAGTAATTCCTAACACTTTAGCCATTTCTCTCCATGAGCCTCAGTTCTGTGTTTTGTTTTTTTCTGACAAGTTCTCAATGATCAACAAACAAGTACTGAAAAGTATGAAGGGAGAACCTCTTTAAGGACACCCTACAGTGAATTCATTTGGTTAGGGTGAAGAATCCTTCTATAATGAGAATAGTCTTTGTCGTATTTTTCTCTTTGGTAAAGTTGAATTTTTCAAGACTAAGTCTTTGAAATCAAGATACCTGTATTACCAAATCTGTTTCTAGGAAAAGTGTAGTATTTCCTTTGATGTGAAAAAATAAGTAATACTATTTTTTACTACATTTTGGTTGCAGAGAATTCAGTATAATACTTTGATCTCATTCCATGTATATAGTGTTTTTATAAACATCCTTACAGTACAATTCAATGTATGCCCTTGAGAATCTTCTATTTCTGGTTTACATTTCAAAAACTAAACAGATTTTATTGCAGTCAGATTTAGCATTTAGCAGAGATCATTACAGTCAGATGCCCAATTAATATTTATGGACTGTAATTGGTAGAAAAATGTCATGAGTTCTAGTTATAACCTACTAAATTCTGTGACTTTGGACAAATTACTTAGCCCCTCTGGGCCTCAGTTGTTTGATTTGGAAATTGGAGGGATGGAGTTCATCTGGGGAAGAGACGATGTTTCATTATGATTTATATGTCCACTATCCAAGTAACTATAGAAGCATGTTCAAGATGAAGAAAGACAGAGTCAGAAAAGAGACATTTAGACAAATATAGACACAGACACATAGTAGTTTGTGGTTCTCAGTTTGCACAATTTTGGGTGCCATACAGCTATTTTCCGGTGTGAAATCTAAAGCAAAAGAACCACATCGACCACTATGAAACTACAGTTAAGTGTAATGATGATAACTTTAAAACACGAATTCACTAACTTCTTATGATTCTCTTATTCTTGAGTCTACTTATAAAAATTAAACTTTTTTATACAGCTTTACTTATTTTCCACACATTAAAAGTTTTAATTTTGTTTTATTTTCAAGGAAAAGAATAAAACTATTTTACAGTGCTAGAAACAATACCGAGAGTTTAGGAGGTCATAAGATATTGATGGAACACCCAGAAAATTCCAAGTAATAATCACTGTAGGATTCAGGAAACATAACAAGCACAGATTTTGTCCCACAGAGACGCTTGTGATTTATTTGAAGTATTCATTTTTTTAAAAGATTTACTTTTATTTAAGCACACAAGAACTAGGGTATAGGCCAGAGTTGCAGGGAATGAGAGGATACACCAGAGACAGAATGGGGAGCAAAACATGCAATTTACTGAAATACACCACTAAGGGGAGCACTGGGCAAGAAAGGAGGGATCTCCTGCACCACCTTGAAAGTGTTGACTTTAACCTGTGCCACCAGGAAGCCCCTATTTGAGGTATTCTTCATGGTTTATTGAGTTCTATGCTATAAATAAGTGTACTGGACAGCTAATATAACTTATTTTCAATAAATAAATTTATACAAATTTGAAACCTTATGCAAAACCCATAATATCCATGTAAAATAGGATATTAATTTTTCAAAGCAAAAGATTCAATTATGATGAATTTTCACACTACAAGTGATTATGTCAAAATCTGATTGCATCTAAGCATATTAGATATTGTAAACTAGGTTTTATTTTTTATTGTATTATTTTTATAAATATAAAGGATGGTTTACAAAACTGTGTATTATTTGGGGGTATATGTGTACACCTCACTAGATGTTTGTCACCATACCAAACCAACCACCAAAATAATTTTTGACCATAGGCCTCGTTGCTCTACCTCCTCACCCCTTAGTTCTATAGTGAGATTTCTAGGGTTTGCTCTGGTTTAGTCATTTCAGTTCATTTGTTTATTTTCTCAATATTCAATATGCATGAAATCAGGCAGTAGTTGTCTTTCTCCTTCTGATTATTTTTCTTAGCATACACACTGTCAGTTGCACCCATGCTGTCACAAATGACAAGAATTCATGTTTTCTTGGATAACAGAGTAGTATTTCCGTTGTTCATATATATCACATCCTGTTAACGCACTCCTCTTTCACAGAATACTTAGGTTGTTACCATAAGTTGGCTATTGCTAACAGTACTGCATGAACAATGAGCACATATTCCTTCAAATAGTGTTTCTGCATCTTTCTGGCAGATTCCAGGGAGTGATATTGCTAGATCTGAAGGTATCTCTAATATTAGTAGTTTGAGAAATGTACATACCTTTTGCAAAGCTGCTGAACACTTCAACATTCCCACCAACAGTATATAAGGGGTTTTTTAACTCCACATTCTCGCCAGCACTTGTTGTTTTGGTCATTTTGATTTGGGGCATTCTCGCAAGTATACTGTGTTATGTCATTGAGGATTGATTTGCATTTCCTTGGTTATTTATCTATCATGGTCAATATTCGATTTACTCATATGTTTTGTTTTTTTTTTTTGTTATTGAGTTCTATGATGTCTCCGTACCTCTTGGAAATTTGCCATTAATTGGATATATGACATGCAAATATTGTATACCATGCAATAGGGTGTCTTCTTATTTCTATGACAGTTTCCTTCACTGTTCAGCAATTTTTAATTTGATGTAGTCTAATTTGCCTATTTTTATGTTTGAAGGAAGCTAAATTTTAGAAAACAAGTGAGTCCAGCTCTGAGATTACATGTATAGTCATGTGTTACAAAGAACTAACATTTGCATATCACCTGTATTATCATATTTGCTGCAAATAATAATGAGAAGAATACAGCTTTGTTACCAATGTAAAGATAAAAAAAGCAAAGCTCCAAAATTTCAGGTAATGAGTTCAAGTTATGAAGCCAGTGATTGGCAGAGAAAGGTATCATGTCAATCTGACTGATATTATTGCAGGATGTTCCAGAACAATGAGCATAAAGAGAGACGCTTCCACAGCACAATTTACAATAGCTAAGCCTTGGAAACAACCCAAATGCCCCAAAATAGATGACAGGATCAAGAAGATGTGGTATATATACACCATGGAATATTACTCAGCATTTAAAAAAGATAAACACATGCAATTTGCAGCAACATGGATGGAGCTGGAAGGGATCATGCTCAGCGAAATAAGCCAGAAAGAAAAAGAAAAATACCGGATGGTGTCACTCATAACAGGAATCTAGAAAACCTAAATATGGACCAGGAAAAGGAATAACTATAAGAAAGAAAAAAATCAAAATCAACAAACAACTATGAACCAGAGACACTCTTTGGGGGGGGGCAGGGAGGAGGGATTGGGGTCAAAATCGGGTTTGCAATTGTATGGGGAATATAAAAATAAATAAATAAATAAACAAACAAATAAATAAATAAATAAATAAATAAATAGAGAGAGAGAGAGAGAGAGAGAAGCTTCCAGAGAATGAAAAACTGCTCACTAAGGCATTACTTTATTTCATCTTATATGCCAAGTATATATGTAGATCTGATAAACAAACCTATATTTAAATAATGATAAAAGTAATTATAGTAAGGATAAAAGATGAAGTCTAAGTGAAAGTGAGTCCTTGCAACATAATATTAAGTGCAGCAATGTTTCTTTTCTAGGGGTACATAATTTAATGGCACATCATATGATCAAAGGTTTCCTAGATGTGATGGAACACACCTGTAATTTCCATCTCACAGATGAGGAAAATAAGATTTACTTGATTATACCTTTTCATTTGAGGACTTTGAAAACAGAGATCCAAGTGCACTAGGAATTAGAATTACATTATGTATTAATAAGGCTCTGAGGAAAAAAAAATCACCTATAATGGATGTAATAGCTCTGAGTTCACTATTTAATGTGGCTTCTCCTCCACTTCTGCTCTAGAGAAACAAGGTGCCATTACATATGCTTAGACCAACATTGAGGCCTAGAAAGTTAAGTGCTATGAGAAGGCAGATGATCAATTTGTCCTGTAGAATTCATGGATACAATAAAATATGATCTGAAGGGCCTCCCCAGTGGCGCAGCGGTTGAGCTCTGGGTTGTGAAGCTGCCCACAGCCTCTGCAGCTCTGGTTCGATCCCCGGCTTCTCCCTGGCCACCAGGAGGAGGGTACCACATGGCGCGCAGACCTCTCCTGCCACCCGCTGCTCCCCTCAGCAGTGTACTTCGGTGCTTCTGCCCGCTCTGCTCCCTGCTCTGGCTCTGGTGAATTCTCTCACCCTCCTGCGCTTCTGACTGTACCCAGTGCTTGTATAAATAAATAAATAAAAATAAATCTTTAAAAAAAATATGAGCTGAAAATTAAGCTTCAACATGAGATTGTTAAGGGCAGGCATTCCTGCTCTGGCTCTGGTGAATTCTCTTACCCTCCTGCGATTCTGACTGTACCCAGTGCTTGTATAAATAAATAAATAAAAATAAATCTTTAAAAAAAATATGAGCTGAAAATTAAGCTTCAACATGAGATTGTTAAGGGCAGGCATGAGGGAATTTGGACAGGCTTTAAAGAAGAGGAAGAACATTCTAGAAAGAAAAATCATCTACATAAAACCATTCCTTCCAAAGAAGTAATGAACATGAGGTATTCACGGAGAGAATCAGCCAAAAAAGAGGAAGATTGTATGGGGATGTAAGAAAACTATAAGAACAGATAATTATATATAGGAGAGAATATTGGACAAATTACATCCATCCAGGTACAGTGTAGGCATCAGATATGTGGAGTCAACATGACTCAGAACAAAGAAAAAAAAACAAAAACGGGTACAATCTACATGTTTTCATACATATTCTTATTTAAAATGTAGAGCTAAGTGTCCTTTTTCTATGAATCATACCTTAAGAGAAAATATAATTGAAGCAGAGAATAAGCAAAATAAAATAAAGATATTCAAAACTAAAATGTTCTTGAAAATAAAGCATGTATGTCACTCAATAGGAAGACACAAGAAAATGTGTTCAGGAGCAATAATCTTCAAGTTAAATAAATAGCATTAAAGCTTATAACAAAATTACAGACAAGTAAGTCAAGTTCTCTCAAGGGCCTTACATACTTCAAGGAAAACATCTTCCAATTATCACAAAAAGCCCTCTCCAATTTTCACAGTTCACCTATAATAGGCTGATTGCAAATGTAAAATATACAGCTCAGGTAGTGTTGTATAGTATGTTGTAACTATAAACTCCTGTGTAATGACAATCAACTGGGATAGCAATACTACAGCTTAAGCTGTTTCATTCAGATTGCTTGGAATTTACACAAATATTCCCGCTGGAGGGAAAAAAGACACAAAATATTTGGAATACACAAGTATATTCTTATTAATCTTTTATCACATACAAATATCTCACAGAAAAAGATATCAATTTCAGGAAGACAATTTAAATGATCCTTTGACTTATAAGGCTAATAGAAGATTATCATTTTCTTCAATGTATTTTCTACAATTATCATCAATATAGAAACTGGAGGGAAAAATAAAAAAGAACAAAAGAAAATGTTCAGCTCAGAGAGGAAAATAAAGGAGACAAGGAAAGGTTTGTGGATGTCTGACCATTAAAAGTTTTTATGGGGGGAAAAGGCTTATTTTAATATTTCATTTCATAGCGTCATTCTGCAAAATCAGCAAGGAATAGGAATTCTGGTGATATGTCTGGTTTAATAAGTGTTTAAAAAATTCTGATATTTCTACCTAGTCAAGGAGGTAGAAATAAAGGCTAATGTTGGACAGGAAAGACATTTTTGGGGAAGCAGTTTGAAAATTTTTGGAATGGCCATGTCCCTGAAGGGCTCAGTGGCCTCCTCATCAACATATGATGTAGTCTTTTGAGACTCTTGTTATTTCATTCATTTCCACATTCCTGCTTAGTTATTGATTCCCTAATCTATGTCAGCCTCTGCTAGATGTTTTTACTCCAAGCTTACTTCCAGGAACGAGCCAACAACACACGTAAAGGACAGAGTGATCACATCCACCTATGAGATGGAGTGAGAGGAGCTGGAAGTCAATATTGTCTTCAAAGAGGAAATTAACCTTGAATTGAATCTTGAAAGATGAATAGAGATCCTCTAGTCACAAAAGGAGAAGAAGTTAATTACAAGCAAAGAGTAAAACAAAATTCCAGAAGTATGGTAACCATGGTGTTTGGGAGACCTGAACTTATGCCTAATTAGAGCCTTGGGGCCTCCCTGGTGACACAAAGGGTTAAGCACAGCACTATGAAGCTATCTGCAGCCTCTACCGCACAAGTTAGATCCCTGACTGGCAAGGGAGATACCCACATGGCGCAGCAGACCTTTCCTGTCTTGTCTGTTGCTCCCTCAGCAGTATATTTCAGTGGATCTGCCTGTTCTGCTCCCCACTCTGTCTCTGGTGAATCTTCTCACCCCTGCACCTCTAGCTTGTACCCCAGTTCTTGTATGCATAAATGAATAAATCTTTTTTAAAAAGTCTTGAATTTTGCCCAACATGCTCATTTGCCTTGACATTTTAATACAAACCAAACAGGCTAGTATCTGGCATTTCTCTGAAATCCAGGTTTTATTTTCAAGTTAAATCTATGCAATATTGCACCACAGATAAGTAACTTGATTCGTTAATGAGAAAGAAAAACAGAACAATAAAATATCGCCAGCTAGTTCCAGAGCCTATGATTTTAAGATCAGAAACGACAGGTCACCTTTCCAAGTGAAGACAGAGTTTCTGACTCCCTTTGCTCTGAGTGCCATTCTAGAGTGACGGTAGGGAGCTCCCTCACATGAATTCTACTGGCTTACAATGACTTTCATATAGGGATTGAGAATTTGTCCAAAATTCAGCGTCAATTATACTTGTCTTATTTGTGCCTATCTTCAAATTTTCATGGGCCTTTCCCCCCTGAAATTACCTCTTTTCACTGCTTAGAAGTGGAGCCACCTAGCCTACCTTCTAGTAACACTAAATCCATGGGCAGGTCAATAATTTATAAAACTTAGAAAAATACTCTATTTTAGCTCTATGCTGTTTTGTATGTCTTTCTACAATTCACTGGTAGTCTAGTTCTTGTTGATGAAAAGAATATATGTCTATTTCAAGAGTCACTTTTCAGTCAATGTCAGATGGTATAAAGTTAGCTAAATATCTAAAAATGTGATCAAAGTAATATCTCACTGCTAACATAGGCCTTTGGAATAAAATTGATCATTCTAGACTATATCTTTTTACTTCACACATTGATGCAATGTGAGAAAATGCTAAAAAGCAACTTTGAAAAATGATTGTTGATTATAATCCTTCATATATCGAAGCTCAGTCCTGACTGTTGGACAGTTACAAGTGGTACACTTGCTGGCCACACAGTGTAGTAGAGATAAACTAACTTCCCTTTTGAATCACTGAAGTAAGCATGTAGTATTAAGTAGTCAATAAAAGAAAAACAACAACAAAAAACAAAACCCTATGCAGATGACTATCTCAGATAAAACTAAGAAAAATTTGAGTCTGTCTTCATGCAATCATTCTTTATGAAATGCAAATATTCTCTCAATTAGAGCTCCTTTCTTCTCCCCACCCTTAAAATGTTCTTCTGAAGAGCATGGCATGCAAACTATAGATGCTGAGGTACAGTATTTAATGCACTTGATTTCTTACAGGCATGTTCATAACACTGTGTTTCCTAGATTGCCAGATTCCAGAGGGCAGATGTTCTACCTCTGCTATTTCCCAGCATTATGTGTCATGAAGCACGACAAACAGGTGCTTAATCAATGCCTTAATACTTCAGAATTAGTGTACAAATTGATCATTCAAACTAGGACATGAGTGACAGCAAATGGAGACACTATTAACAAATATGTAGGGAATAGGAGTTTACCAAGACTGTTCTAGGAAAACAATGATGTTGCCCTTTTGATAAAAAGGATTCTCATTTGAAGATAGCCAGATAGGTATATTATAACCATGAGTAAGACAAGTATTTTGAGTCATTACTTTCAAACACAGATAAAGCATGTCCTTTCAAAATGACTCCAAAAGTAAATTTGGATATTGCCTCACATATAGACTGATTTCACTTTGTAGGCATTATAGTCCAGCAGGCCTCCAGTCCTACACTGGATTTTTCATTTTGGTTATTTCAATATCATACTGCAATGAACCTCTCATAGAAGTGGGTACATGTAGCTATGGGCAAATAGGGGTAACAAGTTCTTGCAGTGGACATCTGTTCACTTTTCTAAAAGTATGTAACCTGGTCATGAGTTTATCATGCATATTTGCATTTCCAGGAATGCAATAATTTTGCATTAAGGTTTTTGTTTTCAAAAACAGCTTTTGTCAATATAGGTTTAATTGGTTAAAAACAGCCCATAACATTTATTTACTATCTATTCTCTCTTTGAGATACTTTTACAAAGATATTTTATCTGATTATCCATCAATTAGTAGTTATCCTCTAAATGCTCTAGGAAAAGGTTCCAAATAAGACCTTTTGCTGTAAACAGTTACAAAGATATATTTGTTTGTCTGACGTAAGTTTGAGAATGATCACTCAAAATAAATATGTATCTCAGACCCTACTCTCCTGTGTTTGTTTGCTTTTTTTCCCTTTCCTGTAGTTGCCATAGTACCAAGGTAATGAGGGGTCACTAGGTTATAGAGATGAAAGGTGATGTCAAAGATAATTTTTCTAATATATTATGACATTTTATTGAGGTTATTTAGTAACTGGAGATTAACACATCAAGACCTCCCTATTTACAAGCCTTTCAATCATGCATCCATGAACATCTATAATAATCCTTTCTCTATTGGTTTTCTCAATCACTAAACGTGTAAGAGGTGGAAAAGCACTATGTTTTATTTTTTAAATTGTACTACTTTTTATTGGGTTAGCAATGGTTTACAACATGGTATAGAACCTTCTTACTTAAATATAGACCCATTTGATTAATTTTGCTTTTATTTTATTTCATTTCATGTTCTCAAATACATCCCTGCAGCCAATGTTGTCAAGTGTTTTGTCAATGTTGTCTTCTATGTATTTTATAGTTTCAGGTGTTAATACCAAGTATTTAATTCATTTTCAGTTAGTGTTTGTGTATACTGTGAGGTAGTGTTCTAATTCCATTCTATGGCATGTGACTGTCCTGTTTTTCCAACACCTTGTGTTGAAAAGTTTCATTCACCAATGTATACTCCTGACTCTTTTGTTATAAATTACCCATATAAACGTAGGTTTATTTCTGGGTTGTCAATACTATTCTTCTGATCTATATGTCTATTTTAAATTGCAACATAATAATGTTTTGATTACTACAGTTTTTATTATAGTGTCAAATCTGGGCTTGTGATAACACTCCTTTTATATCAGAATTGTTTTGAAAATTAGAGGTTTTTTTTTTTTTTATTGCATATGAACTTCACTAACTTTGTTCCTTTAAGAATACAACTCAGACATGAATAGAAATTGTTTTGACTCTGTGGTTGCTTTGTGTAAAGTAGTCATTTTAACATTTTGATTCCTCCTACCCATGGCCAGGGAATATCTTTCCATTTGTTTGTGTATACTTCTATTTCTTTGAACAATGTCTGATAGTTTTTTGTTGCATAGGTCTTTCACCTCCTTTGCTAAGTTTATTCCTAGTTCTTTAATTCTTTTTGATGTGACAGTAAATGATTTCTTGATTTCTTTTCTACTTTGTTGTATGCATATAAGAACACAACAGAATTTTGTATATTGATTTTGTAGCCAGCCACTTCATTGCACTAATGTGCTGTTTCTAATCATTTTTTAGTGGCAACTGTAGAATTTTTGTAAATCAAGTAGTACTCTGCAAGTAGTGATATTTGAACTTCTTTTCCAAAGTCTCCTGCTATATCCTTCAATCGCCAGATTCTTCTAGACAGGACTACCAACACTATGGTGAACAGTAGTGGTAAAAATGGACGCCTTTGTCATGTACCTGATAATAGAGAAAAAACTTGCAGTTTTTCATGATTGTGTATGATGTTAGTTGAGAGTTTGCATTATATGATCTTTATCACATTGAGTATGTACCTTCTATCATGAATTTATTGAGCTTGTATCATCAGTGGATGGCTGAATCTTGTCAAATGTTTTCACTGCAACCACTAATATGATCATATTATTTTGCCTTCCTTTTATTGATATGGTTTATTGCATTGGTTTATTTGATTATATTGAATCATCCTTGTATCCTTAGCATAAAGCAAACCTGGTCATGATGTATAACATTTTAACATATTGTTGAATTTGCTTTGGTAGGATTCTGTAGAGGATTTTTGCATCTTTATTCATTGGGCTTTATGCACAAAAGGTGATGTTTATAGTATTTTGCTATGATACTTATGTATTTGTCTGCATTTTGTATCACAGTAATGTTGGCCACATAAAATATTGGGAAGCATTCCCTCATCTTCAATTTTTGGAAGTGTTTGTAAGGGTGGGTATAATGTTTATAAAGCTTTAGTAGAACTCAGCAGTCAAATCATCTTGTCCTTGACTTTTGTTTTTAATAGAAACATTTGATTACTGTTTCCATTTCCTTGCTTGCTAATTAGTCTTTTCAAATTTTCTCTTTCTTCCATCCTCTTTAATTTTTGGAAGTGTGTATGCTTCTAAAACTTTGTCCATTTATCTTGGCTTCACAATTTATTGTCATAAAGATGTTTGTAGTGCTCTCTTATGATGTTCTGTGTTTTCCAATGACTATTATATCTTCTTCTTCATTCCTGATTCTATTTACAAGAATTTAATTACTTTTTTTTTTCTTAGTGAGCCTACCTCACCTATGTTGGTCTGTTTTATTTATTTTATCAAAGAACCAATTCTTGGATTCTTCGATCTTTCATACTGCCATTTTGATTTCAGTTTCATTTTTTACTGCTATCATTTTTATTGTTTCCTTCCTTCTGGCTGCTTTTTGGTTTTAATTGTTTTACTACTGTAAGGTTCAATTTTTCATTGAAGATCTTTCTTAATGGGGCCTGTGTTGACATATTTCCGTCTTAGCACTGCTTTTGCTGAATCACATAGGTTCTGGTTGCATGTATCATCACTTTGTTTTATTCCAGGTATTTTATTTTCTAATTTACCTATCATTTCCTCAATCCACCAATAGTTATTAACTAGCATTTTGCACCATCTCCATGCATTAGAGATTTATTTACACTTTCTTTTCATGGATAAATTCTAATTTGATATCATTATGCTCAAAGAATATGTGTCATGTGATTTCAATGTTCATGAATTTTTTGACACTAATTTTGTGAACCAACATGTAGTTGATACCTGAGCCTGTCCCATGAAGAATATTCTTTAAAGTCAAACATTTACATTAATTTAATTTCAAAGTCCAAAGCTTCTGCTAAGATACATAAATGATTATTTCATAAAAGTTTAATCTCAGAATTTTGGTTTCTTGGGCCTCCCTGGTGGTGCAAGTATTTAAGTCTCAGTACTATCAAACTATTGCCAGTTTCTACAGCACAAGTTTGATCCCTGGCTGGCCAGGAAGCAACCCACATGGTGCGGCAGACCTCTCCTGACTTGCCCACTGCTCCCTTCAGCAGTGTACTTTGGTCAACTCTGTCTGTTCTGTTCCCTACTCTGTTGCTGGTGAATCCTCTCACCCCCCACACTCTAGCCTATACCCCAGCTCTTGTATGCATAAATAAATAAATCTTTAAAAGAATGTATCTGAATCCAGGTCTCGCCTTTTTATTATACTTCCTTGTTTCTCAGCATTTCTGAACTATATTCATACATTTCAATAAGCATATTTACTTCTAGTAAATAGTAATCTTCTATTAAAAAGGGAATGTTCATATCTTTATTTCAGGAAAAGGAAGTACTCCACAGAGAGCAGCATATGCACCTGAATTTAAAATAGGACTTCAAACATGGCAGAATATCTTGCCTTTAATATTATGTGTGAATTTTTCAGAACACTGGCATTTTGAAAAATGAACTTATTATATCCTCTTTTTTAAAAGTCCACTTATTTATCAGTTTCTCTAAGTTTAACAGGAAACAGAGAAAAGTTCTAGAAAGAATCCCCACCTCATTCCCTTGTCTATATTACATGCTTTCCAAGCATATGGATCCATTTAACTTTTCATTTCCCCATCATCACTGCATGGGAAATTAAAGAAAAACCGATACCTCCTCAAGCTGTATTGTGACTCTAGTACTGAAATCAGACGAATACCTCACACACATGAGTTTAGCCTCTTAGAGTTTATGTTCAGGAAAACAGCCACTTTTCAGTAGATAAGCATTTTCTATACACATTTCCTAGAGTCTATTTAAATCTTATAATAAATTACCAGCTCGGTACCTGCATATGCATATTATAGAGCAGGGCATGCAAAACAAGATCAGATTGCTGAAAAGCATAGTTTAATCTATGGAAATTATTTCTCTTTGTTCCATGTATAACAGCATTAATTCAATAGCATTTCTAATATGGAACTGTGCTTATATAAGCAGATAAATAATTAGAAAATATATAAATCATTACTTCTTAATGTGACTACAAGATTCAATGCAATTTACAGATAAATATGAGAAATGACTACTTCTTTTTACTGAATTAAATGCAGCAATATTTCTAAGAAGAGAAATGAAGACTCCCATGTTCGTTGGCAAAGAACACAAACCATAAAGAAAGATAAATTTCATTTATCAGCAGTTTAAAATATTCTGAGTGAGGGGAAAATAACTATAAAATTAACATTTTTACTCAATTAAGAAAATAACATCTTGGGACCTCCCCGGTGGCGCATTGGGTTGTGAAGCTATCCACAGCCTCTGCAGCACAGGTTCAATTCCCGGCTGGCCAGGGAGAAACCCACAGGGCCAGGGAGGTGATCCACATGGCACAGCAGACCTCTCCTGCCTCACCTGCTGTGCCCCTCAGCAGTGTCTTCGGTCTGTCTGTTCTGCTCCCCTCTCCATCTCTGGTGAATTTTCTCACCCTCCCTCGCCTCTGATCTGTACTGCTGGTTCTTATATAAATAAATAAATCTTTTTTAAATAAAAAAGAAAAGAAAAGAACATCTTGGGCCTTCCTGGTGATGCAAGGGGTTAAGATGCAACCTATGAAACAATCTGCAGCCACTGCAGCACAAGTTCGATCCCTGGCCAGGGAGCTACCCACAAGGTGCAGCAGACCACTTCTGACTCACCGGCTGCTCCCCTCAGCAGTGTGTTTCAGTCAATCTGCCTGTTCTGTTCCCCACTCTGTTTCTGGTGTTCTTTACCCCCTATGCCTCTGGCCTGTACCCCAGTTCTTGTATGCATAAATAAATAAATCTTTAAAAAAAATAACATCTTAAAAGAAAACAACCCTGCAAGTCGACTTAAATCTCACTTTACATAGATGTTGAAGAAACTTACCAATTTTGTGTAAAATAAGAGTTTAAAATTGGTTTTAAGACCTCCTTGGTAGCACAAGGGGTTAAGCACAGCACTTTGAAGCTTTCCATAGCCCCTGCAGCATGCTTTGGATCCCAAGCCTGGGAGGTGACACACATGGCACAGCAGGCCTCTCCTGTCTCACCCACCACTCCCCTCAGCAGTATATTTCAGTCAATCCACCTGTTCTGCTGCCCACTCTGTCTCTGGTGAATCCTCTAACCCCCTGCACCTGTGGCCTGACCCCAGTTCTTGTATGCATAAATACATCTTTTAAAAAAATGGGTTTAATGGGTAGGGTGTTAAACTACTTGACATCATTAATAATCTATGCATAAAATAAGGTCATTACTGAAATAAACGAGATGCACCTTTTTGAAATATAAATTAATATAAATCATAAAAAGCCTACAAAAATCAATCATGGGATACGGAAATTGAAGACACGTTGAAGGACTGCTGATTTTGTTGGGCCTTTAAATTGGAAAACAAAAGGTGATAATTTTGTGGCAGAATTTCTTAATTGTAAGATATTGTATTTTGATAAAAATCCATTACTTCTAACAATTTATATAATGACAAAGAAGCACTCATATATCTGCAAATGTCAAGTTTTCTGATGTAACAACTACCTTCTTCTATGTAAAATTTGTCGTGAAGTTCTGTCTCCTTGCTTGGGAAAGGACTCTAAGTAGTGAATGTGGATAGTGGAAATGAAGACACAGAATTTATGGAAAAGGCGATATTCCCAGAAAATAATGAATGTAGGAAACAGTCTTACTTGTCCAGTGTTTCAACAATATAATGCATTCTAAATCAAAATAAAACGTGAGTGGTTTCTTTCCATATCTTGACCATTGTGAATACTGCTGTAATGAACACAGGTGCATATATCTCTTTTAGTTAGTGTTTCATATTCTTCAGGTAAATACCTAAGATTGGGATTACCAGGTCATATAATAGTTCTAAGTGCCCAATAACAGATAAATGGATAAAGAGGATGTGCTAGATACCCAGAAGGGAGTACTACTCAGCCATAAATCATGATTCTTGCTATTTGAGACGTAGATGTGCCTTGAGAGGATTATGTGAAGTTAAATAAGTCATAGGAGATAGACATTGTATGATTTTATTCATTCCTGGAATATCAAGAAAACAAAAAGAAAACATTAATTCTGACAACAGAAGGGTGGTAACCAGAGGGTAAGGACAAGAGTTAATAGACAATGGGGACAACTGGTTGGTAGTTTATGGTGATGAACATTTGGTGCCAGTGGTTGTGATAACCTAATGCTACCTCAAAAAAAAAAAAAAAAAGTAAGTAGAAAATTGAATGTTATCTGATTCCTAGAAGGAAGATGGTATGGCTGAGAACTCCAGAGTAGCTATGCTCAATGAGACAATGTTTTTCCTTTGAAGAAGTTCTAACCACTACCATCATCTTGAGGTTAGGACAGGTACCCATCTCTGACAAGACAGTCCTATAGGAGTTCCACTCAGTAGCTTGACATTAGAGAATGTGACCAGTTTATTGGGCTAAGATCATACATCCCCAATTCCAACATTTTCATCCATTATTTCTTCAAGGCATTTTTTAAGGAGAAACCCAATCCTGCTAATCTGAGGAGACAACTGGCATATGTGTGGCTGATCGCAATTACTTGAGAGAAGTAAAGAACAGAAGAGGGAACAGAAAATATTGTGAAAGATTTTGTGGTCTCAGGAGGTGAAAATGAAAGGAACCATACTTTTATTACCATGCAATCAATTCTCTCTAGACACAGTGCTGTGCTTTTCACCTTCTCCTAATTGGCTGCCAACTTTGTAATCCTTCTCTGCTACCTCAAAATCATTCCTTAGGTAATTCAGTCTAGATTGAGTCTGCTGTGAGTAAAGACTTTTGAAATTTTGACTATTTCTCACCATAAGTCTCTTATTTTTCTCCCACATCAGAATAATAAGACCCACACAAATCATATAAATGTGACCCAGAAAATATAAGATGATGTCAAAAAGCCAGTCATGATAGCTAAAATTATACCGCTTACAGGATGGGTCAAATAGCTACATTTACAGCAAGTAGTACTGACATAATTTGCACCAGATTTGGGAGCTTAAAGTATCTGGAAGAAATTGACTTCAGGCAAGAATTTAATGTTGTACTACCTACTGCAGAGATAATAAGTTCATTCGACAAAGACAGCTTCAAATAATTCAATAAAGAATCAACATACTACTATTGAAAGTGAAAATACCGTGGATTAAAAGAAAATAACAAAAACAAAAAACAAAGAGTCTTGGTCCACAATGATTCTTCCCACATATGCCCAACACTAGTCAATGATATGCTACAGTGAGTACTCACAGACATTTACGAAATATTTCCCATTTTTTGGAACCTTAATTCATGTTCTTCAAACATTATAGATGCTCATTATTTTTCTGTCTCTGAGTTTGTTTGCCATCGCTTCCAATAAGCATTATTGCTTGCTCAAAGACTATACTTATTTCAGCTACTTTGTTTTTGGGCATAGCGCAAGAAATTGTGCCCTGTATGCACATAGAGGACAACTGATTAAAGTTGATACCTCTGTTGCACATACTTGGTGTTTGCATTGCAAATCTGACTCAGACTTCATTCCTATATTTGTTGTGAGTTCTCTTGAAAAGCTACAGGCATTAATTTTTAAATTATGTGGATATTAAATCTTATCTGCAAATAGACACCTAAGTAGCTTAAGAAATTTTACAAAAAGATTATGTGAATGTATGTGTGTGTGTTGTGTCTATAAGCCAGTTTTATCATTCACCTGAGAAAAATGTTCAAGAACCTTATAGAAACTGCTTTTATTTTTCAACTTATGGCCAATCATTACTTTCTAATTGACCAAATTTTTCCAGCTTTATTGGGATATAATTGACACATTGTGTGAGTTTATAGTATACCACAAACTTACATTTTGTAAGTTTAAAGTATGCCATATGCTGATTTGGTACATTTATAAATTCTAATCTGATTACCACCATAATATTAGCTACCACTTCCATTCCTTTTATAATTACCATTGGTTTTTGTGGTAATTATATTTAAGATCTACTTTCCAATAAGATTCAAGCATATGGTAGAGTTATTAGCTGTAATAAATCTAATACTTTACATTAGCTCCTCAAACTTGTTTTCTCACCACTTTCCCTTATCATTGGCACCTGATAACCAACACTCTTCTGTTTCTCTGTCCTTTTCAGATTCCAAATGTAAGTAATATGGAAGAACCAAATATTTTCCAATATATTTAAATAACAGACATTAGCAACAGGAAACATTTTCACTTTAAATATACAAATAGGAAATGCAAATCCCTGACTTCTTAAATATAAAATTTCCCTAGATTTGGAAAATTTCAAGTGAAGCAAACACATGAAATTACATTATCATAATCATCAACATCTGCCTAGTAAACAAAATATAAAACGAAAGACTATGACAGTGATTCTCAAAGCATGGACCATGTGTTGAATGCCTTCAGAGGTATGCCTTCAGCTGAGTGAATTAAGGCAACCATTTATGACTTTGTCTCTACAAAGCTATTGGGCCCTCTGATGTGTGAGCAGAAGAGAGGCAACAGCTCAAAGTCTAGAACATCAGAAACATCCTTCAACATCAAGCCAAATCAAAGTACAGGTAGCAGTATTCTAGTATGATAGAGAAGAGAAATCAGTCAGCAAATTTAAAAAAAAGCTAGTATTTATCAAATACCACTTGGTGCTGTTATTTGATTAATCCATTAATTCAACTATTAATTCAACAAATACCATTTAAGTCACTGTAGCTGCCTAGAGTAAGAAAAGTATTATCTGTACCCAGCTATGTTCTCTTGCAGGATGGAGAAAGAGGGAATGCTGGCAGCTGAAACTGTGAGATAACTGGACCAAATTAGCTTTTGAGGAAAAAGGAGGACTAGAAAAACCTAAAGGAATACTTTGCTGCATTATAGTAAAAATTATGCCCCGGGCTGGAGACATAACATTATAATGAAACATGTGACCTTTATACAAGTTTGTCATCATGGCAACTTACTCCCCACCCAGAAGATAAGTACCATGGTAACACCCTTTGACCCAAAGCCTTATAACCTCACCTCGCCACAGGCCCCGGGAGAAAGCTGACTTGGAACACAAGTTTCCCCATTCTCCACTGTCATTCCATAAAGCAAACTTTGTCTGCTTTACTGAAACTGATTCTTGCATCATTCATTGGCTTTCTGATTGAAAGCCTATGTGAATGGAAATTCCCATTTAGTAGGGAGGTCAGCCACTAACATTATTACACAATGCCCTGTGCCATTATAGTTTTCCCTAGAGAGAGTAAACGTGTTAAGACAGTTATGAACCTGTCCCCAAAGAGCTTGCCTTCTAGCAGACAAGATAGACAACAAACAAAATTAAATAAGTTAATAATGTAGTATGTAAGATAGTGACATGTGTTCAGTAGAAAATAAAGCAAAAAAAGAAAATATGTACTTCCAGAATGGGACTATGCAATTTTAAATGATAAAGTCAGTTCCAAGTATCTGAGAACTTGATCTTTAAGCAACAGCTTGAAGGAAAAGAGAGAGCCAAGAATATAGTTATCTCCTAAAGAATAGAAAGGGCCATGATTCAAAATCAAGGGTAGCATCACTCAGACACTATGGGAGTGGGAGAGAGTGGAAGACAGTGACCTAGTGTTATCTGGTGGGTTAGGAAAAAACATGGGTTTCCATGCCTACCTCTTGGTGCTTTTCACATTGTATTTTAATTGTCAAGTTTCCAGCTAACCCCGCCTCCCATTAGACTCTAAGAACCCTGAGGTAAGGGTCTAGGTTTATCCAGTTGTTGGTATCCTCAATGTTAAGCACAGTAACTGACAGAAGTCCCTCAATAAACAAATGAGCAAGAATTAATTTACAAAGCAAAACTCAAATGTAAAGGGACTTAGAGACTTTCGAATTCCCCAGAAGTTCAGAAGATGAAAAAAGTAAGTGAGCACTGGAATTGCAATGGTATTTCCTCCATGAGATAAAGGCACATCAGGTTAGTGATAGGGATGGGTGTGGACAGAGATGGGGAAAGTGGTACTCTCCTTCAGCTCTATAAAGTTTGAAAAGATTTCAGGACAAGTGTCCCATTTCTCAGATGTAAGACTGAAGAATTAGGGGCTGTGACAACATAGAATATGAACATTAAGCCTGAAGAACAGGTCGCATAGAAGTATACCTCACTAGAATCCAGATTTCCTAAACTCCTTAGTATTGAAGCTATTGGTTAATGACTCCTTCCAAAAGTCTGTATCACTCTGTCAGTTCGGTAAAATCAGTGAGGCTACATAAATCTAATGACCAACTTTAAGCAAAACTTTAATTCAAAATTTAAACTGACAGAATCTTGATTCAGTGAATCTGAGAGGCAGACAATCCTCAGCTCACTAAAACAATACGAAAGAGCCTTATCAAGTAAGTGTCTTTCTCCTATAGTCATCACTTTATTTGGTTATTATCTGGTCAGAGTGCAGATTTATATTCCAACCCCTTCTATGCTTGAATATAAAAATTCTTCCTGCCAATTTTGCCGATTTCCATTTACCAGCCATTGATTTTTCTAGTATGTTTCTAAATGGAGCTTGAAATTAACATGCCTGTTCCTTTTATTCACTTTTCTCTATCCTGGCAGCATCAATAATCCATCCAAGTAGTAGACCTGATTTTCTGGTAGAGGACAAGTGTTACCATCGGAACAGTACTGCTCTGGCATTTATGGCAAGGTTAGTGAAAATTGAATTACTCCAGCGAGGAAACAAAAACATGCTCCACTGAATTTATTCTGCTAATATTCTTGTGCATGTCTTAAGTTTCTGAGAAATACTACAAAATATTCCAAAACATATTTGAGATCCTCATAAGGACAAAATAAAAATTCAAAGAAGCTTTGAATTGTAAGTAAAAACGAGGGAATGAAATTCATGTTGATATATCTCAACCCAGCTAATTAGAGAGTAGTGATTATTACTCTTACATCAATAAACAGTTTTGAAGAGTAACTCAAATTACAGGGGGAAATTATTTAAAATAATGAATGTCAAGTCTGCGTATATATACCAGGACCCATTTGATAGTATGATTTTTCTCTTTGTCAAGCCAAGCTTCCTATCATTTAAAATATTCACTTTTTCTTCCGAAATATTATACACATTCACTGGATTGTATTCTGATCTAAACAGATGAATTGCTTTGAGCACAAGTGAAAGTGATATGTGCTGCTTCCTAAAATTTTTTTTTTTTTTTAAAGATTTACCTATTTATACAAGCACTGGGTACAGTCAGAAGCGCGGGAGGGTGAGAGAATTCACCAGAGTCAGAGCAGGGAACAGAACAGGCAGACCGATGAAATACACTGCTGAGGGGAGCAGTGGGCACAGCAGGAGAGGTCTGCGCGCCATGCGGGACCCTGGTCCAGTGGCCGGGGAACAAACCGGCACTGCAGAGGCCACGGGCAGCCTCGCAGCCCAGCACTCAACCACTGCGCCACCAGGGGAGACCCTCCTATAATTTTTAAGAATGATCAAGTGATCTAACTCCTTGTTTCTTTTGTCCTTTATTTACTAACCTATGTAATTGGGGGGTTACAACATCACACTTGGACATAAGTACATTTCACTTACACACCAATGCCACTGTGCTATCAGATTTACCTTCTCTACATTCTTCTCCATGGAGTCCCAGCAGCCGCCAGAGAGTCTAAGAACTGTTTATGTTTTATCACCTTGGTCTTTCCCTCTGAAATGAAAATGGCAATGTCCTAGACAGAGACTATTCCTCTAGCGTAGACAACAATATGACAAGGATGTGACTGGAGCTGCAAACAACCTGCAGCAAGTTCTAACATCAGTCAGAAATTAATCTTTGTGGGTTTTTTCAAATATTTATTTATACAAGAACCAGGGTACAAGCCAGATGTGTGGGAGGGTGAGAGGATTCACCAGAGACAGAGCAGGGAACAGAACAGGCAGACTGACAAAATACACTGCTGAGGGGAGCAGCTGGCATGACAGGAGAGGTCTGTGCACCATGTGGGACCCTCGCCAGCTGGCTGGGATCAAACCAGCGCTGCAGAGGCTGTGGACAGCTTCACAGCACTGTGCTCAACCACCTGTGCCACCAGGAAAGTCTCAATCTTTGTTTTTATAAGCCACTGAGATGTCGGGGCTGTTTGTTACTACTGCAGTAATATTAAGTAACATTAAGTAATTTGTTACTACTGCAGTAATATTAATATTACTTCAATTAGACAAAATAGTATATATGATTTAAGGTAATGAGGCTATTACAAAACACGTGTGCATGTAAAGGTGTTTATACATACATATACATTTTTAAATTATTTAATTCAAAGTCCCCTTAATATTTCTCTACTCTCTCTAGAAGCTTGGATGTAAATTTTCTGATCTGTTGGCTTTGGGAAGTAATTAACTTTCTGCTGCTCATGTTTTATAATTTTTCTTTTGAGTTTAACTTCCATAGAAATGTGAGCATATTTTCTGCTGAAGATATGTATAAGCCATGGGTTATAATGACTTCCTCTGGCATGATTTCATAGATACTTTCCCCTGAGTGTTAAAAGTACGACTATTTTCAAACTACTTTCTATATCCACCTATTATCTCTATCTCCATTAAGGTACATTTAGAGTCCAAGTATTTCACACTGTTGTAGCTTCAATCACCGCTCCCATTTCAGGTTTGGCTATACAGTAGTCCCCCCTTATCCATGCAGTTCACGTTAATAAAACCTATGTATATTATGTTTTTCCTATATATGCATTCCTATGGTGAAGTTTGCTATCTAAATTAAATACCAATAAGGGACTAACAACAATAATAAAACAGGATGGTTATAACAAAATACTATAAAATAATTATGTAAATGTGCTTGCACATTCTCTTGCTTTCAAAGATATCTATCATATTTTATGTAATATTTTATACCAGAGTTCACCATTTGTAACTAAAATCATGGATAAGTTGGAAATAAATATATTAGTATGTAGATACATATTTTTTATCTATCATTTTGTTTGTCTGCACTAGTAGGATATTTGCATTCTGATCATTCTATAATCCTGGACACAATTTACACATGGCATTAAATTCTGCAGGGCTTGTCAACAAAAGATGCAAATTAACAATCATCTGGATGCTCACCATGAGTCCTTTTTGATATTGGCACTATGATGAATACAAAATAAAACAAAATTATGATCTCTGCCCTTAAGGAACATATAATTTCATTGAGACTATAAGTTTAACTGCCACAAAATAGTTAAAATAATTAAGGTGCACAAAAGTTTCTGTTCAGTAGGGTAATTGCCACAAGAGTCAGGCCCAGTTCTGATCTATAATGAGGATTAACTATAAGAGATGAAATCATCCACACCAATATTTTGTTAACATTTAAGATGTCTCAGTTTGCATTCTAATCACCTTTGTGTGTCTTATTTGGAATCCTTCCAAGACCTTCTTGTCCCTCTTACACAGGGGAGCTTAGAATTAGGCACATAATACCAAAAGAGATGAGAAATTTTCAAAAAAAAAAAAACCCAAAAGGACTATAATCACTTAGGATTTTAAAAAATAGAAAGGTTATTTAGAGACAAATCACCCATGGTAAAGATTAAAAAATTATTTCAGAGTTGGAAAGGATCTTAAAGGTCAACAGGACAGTCCCTTTATTGTATAGATGAATAAATTGAGAACAAAAGAAACGAAATGGCAGCACCTGGTTCTGTATTTCTACTTTTGCATCCTGAACATATTCTAACGTGACAGTGGAAAAACATATCATCTAGACAAACGTAAGAGGTCACCAGCAGGTTTTTTCTGTACTTTAAAGCAATTGTAAAAGCAAGTTCATTATAAAGGAGGAAATTTCTTAGTAGACAACCTGAGTATAACATATTTAGAAACACACTGACTTTTTTTACTAATTAGCCTGATTTAGTGAGATTTAAATGAATGGGGCCACACTTTTCCAAGGAATACTTCCTGTACTCTGTAACTTTTCAAATCATATTTATTTCCACATTGAGTATTTAAGAAGTTACATGAGTAGTTATTTAATTTGATTCATCTACATATGTTTGTCTTTTAATGATTTGAAAATCCAGTCGACATTCTAAGGAGGAAGGTCACAAAATTAGGGTAGCCTTGCAGGTTTTATTTTAAGATTTTTTATCCATATAAGAACCAGGGTACAGGCCAGAGGTGCATGAGGTGAGAGGATTCACCAGAGACAGTGGGGAATAGAACAGGCAGACTGACGAAATACACTGCTGAGGGGAGAAGCAGGCGCGACAGGAGAGGTCTGCCATGCCAGTCTTGCAGGTTTTTCACAGAGAACTCAGGACTTTTACGTTATATACAGAGAGAGACAGAAATAGCTACATACGACATATGAATTAAGAATAACAAAATAAATAGAAGACTTAATTTTCCTGTAGACAATTTTCAATCTTTTGTTAACATTAATTTATTTATGCATGCAAGAACTGGGGTTCTGGGCCTGCCCCGTGGTGCAGCGGTTGAGCGCTAGGCTGCAAAGCCACCCGCAGCCTCTGCAGCACCAGTTCAATCCCCGGCCGCCAGGCGAGGGTCCCACATGGCGCATAGCCCTCTCCTGCCGCCTGCTGCTCCCCTCAGCAGTGTACTTCGTCAGTCTGCCTGTTCTGCTCTCCGCTCTGGCTCTGGTGAATTCTCTCTCTCTCACACACACACACCTGCCCTTCTGACTGTACCCAGTGCTTGTATAAATAAATAAATAAATAAATCTTTAAAAAAAAAAAAAAAAAGAACTGGGCCAGAGGTGCGGGGTGTGGGTGTGTGTGAGAGAGGATTCACCCGAGACAGAGTGGGGAACAGAACAGGCAGACTGACTGGATCACACTGCTGAGGGGAGCAGTGGCCAAGACAAGAGAGGTGTGCTGCGCCATGTGGGTCACCTCCCTAGCCGGGAAGCGAATTCATGTTGCAGTGGCTGTGGATTGCTTCATAGTGCTGCGTCTTAACCCCTTGCTCCACCAGGGAGGCCCCTAAATTTTCAATCTTAAGAAGCCAGAAAAATGCCACTAAAGTGAGAGATCCTGAGGAAATTAGAAAGAAGATAATAATGCCACCCTAATGAATTACCCCAAGGGTCTAAACAAAAGTAACAAATGAAAATGCATTTAGTGGGGAAATATGTAGGACATCTAATAAAGGGAAGCAGGAGAAAAGCACAGAGTCTAAAGTCAGTGAAAACAGGAATTGAATCCAAGTTGCCCAATGCATGATGTGGCCTTGTGTCACTTAACTTCTGTGATTCTCATATTCCTCATTGGTACATTAGCTCCTTTCCAATAATCCAAATAAGATACCTAGTTTAAGCCCTGAAATATACTCAGCATTCAACACATGTCATTCATTGTTGTTATTTATGGCTAAATATAAGAATACATGCCAATGTCATATACTGACACCACTACTTCTCAAGCATGAATAATTATGATTTTAATACATTTTTAAATAAAAGAAGTTTTCTGAGTCCTGTACTCAAGGAGTTCCTATGTGGATAAAATGAAATAATGATGTAAAGTGCTTAGCACAGTGTCTGACATCTTATAAAGACTCAGTAAATGTGGTTTTAATTCATATGGTGACTGCTGGTTCCAGGCTTATTTGATCTCTAGCCTTATTCAGGAAAGTAATTGTGAAATCACTTTTTGTAGCGGGATATCTTATTGTAGTGGAAAAGTAAAAGCCCTAACAATTCAGGGTATGTGTTACATTGAATTTCCATGGGATGCATGTGAGATACTTTATTTGCAATAATCCCTGCTACACAGAGATGAATTAAAAAAAAAAAATAGTAGTTATACTACATCCAGTAAAGTGGTTTTATCAACAGTGTTCAAAGCTGTGCAAAGGAAAGGTGATAGAAAAAGTCTTACAGGAAAAAATGATATTGGAAGGGAAGAAACTAAACTTCACAAATACAATCTCTACACTTTTTACTGTCCTGAAAAATCTGCATTTGACTGATATTTCATAAGCCTCACTGATAAAGATTGGTTCTAGCGCCTTCTGAATTAAACTGGCCACTCATTAAATACTATAGTTTGCTTAAGAAAAAAAAAATTCTACAGGGAACCATGAAATGGCATATGAATTTTGGGGGAAGTAGCTGCTAAAAGTAACAAACTTTTACTAAAATATATTCACAATAGTTTCTCAGAGTCTTGAGTGAATGAAATTAAAGATGCATAAGAAACATCCTCAAATTAATAATTTTCATTAAAAAATTTAAATCAGCCTAAAGAAAATTAAATTGAAGTTGAAGAAAAGTTCAGTTTCCTTCAGGTCACTGATATATGAAGTAGGATATCTGATGCTAAAAGAAATTAATATATGATGTCATAGTTTCGGAGAGAAAAGACCATTCCAGATGCCTTAAGACATCAAAGAGTAAGCAAGTATGTCTGACACGAGTAGCTGGATTTATTGCATGAAAAAGGATGAGATGATGATTTCACTAGAAACTTTTCAAGGCAATAGATATATGCAGTATTCAGAATTTTGCAAGGCTTACCTGTGTATATAACCAAAAAAAGAAAAGAGCCAAATACAAAAAAAAAAATCACCATCCCTTGATTTGTGTAAAAATTAATTAGCACTGTAATTTACAGATGACTGTATCTCTTCCTTTTGCAAAGACTAATTGGAAGGGTATAGCTTCACGGGAGATCTTGAATTATTCAAATTTCTAGTGCCAGAGATGCAGCACCATGCCTCTTTTGGGACCAAATAAATACCAATTACATATGTGAGATTATGTCACAAAGTCAGATGTCTCATTGGGAACAAGTCATCAAGTTTTTTTCCTACAATCAATTGGTGAGGCTGCCAATATCTTTGGCATTAGATTTCAAACAAAATGTAATGGAAAGAATGGGTCAATTGTTTTTCCAAATGCTCCTTAAAGCAGACACAGGTACTTTAATACACTAAAGGGAGAAAGTATCTCTAATGGATAGCTTGTCCCAGCAAAATAGTTAGTATCCTCAAAATACATATATACAAATAGAACATCAGAGCTCTGCTTAAGAGAAAAGTCCAAAAGACTACACCTGGCACGTCTAGCTTATCTTCTCTATCTCACAGGGTGGCTAGTTTGTATACTACTACATCTGGGTTATTCCACTTATGTCCAGGAGGAGCTAGGAGGAAATTAATTTGACAAGAGTCTCACTCAAAATCTCTTTCTAACCAAGCTACTGGAAATAGCCTCCTAATAGGTCTCGCTACTTTTCTGGGCCTATCTACAAAACACTTTTTACATTGCAATAATTTTCCATCAGTGGCTCCCTACTGCCTTTGAGGATAGATAAGGTCTGAATTCTTTTATGTGTTATGAATTACCTTCCATTAGAAGTTCTAGCTGAAGGACATCCTCAATATATTTTCAATTTCTACTCATGACTTGGTACACATATTCACTCGCTCACTGTGGGACTTTACTACTTGTTAGTAGATAGCTAAAGTTACCTCCAAATCAGTCTCTACACCTAAAGCCTCTGCACCATCTAATCCAAGGGCCAGACTGCAAAGGATACATCTATAGCACAAACCTGATTTTCTGCCTCCCGTAGTTAAAAGTCTCCCGTTATCCACTTTCCACAAAAAAAGAGTCCAAGATCTCCTTAGCTTGGTTCACAGGACCCCTCTCATGTAACACATGGAAATCATCAACCTTTCAACTCTCATCTTTTCACCAGCACATCCACTTACCCATTGATTCAATTATGTACATTGTTGCAGTTGCTGTTATCAGGCAAGGTGAGGTGCACCCTGTACCCCCAAACCTGGACTCTCTAAATTGGTCCTACTAACCACTGCATAAAGACAAAACAAACTCTAGTGCATAGCACCTTCAATGCAAAGGAACTTTAATACAATCAGTATGCAATGGAGACACAACTGGTGTGCAACTGAGAGAAGAGAAAGAACATAGCTAAAATAGTTTTCAATTAAACACCCAAATTTATCCATCAGATCTTGGGCAAATGTCCAGCCAGGCAGGGTTAGTCCAAATCAGGGCAGCTAACACCCAAAAGCTTACCACAAGTCTAAGGCACCTTTTGGTGGGGACCCTTAAGAATGGGACAAAAAGGAGCCAGGCAAGTCTAGAAGGAAAAGAGTAAAATCAAGATAAAGGCTGCTATTCTCAACCTTCCCAGGGGTCTCTAACACATATATTTCAATGTCTCATTCCATGCCCCCCCAATCCCTGGTAACAGTCCAAGGCCAAGAAGATATGTCATATGTCTCCCTACTCCATGTGCCACTACCAATTCTTCTTGATCTCCCCTTTCTTTTCTTCTCTCATTCCTTTCTATTGTCTCCTAGCTGCTAAGCTCCACCATTCCTTGAGTGCTGCAGGGAATGTGGAACCTCCCTTTGTATGGATATCACACTGCTACATTACCAGCATCCTTCACAGTTGCGATATATGTGGAACAAGATTTAAACAAATGTAAAGTCTTATAAGAATCAATCTGTGTTGGTGGTGAGTGACTTAAATAGTAAATTTTTGTGAGGGAAAGTAGAGTGAATTAGATGCTGCTTGTTCTGCTTAACTCTTTGAACATAACTAATATAATGTTCTTTCTTTTTGTGATACAGTTTTCAGTTTTTCAGCTCCAACCAGCATTTTTACTTGGGCAGTTAGATGCATATCATACCTTTTCAAGGCCTAAAAAACATTCAATTGGTCATATTACTGATTTCTAGAATCTTCTTGAGTAGTGTTTGCAAAGCTTACACAGGGTTAGGAAACTTTTCTAATCATTAAACCAGACAGTCTCAATTCACCATTCAGTAACATGACCAGGTTCAGTAAACACACTCATTTTTGTCCAAAATTTTAAAAAATATCCTGCATTAGCTTCCCCCACCAAATACACTTACCAGCATTCAAACTCTAGTAAAACCTGTGCTAAGTCCAAAGAAACAAAATAAGTTTTTACCTGGCCATTAATAAATTACATTAGCTATCATCCCATGCCCCAAAACACCATAAACACCAGGTTTCTCTATACCTAAAGGTCTATACTATCTTTTAATAAGAGGATCAGCAAACATTTTCGGGTTGGGGCTAAAAGTATACTTTTGACATTGTGGGTCTTAAAGTCTCTGTCAACAACTACCTAGCTATGCCACCCTATTTCAAAAGAGGCCCTAAGTAAAATGTAAATTACAAGTATACATATGGTCCAATAAAACTTCATTTACAAAGAGATTGCTATAGATTGAATGTGTGCTTCCAAAATCATAAGCTAAAACCTAATACTCAATATGAAGGTATTTGGAGGTGGGGCCTATGGGCGTGATTAACTCATCAGGGTGGAGCTGTTATGAATTGAATTAGTACCCTCATAAGGAGAGGCACAGATTCCTCCCCTCTCCTGCCATTCCAGGTAAGAGTAAAAATATGGCCATCTATGAATGAGGAAATGAGGCTTCACCAGGTACAGAATATGTTGGTGTATTGATCTTAGACTTGACAACCTCCAGAATTGTTTACAATCCACTCAGTGTATGTGACTCTGTCACAGAAGCCCTAATGAAATAAGACAGAGGTGTTATGCCAAATTTAGGTCATGGGTCATTGTTTGCTGATCTCAAACTATTTTGAGTGGGATTCACATCAATAAATACATTTTCCTTGTGACACAATACATATTAACACATGTATACACAAATCTAAAGCAAAACTTTACAGAAAAAAATATTGATTTTTTTCCCCAATGAATCCAATGAATTCCATTCTATTTCTTTACCTGTTTTTTTTTTTTTTTAAGATTTATTTATTTATTTATTTATTTATACAAGCACTGGGTACAGTCAGAAGTGCGGGAGGGTGAGAGAATCCACCAGGGACAGGGCGGGGAACAGAACTGACAAAGTGACGAAATACACTGCTGAGGGGAGCAGCAGGCGTGGCAGGAGAGGTCTGCGATCCATGTGGGACCCTCGCCGGTGGCTGGGGATCAAACCAGCGCTGCAGAGGCTGCGGGCAGCCTTGCAGCCCAGCACTCAACCACTGAGCCACCAGGGGAGGCCCTCCATTCTATTTCTTTAAACTACTGGTTATAACTTACTGCACTGATTCTATAACCCACAAATGACTTGTGACCTATAACTTCCCAAATGCATCCCATGGATTTCACTATTTTATACATTTTCACTGTTTTAGCCATTGTCTGAATCAGAGGTCTGAAGTAACTTCACATCTATGTAACCAGCATTCAAATATTCATTTTTAAAATTCCTTCATTCATTCAATACACTGAAGCAGTCACAATGTGCCTCATGAGACACCACCAGAGTATAGAGTCACGGTGTGGTCACTGTAGAAGGAAGGTTACCTGCCAGTACAGGTCCTGAATCCAACAGAGTTAACATTCTAGAGTTGCTCTGAATAAGTGCTCAACTGTGCCACTTTGAAGGTTTTGCCTTTTCATCTTTTCCCAACATAAAGTAGTTTCTTTACCTTTGTCCTGTGCATTGAGATATGTTCCAAAAATTTGGAATTCAAGGAAGTTAATTGCTTTCCTTTCCTTGTTAACATTCTCACTGCAGTATGAGAAGAGTTCTAAATGACAGTTGCACATCAACTCTCTCCAAGTGTGGGAGCCTTTAGGGTCCCAAAAGTTAAAGCAAGTCACACACTATTCTAGAACAATGCCCTCATTATTACGACTAGTCTTGCCACCACGGGTCAGAAAATGGCTGAAAAGTCATCATTTCAAGGTTCAGAGTTAAAGTAATTAATGTTATTCAAGTCAAAATATAACCTTTGCTCTTTCTGATCTAAGGAGTTAAACTACCAAGGGGCCAAAAAGGCCCCTGAAATATTATTTAAGCCTACACAATTTCTATCACAAATGTGATAGAAACTAGGTCTTAGATCTAGAACTCAGTTCCCAATTAGCAAAGGGAAGCTATTCATTGTGACTTGGAGACTTTGGGAATTAAAAATTGTTTCATAAACTTTTCACCAAAGTTGAGCTGTTTGGGACAATTTCACAGATCACAGGGCCACTGTGGTCTCAGCTCAGTGGCTGCATTTATTTGGGATTCTTCATTTATTTCCAAGATTTAGCTCTAAGATCTGTCGCTGGAAACTTTTGAGGTGCAGATCAACGAAAATGACACCAGGTGAAACAAATTCCTTGTTTAGCATCTGATTTGAAAAGTCCTATCTTGTATAACAGATATAATGTAATGTGTTATCTCTTGGCCTATTTTTATAAATCTAAATCATTATTCACATTTCAAGCCTTTCCTGCCCCCCTCAAAAAAAACTTTTATGTAATTCATGAGTGATTGAATAATATGCATTTCTAAACTGAGTGACATGGAGATTTGGTCTCTTTCACCTTACTTTCTGCCTAAACCAATGGATGCTATTGATCTGAGCACATGCACTGTTTCACAAATGCAAATTTCCCTTCACTGGACTATTCCAAGATCCACAAGAAGGCACAAAGAATTAATAAACCTATTCGTTTCTCATATTCAGCTATGTCCTCAAGCCACCCAGGAGTTATTTCCATTTCTATATCCCAAATTTGTATTTTATTTCTCAGTTAAGAGCTCAGGCATGAAAGAGGTGTTGTTCTACGGTACATATTAGGTCCCGAGAAGACCCTCAACACTTTAACTCTTCTTTTTCTAGATGGAGTGTCCTCCAACCCTCCCTTCTAGAGACTAAAACACTCTAATACAAGAATAAGATTCCTAACACACATCTGACTTTGTTATAACCAATCAAAATATTAACATGGATACAATGATTTCCCTTACAGTGAAGAAAGCATGTGATACTATAAGTAAATGAGAATCATGATATTATTTGTAGGAATCAAGTTGAATGCTACTTTATTTTAAAATGCAAGCTGTTTAGAACTTTATTAGTAGTAACTGTATTGTGTTTCTAGGCTTCCCATAACAAAATAACATGGCCGGGGTCGCCAGAACAAAGAAAATGTATTTTCTCACAGCCCTGGAGGAAAGAAGCTTGAAATCAAGGTGTCAGCAGGACTAATTTCTAAAGGCCTCTCTACTTGCTTTTAGATGTCAATCTTCTTCCTGGGTGTTCAAAGGGTTGTCCCTCCTGTCTGTGCCCTAATCTCTGCTCAGGTTGGAATAGGGCATATCCTAATGTCCTCATTTTAACTGAGGAACTTTTTTAAAGGCTCTATCTTCAAATACTGTCACATTCTGAGATATTGGGGGTTGGGGGGGCCTTATTCATAACAGAAACCAATGCCTAAGTGCAAGCAGCTCCCTAATTGGAGTTCACCATATGCCTCAAAATTAAGTACAGATATTTATTATGTCATAAAAGATGTCCATGTTCCCAGATATGTCTATGTTTCTAGAACATTTTTCACTTCCCTTCAAACACAAAATTTTAGCCTCACCAAACTACCTTGGGCCTCCTGGTGGTGCAGGCATTTGAGCGCCACACTGTGAAGCTGTCCTCAGGCCCTGCAGCAAGGGTTCGATCCCGGCCAGCCAGCCAGCCGGCGAGAATGACTCCCTGAAAAATGGCAAGAATGTTGCTTCTTATTGTCCACAGCCTATGCAGTGCCAGTTCCATCCCAGCCAGCTGGTGAGTATCCCAAATGGTGTTGCAGACTTCTCCTGTTGCACCTGCTGTCAGTCTGCCTGTTCTGTTCCCTGCTTTGTCTCTGGTGAATCCTCTCACCCTCCTGTGCATCTGGCCTGGCCCAGTTCCTGGTGGCACATGTGGTTGAGCGCATTGCTGTGAAGCTGTCCACATCCTCTGCAGTGCCGGTTCGATCCCCGCCGGCCTCGGAGCAATGGACATGACAAGCATCTGGCCTGTACCCTGGTTCTTTTTTTTTCATTACTCTTTTTATTATCCTTTTTAATATTTTTAAACATTTTTTAAGATTTATTTATTTATACAAGAACTGGGGTACAGGCCAGAGGTGCGGGAGGGTGAGAGGATTCACCAGAGACAGAAAAGGGAACAGAACAGGCAGACCGTCTGAAATACACTGCTGAGGGGAGCAGCAGAAGAGACAGGAGAGGTCAGCTTCACCATGTGAGATTCTCGCCCGCCAGCGGGGCTAGAACCCTCACTGCAGAGGCTGAGGATAGCTTCACAGTGCGGCTCTCAACTGCCTGGTACCACCAGGGAGGCCTGGTTCTTGAATAAATAAAATAAATCTTTAAAATAAATAAATAAACACATACATACATACATACATACATACATACATACATACATAATTCCTTGATGTTTTTTGCTGTTGAACATTTATGGAAACTGTTCAATACCTGCAACGCCTACTCTTATGAATACTTGATACCGAGCTCAAGCATGTCTTCTTTCAAACCTTCTCTGACCATGCTTTCCTTGTGCCTATATTTGAGAGAACTTCAATACTATATCACATAATTTAGTATGCATGTCTCTGCTACTATATGGAAGAGCTTTGAGGGCCGTGGTTGTATTTATCCCTACTACATGAAATTCCCGAGCACACATTGAGCACTATTAAAAAGCAAATAAAAGTTTGAGTTATTAAAGAAAAAGAAGAATTGTTTACAGGCCACTCATACCCTTATAAACCTGAGTACTTAAGAAAGGATAACAAAATTTCTCATAAAGCATTTTTGGAATCTTTGTCACTTAGAATGCTGAACAAGACAAACCACTGATGTGACCTGTACTGGAGTTTTTGTCAAGGATGTCAAGGGGATTTTTTTATTTCTTCCTAAACTGTTCTAGGTATTTTAGGAATACAGGTAATTATATTACAGTTGAAAGTAATGTTCTAGAAGTAAAGTTGGAAAATAATAGGCAGAAGTCTAGGTCAGATTTTTACCAGTCTGAGATTATATGTACCAACACCGAAGTCTAAGGAGAAAGAATAAAAAGCAGGTAACAAACAAGCTAGAGTCCAAGTAGAAGTAGAAAGTCATCCAGAAAAGCCACCTAGGAATCTCAAGTTTTTGATAGTAGTTGGTAGTAGTCTCACATCATTTGGATACTGGATGCCCATTTAACTAACTTCCTCTCATTTGATCAGAATCTTTCCCACTCAGATTTTTTGAGTAGTTTTTCGGTCATTAATCATTGTTCTCCATCCTCCATGAAAGAAAGAATGATGTTTTATACATCTTTGCTGTGTCTATACTACAAACATTTCAAACACAGATGAACCAATGGTTGATTGTATTTGAAATTCATAAGGAACTTTGAATGGCATGCAAACAACAAAGATAGATGCAAAGACATAGAGGGGCCTCCCTGGTGGTGCAGAGGTTAAAGACAGCACTATGAAGCTATTGGCAGCCGATGCAGCACAAGTTCAATCCCTGGCCAGCCAGGGAGCTAACCTACATGGCACAGCAGATCTCTCCTATCTTGCCCAGTGCTCCCATCAGCAGTGTATTTCAGTCAATCTGCCTGTTCTGTTCCTCACTCTGTCTCTGGTGAATCCTCTCATTCCTCCTGCCTGCACCTCTGGCCTACACCCCAGTTCTTGTATGCATAAATAAATAACTGTTAAAAAAAAGACATAGAGAGTGAAAATGGAAAAAAGCCAAATAACTGAACAATGCAAATAACAATAGTGGACTTTTCCCCACCATATTTACTTTATGTTGCAATACCGCCAGGGGGTGGATAGAGTTTTCTCACCATGAGCTATTTATATATTTTCATTATAGAAATACAGGATGAAGACTGCCTTTCTCCAGCTCTGCCTCTGATAAATGGGCCAGTTCCATTCGCTATGGTTAGTGACAGTCCTTGGTCTTGATAGCCTGAGTTAATTAATCTATTTAATTTATTGATCAAGCAGGCAGCAAAAGAACATTCTCCATTAAATGGGTTTTTTATCATCTGGAGTTATAGAGCTAAATGTCTTTTTAAAATCTGAAATTTAGTTAGCACATGACATGCTGTCTGTCTTAGAAACTACTTGCGAAGAGGAAAATGCAAAGATTAAAAATGGCTCTATGGCTTTAAATAATGACCAAGAGGTCAGACTGCAAAATTGAACTCTATTCTGCCTGTCTACTTCACTGAAACTGCAACGCAAAGCAATATTATCTCCAAGTAGTTTTAGTCTGATGCCTGAAGTTACAATCATTAAACTATATTACATATGTTGTGCTGAGCAGTCAGGTGATAGGCTATGATTTTCTAAGGTCCATTATGTTCATTACAGAGAAGGTGGCTATTTTTATACTTTAGAATACATTCCCTTCCCACCCAGATCTGGGAACTTATTTTTCCCCACAAATAACAGCTCCATGGTCAACAATGTAATACCAGTCTGTGATAATCACAGGCACTTATCATTAATTCAAACCAGAGACTGTACTAGGCACTTGAATATGGTTTTTATTTGATCTGCACATGAAACCTATCAGGGAGTCTCATTAAGTATTTTTTTTTTTTTTTGTAGCTGAGAAGATGGAGGCTCAGAAATAACATGGAGTAGAGTTAGAGCTTGAACCCTCTGCATGATTATGCCACCTCTGATTTTTCCAGGATGCCTTGCCATCCCACATCATTTAGCAATTGACTACAGAGCTCTTCACGTAAGTTTCAGATTGCTTCATGTCTCCCTTCAGCAAACTAAAAGCCTTGTCTCCATCCTCTCCCTTTACTTTTGGCCTTCCCACACCCAGAGGATTCATAGATAAATAAATGAGCACAAGTAGAGACATCCATGGATACTTCAGTAAACAGCTAGAAACCGTGAACTCTTTAAGGTTGACACAGCATTCAAGGTGGGGGAGAGAACATTAGCAATATAGCACACACCCTAGTAGCCTCATTAGAAATAAATTTAAAATCCATTTGAACAAAACCTCAATGGGAGAAGAGCTGAATAGGGTAGGTCAATCAAGTCATTATCAGTATAAATTTAGTACCATATTACTGTTGGAGAGTCTCGGCAATGTGGAAAAGAGATTAATCTCGGGTCTGCCTTACAATCCCATTTTTATTTATTTCCAGCCAGCTGTCTTGCTAAAGAATGGTTCTTCCTATTCAAAGGCTAAATGAAAAGGTCATTGACCCCTAACGATATTTTCAGATCCTTGGGGAGAAAACCTGACTTTTGCTCTTGTCACTATATGTAATACCACCTCATTCATATTATTCTGATTTGAGCATTTTCTTATGAATTGTTCATTTTCCAATGCAATACTCTATTATTTGAGATGAGACACCTGCTTTCTACTAAACCAAAACCAAACTGATAGTGAAGTTGACAGGGATGAAGGTTTAAACTTTTTCAAAAATTTAAGTTTCTGTTGATTTATGGATTCATGGGCAGGGGTAAAGTGTCCTAAAAAATTTAGGTAAATGAATTTCTACTTTATTCCCTTTTAATTACTAGCTTTAATGAAATACAGAAATTGGATACTGTTTTGAATTCATTCAAAAATCTGTGTTCAGCTTTTCCTTGGTTATGGTTCACTAAGAAAATTAATACTGAGGCCTGAATTAGGAAATTAGTTGAGGTCTAGTCCCTCTCTGCTAAAAATCCTATGATGCCTGTACTATATATAGGTAACCCAAAATAATGCGTAATTGATATGAATCACAATTATTTTATAATTTCCCCTGAGCATCTTTCATGTTCAAAACTCCCTGTTACACGTTAGTGATGTCAAGTTTAGTATCTACCCTCAAGGAATAAAGAATGCCAAACGTTGCATACCTGGGCATTTAGAAATTATATCATGAAGCACTTTAATTCCTATTTTCATCATGGTACCATCATATCCCTTTACTATCAGTATTGATAACTATGTTAACGTCTACATGCTTCAGTTAGCTTTAACACCTGAATGAGATCCTGAAAAATGGCAAGAATGTTGCTTCTTGCAATGAAGGTGAAAATATTCTAAACATAGTGCCACTGACTTCCCCCTAAAATAGCATGATTCTAAAAGATATCTAAAATAATGATTTGTTGAGTATGTATGACTGTGACTGTGTTGAGTATGTATGACTGTGTGGCTTCTATAGGCAGAAGATACCAGAGTGATGAAATCATGCATTAAGGGGAAAGAAGGCAAAGAGAAAGCATATGGCAGCTTTGATTAAACTGAATAGTGGTAGGACTTAAAAGAGGAACCAGGCAATAGTGTTATATAAACCATTCAGTTTCTACTTGTTCTTAGTTCTCAAATTGTAGTCTGAAGACTGTTTGGTAGACTACAAAAGTCCTTCATAGATGATTCATGCTGGCCCCTAATTTTAATGTTTGTAAGATGGACACAAAATACTAGCTTCCAGGAAGAAAATGTACCAGCGACATTTAATAAATAGGTCTCATTTTATTGGAATCTCATGGAAGTGGTTCCTCTTCCCATTCATTCTGGGGTGAAAGTTTTCTTTGTAGACAGCCAGATTTTGGATAGTAAAAACATGGTGGGAAACGATTTACTGCATATACAAACTGAAAAATGTTGAAGAATTATTAACCTGCTCCATTTTCCCACAATTTTATAATACTTCACCTCTCATCCTTGGAGAACCAGAAAGGACAAATTGACAAAGGATGTGATTTCTCAAAACCCTGCCACCTGCAGGTCTAATATCTTAAGTCTTCGATCTATATATATTCCAACCTGTCTGACTTTCTCTTATCGCTAGGAATGTCCATGACCATTTCAAGCAATCTATAAAGAACAGACTTGACATGTACTTAGGAGAGAGGTTGAGGGTAAGAGTTCCAGCTTCCAAAGGCCAAATAAGGGTGTACTCACTTGTCTCTGAGATGGTACTTTTTTTCACTTTTGAAGCATGCTCAATGAGCAAGAATAGCCTTTTACACACAGAAGATCTAAAATGAATAAGGCATTATAGGAATTTTTGTAATATGTCTTAAAAATAGTATAAGAGAGCCAGCTTCACTCAAATGGAGGAAGCAAGTTTGAGAGTAAAGGTGAAAAACAATTATTTTGAAGTCATTGGAAGAGATATATACTGAAATCTCACTTAATGATTAAAATAAACAGATTATAAGATGTTTTAAAGCAGAAATCATTTTCTCTATAAATTTTATCTATGTATCAAAGCTATTACATTCTTTCATTCTTATGAGACTACAAATGCACATATTAATTTAGCTTTTGAAGATAAGTTTTGTAAAGGCCAAAAAAAGTCACCAGTTTTTATTAACTGAATCAATCAGCATATGAGCGCAACCATTATGAATAAGACACTGACACTAAGCATGGCAGGAGTGGGATAGTAAAAGAAATACAAAAATTTATTCCAAGATTAAGTGTGCATGCTCCCTAAACACACAAGAATTCACAATAATGAATGTAGCCCTTTAAAAGGCATTTTAATCATTCATGACCTTTCTAGGTCATGTAGAAAATAATTCCTTATCAAACCAATCATTTTTAGTTAGAGCCTAATTTCTGTCATTCATTTTTCATGTGGGTTTCTTCAGAGTTCGCCCTGATTTCTATCCCTGTTGTGAATGTGAATGTTTTCTTGTTGACATATCCAATACACAGCTGAGTTTTAGCAGTGAGATAGCTTTGAGCTCTGAGATAATAAATATTTGAATAGGAGGTTATTGAAAATTCCTATTTCACAAATATGTTACAATCTTTCGTCTAGAGAATAAACATTCCCACAAGAAAAGGGCATCCCAAGTCATTTGGTTCAATCTTACAATACCATATAGGGTGGTTTTGCCTCTCCTGAGCGTGGCAATAACCCTGTTGTAGAGGAATGTATATTACATTGAGGAATCACTGTGTGCCCAGCACTGGGTCAAAAGGTAACTTGCATTATCCCTTTAAAGTCACAGTGCACACCGATGTGGCAAAATACTACAGTTTCCTCATTTTCAGTAACTGAGCCTTAGCCCAGTGATTTAAAGTACTGTAGCTGGTGATGGGCTCATCGGAGAGCTATACTCAGGCGATCTGATGTTAAAATTTGAGCTGTTAACAATGTGCCTGATGATGCAGGCCCTTTAAAAATGTGAGACACTTTACTTAGACAAATCTGGGTTGTCACCCCTAGTTTTGGCTTAAACTTTGGTATAGATTGACATTTTATCTTCCTCCATTTTTATGATGTTTGAATTTTCTTAATGAGATTTATTTTTCTTATGTTGTTGCTTATTTTGGTATAATATTTGATTTATACCATGAAGCAGAGTCTCCATAGTTCTCCCACCACCACAACACCCGTAATCTATCACCACAGTCCCTTGTATTTTTCAGCTTCCTCCACCTGGAATCACACTTTCGCACAAGGTATCAGGCTTGATTTCTCCCCAAGTCCAGATTGCCCTTCTCTCACACTATCCCTTTACCTTGAATTACATGTTTTTGCTCTCTAACCATTTGAGTAAGGAGTTTTCAACACCAGCTCAGATAGTCAGAATTGGTAGCCCAAAGTTCTGCCACTCCATCCATCACCCTGGAATCTGAGCTCCCGTCTCATTTCTGGACACGTATCTGAATCTCCGGCTAAGAATCTCCACGTGTGAGTTTAAAAGGTAGGAATTTATTTCCATATTGAGACAGAGGTCAGTTTCTATTTTATCCTCAAGTGAATAAACATGCTGACGTTTGAGGAACAGGTCACTCTGTGATCCTAGAATCATTTATAAAAATCTCCCATACAATATAACTCATTCCCAAAAGATTTTGGATCCCCCAGAAAGATAATGGTCATTGACAACTGAGGAACCACATTAACAGAATGGATATTTTTGCAGCTAATGACATATCCTTCAGCAACTTGAAAGTGTTGGCCAGGAAGGAAAACATCCCTTCATTAACTCACAACAATGTGAGGTAGAAGTGGCACAGGTCAGAAAATTACAAACTTGGGATTCCGTTGTGTCTGGACACTATTTTGTGACTATTCCCAGCTTTATGGCATTGACTCAATTTATATTTTATTTATCCTCTTTTAGATATTGCTTCACAATCATTCTCATACATTTTTCTGAAACATTCTATTGCCTGCTTTAGCACAACATCCCCAAAGGCAAAAACATTTTCTTTCTTTTGTAACCAGCTTCTACTCCAGTTTTTCTTATTTTTTCTTATATACATATATTTAATATATATTTTATATCATTGCTTATTTTTGTATAATTCATGCTTTCTCCTCTCAGGTGTAGTCCCCCAAAAATTCCCACTGCCATTTTACATGTGCACCATCACCATAGTCCCTTGTGCACTTCCCTCCTCTGTTTTGATCCCTAGTTTTTCTACAGACAGTTGGTATTTGACACATGCTGTTTACTGAATATACTCCTACTGGAGAGTGTCCTTGGGCTGTTAGGATTCCATATTTATACACAGGAAATCAACAGAAAATGGAAGAAAATATCTCTGAATGCTTTCCCAAATAGCCTGTGTGGAATTACGTTGTTCTTTTTTTGTGCATGGGTGGTTAAAACCTAGATGGTGACTCATGAAACAATGTCACATTTCACACGTAGGAATGATTATGAATGATTATCCCTGGGCTTTGGTTTGAAAGTTAAACTAAGTTTTGAATGAGTCCTTTCTTTCTCATCACTAAATGACACCTTTCAAAAGAAAATCAAGACTGCCCAATGACCTACAAAGCTATTTCTGACAACCTGAATGTAATCAAGCAGAAGATCAGAGTTAGGTAACTGCATTTCAAATGCAAGTCATCAACATGAAGGACTTACGCAAACTAATTCCTGAAATATTAAAGTCAATTTTTCCATATAAACAATGTGCCTAGATTAAGGATAGCTAACTATTCGTGTCACTAAGATGACCCTTCCTAAAATATTATTTACTTAGATCATTCTTACACTCAGGATTTTCAGTAATTCACCATTACTGAATAAATGAATTCAGATTCCCCTATATGGTTCTCTACTTCTTTCACAACCCAATCTCACTGTGCTATTTACACTGTCTTGCAATACAAATCCTTGGTCCAGCTAAGCTATGCTCTTCAACACTCAGCCATCCTCAAGACACACACAGGGCTGAATACCCAAGATTTTTCACCCTGCATATCCCTCCTCCACCATATAACTGCCATGTTATTGTTCACCAGTCCTTGTGGATGCCATTCAAGTCCACATTCATATGAGACGTTTTCCTTACACCTGATCATCATAATGACCCACTGTCCCTAATAATATTGAGTGTGCAGGCACTTTAACTCTCCACACTGATCAACGTGGGAGGTGGTCTCCAATTACCTATGGGTACCAGTCGCGCAACATGGAATTGTGCCCTACTTTCCATATTTGACAATATTCATACTATTCATCACACCAACAAAGCTTTTCAAAAGCAAGAATAATGACCAGTTCTTCATATTTCCCATATTACCTAGCACTGGGCAGCTTGAGTAGCAAATACTCCATCAACACCAGACTTCAATTACATTTAACAACTGCCTGTCCTTTGGAATGTAACTGTTAAGTGCACCATGCAGATGGGAAATAAGAGGAAATTTTACTTTATTTTTTATTAAAGTTATGTATGTATTTTCTTACATCATTGCTCATTTTGGGACAGTACTTGATTTCCCCCTCAGGTGCAGTCCCCGTAATTCTCCTACCATTGTTAGGGGGAAAAGGATGTCCCAAAGCTATTTCCATATAGGCTTTGTGGACTCCACCCCCACCCCAAGTCAAAGCCAAAGACACTGGGAACTCCAAATCCCATCACCACCAAAGGGAAGGTGGCTGGGACCTGAGGGTTGGGTTAAGCAGCCAGGTGGATAGAAAAGGCAGACACGTGGGCTTTGGGGGACCCCATTTTGGGCTCTCCACCAGCTCGCAGCGTCCGGCCAGCTCTGAGAGTGACTTTGGGTTTCCAGGTCGTCGGATCGGGTAGGACGCATTAAAGACTTTATTTCCCTATTTTCTCCCTGAGTTGTACATTTTCCTTATTTCCTTTCCTCTTGTAAATAAACCTTTTATTAACCTTTTTGTGTGTGTCTGTAGTCGAGTATTCATAAGTCCCTTTAAAGCGCGCGGGTGAGGACCCACAGCCAGGAACCTGTTTAATATCGGGGTTGCTCTATAACACCCTCACAGCAACTGTGATCCATCTCCACCGTCCCTGTGCTCTTCCCTCCACTGTTATCGCTCCTCCCCTGATAAAGCCTCAGAACTATGGTGAGCTTGCAAGTTTGGTCTTTTTACTCATCCAGCAATGTAAATTTTAATTCTCCATAAATAAGTTGTAGCAGATGCAGTTCTGCCCTGACCCGATCTCTTTACTGGACTGGTGCACCCATCACCCATCTCCTGTGAGGGGGCACTGCTAACGGCTTACAGCTGCTCCCTTCTTGGGAGCTGATAAGAGCCAGGCCATCTGTCTGTGCCAGGGAGATGACTCCCCTCATCCCAGAGGTAACACATAACCAATCACTGACAGATGCAGAGGTACAAAAGTCCATTCTCCTCATCTCTGGCCAGGACAGACTCTGTGAGATAATTCACATTCCAAAGACCTTACTGGGACCTGGCAATGTGCCTCCTGAAGCCACACCATTTCTTAGCTACTTCTAAGGTATCATCCAGCTTCCCTGACTCCTTTAACAAGTTTTTCCTATGCTTACTACCTTAATAAATAATTTCAAAAGAATCCTAATCTCAGGCTTAGCTTCTTAGAAACATGACCCATGACACAATATTCATAAACCAGCTAATAAATTGTGGATTATTTTAACTGCTACTGGATAGTAGGAAAACACAGACAAACTCTGTTATCAGGGAATATAAAATCAACAAAAACATCACTGTACTTTCAGACAACCATACAAAAGTTTGATGGCTGTGTGAGATGGAAGTGAGCTCAAATAGTATAGACCCTGTGGCCTCAACCTCTTTGTTCTCTATCTTAAAACAGATAAGGAACACTCTTTGCTTCCAAGGCAACAAACAGTGGTTTAGAACTTCAAAGAGGTCGCCGGGCGTGGTGGCGCGCGCCTGTAGTCCCAGCTACTCGGGAGGCAGAGGCAGGAGGATCACTTGAGTCCAGGAGTTCTGGGCTGCAGTGCGCTATGCCGATCGGGTGTCCGCACTAAGTTCGGCATCAATATGGTGACCTCTCGGGAGCGGGGGACCACCAGGTTGCCTAAGGAGGGGTGAACCGGCCCAGGTCGGAAACGGAGCAGGTCAAAACTCCCGTGCTGATCAGTAGTGGGATCGCGCCTGTGAATAGCCACTGCACTCCAGCCTGGGCAACATAGCGAGACCCTGACTCGCCAAAAAAAAAAAAGAACTTCAAAGAGGTCTGAAGAGTATGTTAAATCTCAGTAAGCAGGGTTGGGAAAACCTCAGAGTAGATTCTGATAAGAAATCACCACCCTGACTCATCCATTTCAATTTCGTAACTTTTTGCAAATCAGAAAGCCCAAGAGGCAAAAAGTCAACTTCTCTTAAGTCAGAAAACTCTTCTTTGGCAGAAAAGGAAGTAAAAGACATGACTCCATAGACTTCGTGCAGGATTTCATGTAATATGTTATTTCTCAAAATGTGCTTTATGGAATACTAGTCACTAGTTCTGTGAGCTATTCCATGTGAAAAAGTTCAAAATAATGCTTATAAATCCCTGTGCTGGAAATTCACAAGGATCCCGAGCATATTAAAAGCTGTGAAAAGGCATGTAATAAAGTGTGATTTACCGGGCCTCCCTGGTGGTGCAGTGGTTGAGTGCTGGGCTGCAAAGCTGCCCGCAGCCCTGGCAGTGCCCCTTCGATCCCAGGATGCCAGCGAGAGTCCCACATGGCGCGCAGACCTCTCCTGCCACCCGCTGCTCCCCTCAGCAGTGTACTTCCTCAGTCTGCCTGTTCTGTTCCCCGCTCTGGCTCTGGTGAATTCTCTCACCTTCCCATGTTTCTGACTGTACCCATTGCTTGTATAAATAAATAAATAAATAAATAAATAAATAAATAAATAAATAAATAAATAAATAAAATCATAAAAAAGTGTGATTTACCAAAATATACTTAATCACAGATATTTCCTCCCTTTTAATATAACACCTACTAACCAACATCCCTAAGAACTGAACATTCATGGCAACTCATGGTACTAAATGCCTCTAGAGGGGCCTCCCCGGTGGCGCAGCGGTTGAGCGCTGGTTGCGAAAGCTGCCTGCAGCCTCTGCAGCCGTTCGATCCCGCTGCTCCCCGGCCACAGAGAGGGTCCCACATGGCGCGCAGACCTCTCCTGCCGGCTGCTCCCTCAGCAGTGTACTTCGGTCTTCTGCTGCTCTGCTCCCCGCTCTGGCTCTGTGAATTCTCTCACCCTCCCACGCTCTGACTGTACCAGTGCTGTATCAAACAAACAACAATAAATAATAAATAAATAAGACATGCCTCTAGAAAATTAAAAAAAAAAAAAATCAATTTAAATGCCTCTAGATAACAAGTCTTCCCACCTACTTGATTGTCCTTGGGAAATGCTAGGTATTGTGAACACTTATCTGTACCACTTGCAAAAAAAAAAAAAAATACAATTCAATTTTATTTTGTTGATAGGAGAACAGAATGTAAGCAACCTGGTTTTAATCCCCCCCAAAAAGGAAGGAAGATGAACTCAAAAGATTCATGGAAGGTCATTAACCACTTGATATTATCCTTAAGAAATATATCAATACTTGGGCACAAATAAAAATTTCCTAAATACTACAGCATCACAAGATAGAAGTTGCAAGAACACTTACAGATATATTTATATTGAGACATTACATCCTACATATTTTCCTCCGAGAGACCAAACTGAAAAGGAGCTACCACTAAGTTATTTTCTTTCACCTATAAATAATAACAATAACAACAATAAATTAAAACCCAGTATATAAGTAAGATGCATTATTCATGTTTAAACATACGTGCAGGTCACTGTGATTTTATCTTGATGTGAATAATAAACACCATCAAACAAAATAGATCATCCCATTAGCCTCTTTCAGCTGACCCCTTAATGTCAATGCTTGAAAAATAGGAACAAACATTCTATTTAATCACTATTACAAGGAGGCCAAGCATAACTGCTACTACAATGTTAGTCTGGTTGTGGGAAAAGGAACTGAAGTCTGTGAAACTTAAGACAAGTTCTTTTGTTTTGAAACCATAAAGGGTTTCAACCACAGAAGGACTTTTTCTGATGCACTGTGAGCATACCAGACAAGGCTGCAATGGGAAAAAGAAAGGAATAGAAGAATATTATCAATTTTTATGAAACATTTGTATCAGTGGTACCAGTATTAGTGCCACAAATTTTTACTACACACAAATAGAAGACATTAGATTTTTTTAATTCAATTTTTTGAGTATATAGCATGCTTAGCCATGTACAAAGTGATATGGAATTCTTTTTAAATAAACATATAGCAAAAAATAGTCAAATCTAAGTAAAATGACATTTCAGAAACACATCAAACAACTAGAAAATAAGTTACATGATCTATATGGGGCATATAATAAGACATCAATTTTGCCATACAGGATGGAGCCAAGTTCTAGAAACTTAAATAACAAGGTTTAACTTCCTTGCCTACATAATCAGCTTCTAGAATACATTTTTTTAACCTGAAAATATTTGTACAAAGAAAATGATAATTCTCAAAAATACCAGCTTATTGAAATATCTAAACAGCTTTGAGAAAATCATTTACCTTCTCTGTTTCTCAGACTTAATGATTATTACAGAGATTATTGGATCAGTGTTCAGTCAAAACCCAAGGTCATATTATAATTCACTGCCTCAATACAAAAAACTATAGAGTTAAGAGCTGATTTTTAGGCTTTTGGAAAGTAAAATTATAGAATGAGGGAGTTAGATTAGGCTAATGTGACTTATGTTCAATCTAGAAACATGCTTTTTTTTATTTGGAAAGAAGACATAAACATTGTCAGGGATTGATTTTCCACCTAATTTCTCATTTCTAGGGCCAAATACAAGGTCCCTGTAAGAATGAGACTAAAGGCAGACTCATATTTCATCTTACAAAAAAAGATAAGAACCAGACAACACAAGTTTGAAAAGGAGGAAAGCAAAAACACCAAAAGAAGATACTGGGTTGGGTGACAAGAATGGGAGCAAAAACTACCTTGGGCCATTTCAGTTTTGATTTCAAACCCAACTAAACTCAAAAACATAGATAAGATAAAAATGAGAATGCTCAAGGCTCTATTACCATGTATATTGTAGATCTAACAAAAAGTGTTACTAATCAGCATGTAATTCAGCCAAATACTTGTATTATTTGTTTTTTTATTCATCAACACTTTCTGTTATGTGTTTGCGTATATCAGCAGCTATAAATGAGAATAACAACTCTCAGGGATGACTGGCAAATCACCTGTTTGCATGAAATACATTTATCACTGATTTCCTCTTATTTCCCCCACACAGCTTTGTGGCTATCTCTCTGATATTCAGTGGTGGGAGTTCCAGGAATGTAAATTGACTTTAGTATTATTATGTTTATAAAACATCCTTCAAAACCAAACAAGCAATTTCTCAATGATTTGTTATAATAAATGATTCACCACTTTAAATAGTAAGGAGGTAACCAAACACAACAGGTACCAACATCAAAAAACTTTATAGAAGAGCTTTTCAGTAAAAAATGAATGACATGCAGGAGTGACATGACAAAAGAGCAGAAGAAAATAGATGTATAATTTTTACACCAATATAAGAGCACTTCTATGTGAATCCATGTATAACTACTTAACAGCTGGGCTTGGCATTAGGGACCAATCAGGATGTATTCTAGGTCCACTATTAAGGTCTAGAGACAATACCTCTATACATAAGTTGCTATCCCCAAACAAGAGGTTCCTTCATTGGGGACAGCAAAGCAGACTCAGAGGTTCAAACACAAAGATTTATGTATGATGAATGAAGAAATCCAAATTCATCACCAAGACCCACCCATCAACCAACCAAGAAATAATATACTTGTATAATATTAACAAGGGAGCGGAAACCATTTCCAAAAGGAAGCACACAGCGTTATTCTTCACTTAATACATTTCTTCCCATTTTTAATAGATTTGGCCCTCCCATTATCAGCCTATCCCCACCAGACAAGCCAAGTCCCCAAGTTAACCAAAAACCCCAACCAACTTATTATCCTTTTTTCCCCAAAAGATTTTATTTATTCATGCATACAAAGGTGGGGTGTAAACCAGAAGTGCAGGGAATGAGAGGATTCATCAGACACAGAGTGAGGAGTAGAACAGGCAGATCCACTGAAATACACTGCTGAGGTGAGCAGCGGATAAGACAGGAGAGTTCTACTGAGCCATGTGGGTCAGCAGTGGCTGCCTATAGCTTCATAGTGCTGATACTTAACCCTTTGCATCACCAGGGAGACCCCCCAACTTACAATCCTTTTTACCAATAGAAAGTCCTGACACTACAACTATCCTGAATTGTCCTCAACTCATTCTTGCAATATCTTGGCAAAACAAGCCTCTGATCAAGTTTCTCCTAGAACCAGTCTCCTCTGTGGCTCTGTCTCCGATGATAGTGGCTTCTGGGCACACCATATGTATCCCAGCTGTTTCTCATTAACCCAGCCATTCAGACTCTGAAGGATGACTAATAAGGCTTTTTTTTTTTTTTGTGGGGGAGGCAAATAATTTTACACAAAATTTAGACTTAATTTCCTAAAATGATTATAATTTCAACATGAAATTTCTTTGTGTTTCCCCCCAAATTACTTTCACCATTCAAAACTGAATATCACATATGCAGCATGTTAAAATAGAAGTGGGCCTCCCTGGTGGCCTAGGGGTTATGTCTCAGGTGCTAACACCTCGATGACCTGAGTTCGCTCCCTGGCAAGGGAGCTAACCCACATATGAGTAGCAGACCTCTCCTGTCTTGCCCGCTGCTCCCTCAGCAATGTATTTCAGTAGATCTGCCTGTTCACTTGACTCTGTCTCTCTGGTGAATCCTCTGATTCCCCCACCACCACCATCACTGGCTGACACCCCAGTACTTTTATGCAAAAATAAATAAAAATTTGAAAAATAAAATATGAGTAAAAAAGTTAAATGATAATGGACAAGGCACAGAAATGACAGAAAAAATATACAGGAGTAATCGTACAATTGTAAAGACTATATATGTTCTAGTCTGTATATAAATTACCTTTCTTAAAATTCTAATTTCATATATTAAAAGTCCCAGAATGGGGCCTCCCCGGTGGCGCAGCGGTTGAGCGCCAGGTTGCGAGGCTGCCCGCAGCCTCTGCAGCGCAGGTTTGATCCCCGGCTGCTCCCCGGCCACCTGCGCTTCCGACTGTACCCAGTGCTTGTATAAATAAATAAATAAAAATAATAAATTTAAAAAAAGTCCCAAAATGTAACATTTCTGTATTATTCAAAAGAATTCAAATGGTGTAAGATGAAACTGTCAGAGGAGCCTCGCCAAAATCAGCTCTTTCAACTGACATTGAATTCACGCATACAAAGAGATGCATCTTTAAAAACAATGAAATCCAAGTGAGGCCCAAGACAGCAAAAGAGAAATCAGATTGTGATGAAAATGAATTGTGCCTCTGTGTTTAAGGAAAGGATAGATAAGACTGTTCATATTTTAGTGAACCTCAAGAAGAAATTCTTCCATTAGAATTCATTTCAGGGCCTCCCTGGTGGCGCAAGGGGTTAAGCACTGCACTATGAAGCAATCCACAGCCACTGCAGCACGAGTTTGATTTCCGGCCAGCCAGGGAGCAACCCACATGGCGCAGTAGACCTCTCCTGTCTCGCCCGCTGCTCCCCTCCCCTCAGCAGTGTATTTCAGTCTGCCTGTTCTGTTCCCCACTCTGTCTCTGGTGGGTCCTCTCACCCACTGCATCTCTGGCCTGTCCAGCTCTTGTATGCATAAATAAATCTTTTTTAAAAAATGAGAAAAAAAAATAATTCATTTCAAACTCAAGCGTTCCAGTTTGAGGTTGCACTACAGTCAGAACACCAAAAGAAATAGCCAGGACAGCGGAGAAAGCAGCCAATCCCATACATGCAATTCTCAAAAGAAATTTTGGCAACTCCGTGGAATATGCTTCTTTTTTTAATCTTCCTACATAGACATACCAATAACATAGTATCCAGTTTAAGAGAAAAAACAAAGTGAAAGGAGACAAAAGGAAACATTCCACAATGAACAATTAGGATTTGAAATACCAGATTTAGCTACCTTTTCGTAGTATTTTTTTCAAAATATCACAGATTAATATAAAGCAAAGGAAGTTGGATAGACATGTTTAATGTTTTAGAAATCACTCAAATACACTTATCCTCAAACCCCGTTAGTCTGGTAGGAATTAATTTCTGTTGGTTTTTAAATTAGTGTAACACTGCATTTCTCTACCAGTATAAAGCTAAAGATGTGAAAGATGAGGTCCACTTGCTAATGTATTATTTAGACATTTCAAATAGTGAACATAGCACAAAGATTTCTATACAGGCATTCAGGGGAAGAGATATAACTCCTGAAGGAAAAATGAAAAACTGATCTCTTTGGAATTCATACCCAATTGCAAATCAATATCATGTTTACAAAAAGCTACTCTTCTGTGGGTTTGAGTTACATATAGACAGAATATTAAGAAGATATCATGGAATAAAGATAATTTTTAACATATGAATAGTGAAAAAGGATATTATAATTAGATGGCACATGAAGAAAGATACCTGCAGTGGATTTTGATGCAATTGTTTAAACCTTTGATGAACTCCAAAGTAAGTTCCATTAATTCCAATGGAAGAATCCTAATCAAGGTCAGTAAATGAGATAAAGGACAGGAATACAGGTATAATTTTTAAGAATCAGTGATAATGATAGCTAGAATTCATTTAATTTAAAAATCTTCCATTAAGATATAGTATGTGGCAGTATAATTTTGAAACTAAGAATAAATTCTGCTATTGGATTACATAAGTGTGATTTCCTGCTTCACTACATGTCAGTTGTCTGGTCTTGGAAAAGTTACTAAACCTCTCTATGCCTTTGTTTCTTTATCTGTGAAGTAGGGATAATGGTATTCTACCTATACGGGTATTTTGAGAATTAAAGAATTGACTGTGCACAAAGGAATTAGAATAGATTGTGACACATAATGAGCACTCAATAATAGTTAAGTAGCTAGTTGTAAAATATTGTGTTAACTAAGAATCTTCAAATTTTATTATTTGAATAGAAATCTCCACTTTTAGAAAAATAATTCTTCAAAAAGTTATTCCTGCAAAAAAGGCTATTAGTTGAACCACATGGCATAATGAAACACATCCACCAATAGCTTATCTTAATTGCATACAGACTTCCTAAGAAATATGGTAAATTTTTAAAATAATTATCTCCAGAATCTGTAAAAATTGTTTCATAATTTGCCTAGAAAAGTTACTGCAAGTAGCTAGTGAAATAAAGAAATGAGTTGGCTAAAAATAAGTTGACATACTACTTCATCCTTCATCTGCATTGGTATTTTATGGGATATAAACAAGGTGATCTGAATAGTGTTATTGTAGGAGAAAACTTCATACTCATTATGAGCAACTATCACATATTAGAAAAAAAAGCCCTACAAAAGGACCTAGAGATACAAATATATTAGACACACTTCCTTTTGAAAAGGAAAACAAGGATGTGGAGAAAAAATGCATACCTACATAAACATACTATATATTTGCCATGTGCAGTGGAGAGCTAATGAAATTGAAGTTATTACAAGTGTTCTCATTATTACCAAGGAATTGGCTTTTTCCTTATTCCCTCTTTATTACACATCTATTAATAGCCTTGACCAATTCGATATTAGGACTTAAGATTCAGAGATTACGTAAATTAACCATGGGCACCTAAATAATAGAAGAGCTGGTATATGGTCTCTGACTCTGTATATAACATTATTGATGTCCTGAATGTTAACAATAAGGATAAAAGTAATGGCTAAATTTTCTTGGGGAAAGTTATCCGGAAAATGTATGATAAATGCACCTAAAACTTATACAATTCTCTTAGTGCCACAAGACTGCAGTGTCACTGATTTATTGTCCAGTGAAAACAAGAGCACACACATACATCTTGAGTAAAAATACTGTTGTTGTCCCCTAGAGAGACAGTGACAGGGAGGTCATGACACAATATGATTAACAGATACCATGCACATGCGTTAGTGATATATCTTCTTAACATTGGACTTCCTCTTTTCTCTTCATGTTTTGGGAAAGGCAGGTGGTAACTGTTGATTTGTACTTACCTGTAGGTCTAAGGTGACTCATCAAGAAGTAGCTGAACACAATGTACCTCTGAATATGTCCCACTAGCCTTTTCCAAATGTGTGTCCCCTCATTGTAGTACCCTGTCACATTCAGTGGTTTCTATTCACCCCAAGGAATTAGCCTAACTGTTGAACAGCCCCTAAATAGAGAGTATCCTTCATCATTTGGGGATCAGGAGAAAGAATGAGTTTACTTCAGGTAATGAAAAGAACACAGGGAACTCAAAAAAGGAAGACTTGATTTGAATCTCATCTCTACTCTTAACTAGCAGGAATGACCACAGACAGGTTAACTTCTCTGAGCTTCAGTTTTCACATCTATAGACCAGGAATAATGATGTTTGACCCATAGCATTGTCACAAGGAGTGAACAAAATGCTGTGTCTATAATAACTGTCCATATCTAAGTACTCTAACGGAACTGATTCACTTTCCCATCTTCTATATGGCTAGACCAAGTGATGGCAGGTCATTTTATTCATATGGAGCTAGATTTCAGAGCACGACTTCACCCAAACTTCCCCCAAAAGTCTATTCATTATTATGTTACATTATAATCTTTCTAATGAATTGCACATTGAAAAGAAACAGCAAAGTACATCTTACCAATTGGACAAAGGTCAAATCAAATTATTTCCTAGATAACAAAAAGTTTCACCACCAAATAAACAAATATTCCTTCTTCTAATCACCGCTATATTTTTGCTCAGTTCTAGATATTTGGTTTCTCTGCAAGAAATTTACAAGTTGTCATATTAATTGTTTTCAGAAGAGACATAATACAACTGGTGATCTGAATACATAAGAATTGAAGACAAATTAATTGGGAAACTTGGGACCTTGTTAAGATGAGTTTGTGTGGTAATTTCTTTTTTGACTTTTGACCAGAAAATTTTTGTCACTAATACTTTTTACTTATGGGCTATTATTTGCTCTAAAAATAAGGGAAGTAATTACCTGTAAAAAGAAGAAAATAAATGGAACATAAATGTCCTTGAGAATATCAGTATTAACAAAATATGCCAGTGATCATATTAAGTTGCTTTTACATAAGCTATGTTATCTCTCATTTAATCCCCACAAAAGGTAAATTCGTCTTATTTTACAAAGGCAGAAACTATAATTCAAAGAATCTGAGATGTGTGGTCATAGATATTTAGTAGGTTTCCAATAGTGTCAGAATTTAAATACAGAAATTCAAACAACATGCTGAGTATCCTTCATATTCCACCCTAACTTCAATGAAAATCACTTGCGTCATAGCAGGTTAGAAGATATATGATTATCTGTCTCTCAATGCTGGTTCTGGGGGGAAATCACAGTATAATGTGGAGGGAAGGAGCAAAAAAACTAGTGTTCCAGGACAAGGATGAGGTCAAGGACCAGGGATCAGAAGGCATACCTGACTCAGCATTTGAGACAAGTGAGAAAATGAAATCAGGCAAGCACACACAAGGACAAAACATATAAAGACAAAGCACGACAGACCTGACAAAGCAAAGATATGGGGAGCAGAAAAGGCCTAAACTAGAGATGAAAGCAAATAAGGATCCAGAAATTCATAGAAACCAAAGGGCCAGGTTCATTAGTCAAGTGAACAGACACACATGGTAGCGATAACAAGGCCTGTTCAGAATCGATACAACCCATTTCCTAATCAGATAGCTTCCTATAAGCTGTAACCAGGAAAGAGACAGTTTGGGAGTAGTCTAATAAGTATGTCTCTCTCTAATACTGATCTTAAATGATCAGTTGAAAGTTTTCAAGTTTGATTACATTTTTCATAGCAATACCAATCAAACTCTTCATCTTCAGAACAAAGGGTGAAAAGTTGATCAATATTTAGACTTCTACTCATTACATAAAAATCACTTTGGGGGAAAATTTTTTAAAAGAGTGAAATATGTTCTTATAAAACAGAAAATTTACCCAAAGGTCACAGAAACATCACCCAAAGGACACAGAAACATCAATTCCAAAGAACACCTGCACCCCTATGTTTATAGCAGCACTATTTACAATAGCTAAGCTTTGGAAACAACCCAAATGCCCAAAAATAGATGACTGGATCAAGAAGATGTGGTACATATATACCATGGAATATTACTCAGCATTCAAAAAAGATAAACACATGCAATTTGCAGCAACATGGATGGCGCTGGAAGGGATCATGCTCAGCGAAATAAGCCAAAAAGAAAAGGAAAAATACCGGATGGTCTCACTCATAGCAGGAATCTAGAAAACTTAAATAAGGGACCAGGAAAATGAATAACTATAAGAAAGTGAAAATCAAAATCAACAAAAAACTATGAACCAGAGACACTTTTTGGGGGGTGGGGGGGCGGGAGGGGAAGGATTGGGGTCAGAATGGGGCGTTTGCAATTGTATGGGGGAATATAAAAATAAAATTTATTATAAAAAAAATAAAATAAAAAATAAAGGTAAAAAAAATAAAAATAAAAATAAAAATAAAAAAAAAATAAAACAGGAAATTTTGTAAAACATTTTTGAAAAATCATAAAACTAAAATACACAGGAATAAATAGGCAAAAAAAAACACACACCAATGTTACCTCAATATAGAAAAGCAACGTTTTATGATTTTTTGGGGAAAAAAATCAGCTCTCAGCAAAAGGGACTTGTTTCTAATGGCCAAAAGCCTCCACCACCTCGCAGTATTGCAATCACAGACAATGAAACCACACAAACAACCTTAATCACAAGGTACTTAATGGCATAACCTCATCTTATGGAAGCACATTTTGCTGAGGTGAATATAATGACTGGGCACACTTCACTCTCTCCTGATGTGATAGGAACAAAGTGCACAGTGAGAGTTTGGGCTCCCTATCCATGGATATGTTGGTTCGGGCATCTCAACAACATAAAATGTGCCCATTTCTCAGAGCCACTTCTTTGAAGTACATTTGATAAAATAAAAATAACATTTTTTTGCATTAATGTCATAATCAAATAAATCCCCCACCCTCCCCTGATGTAAAAAAAAAAAATCAGCAAGATTATGTGGATCAACTTAATCAAATGCTTTAATATCTTGGAAAAATATTTTGGTTTGCCTTTCCTTAGGATAGCACATACTAAATGCCAACTCCTCACCAAACCCTTCATCCCAATGAGGTCTTGGGTTCTAAGTATGCTTATACTGTGTTTTACACATGCAAGCCATCATGGCTCTTCAGTTAATAATAAGAACAACACAGATCACTGCAACTAGTACTTAACTGAGACCTTGCTATATATGTCAGGCATTGAGCTATCCACTTTACCTCATCAAAATGAAGGATGTGTTCCTGCTCCTGTCAAAGGCTGACACCTCTATTTGTACTGGTTCCCATCCCCTCCTGTTTTATTTTTCTTGATTTCTTCTTCTAAAATGGATCATCTCCACTGGCATAAAAACATGTGCTAGAATTTTCTGTATTTTCAAAAAGAGTTCCTTCCCTGATGACATATCCAGTTGCCATCCCAATTATCCATGCCTCATCATAACCAAACTTCTCAAAAAAATAATTTTAAACACAAAATCTGACAAGTTTAGGTGTAAAGATTTAAGGGGTTTCCCAAAATATTTCTGCCCACCCCAAATGTATATTTGCTGGGCCTGACTTTTTTAATTGCTAAGTCAAAATATTGTATCACATGAGTAGAGAAAATGAAAAGCTTAGGAACCCACCAACGGGATGGGGAAGGGAAAGTAGGGACCGAAAATGAAGCAGCAGGATATGAAACAGAGGATGAAAGAGACATTAAACCATTAGTTTTAAGATTAGAAATCAAAGTATAAGAACATTTGTTAAATTCCTTTTGTTGACTTTATCTTATACCATATTGTAAGTCACAGAGCTCACCAGTACTTTTACTCTGAAACATACATTCAAAACAAAATATAGGGCTTCCCTGGTGGCGCAGGTGGTTGAGCGCAGCACTGTGAAGCTGTCCACAGCCTCTGCAGTGCCAGTTCCACCCCTGCTGGCCTCGGAGCAACCCACATGGCGAGCAGACCTATCCTGTCTCACCCACTGCTCCCCTCAACAGTGTATTTCGTCAGTCTGCCTGTTCTGTTCCCCACTCTGTCTCACCCTCCCGTGTATCTGGCCTGTACCCTGGCTCTTGTATAAATAAAGTAAATATTTAGGGAAAAAAAAAAGAAAAGAAAAGAAAATATATTCCTAAACATTAGAAATCAAAATAAAATTATTTATAAATAGAATCATTAGGCTCTTACATGAAGGTCTGATAAAATTTACATTTTCTAAATACTTAGAAGGATATCTCACCTTAAATGTTTCCTGCCCCATGTGTCTACTATCATCTATATGACTTTCATTCAAGTTTATCCACAAAGGTTTAGTTGGTTCTTTGGAAATGCAAGGGAATTACAAGCCAAGAAGCTGGAAATGGAAAAGAAATGGACTCTACTCTAGAGTCTCTAGAAAGAAATGCAGCCTGCCCACACTGTGTTTCTTTCAATCTCAGCTGAGACTCATTGTGAACTTCAGGTTTCCAGAACTGAAAGATAACAAATTGTGTTGTTTTAAGCCAGGTTTGTTAATCTGAGTTTGTTGTAATTTGTTACAATAATAGAAAATGAATATATCCCTTTTTCCATTTCTTCATCTTTTTCTCCACTATGACATCATGTCATGTTTTAAGTAACAATATCAGTAACTCAGTCCCTCATCTTGGTTTCCAAAGTACAAGTTGCTATTAAAGAGATGGCTTTATTTTCATACAATGCTCCTCCCTGAGCTCTTGACCTATAATCTTAACTACCTCAAGATCTGATGGAATTCATTTATAGCTTCAAGAGACATCTGTTCCTTTCATTTACATCATAGTCCAACTTCCTTATATTGTTGTCTTTCCCTTGTCCCCCCTTCCTCCTGGGCTGTTTCAGAGGGTATAAGGATAAAAGAGGAATACATTCCCCCATTAACAACATTACTTGGCTTATACTCTCCCCGATGTTGAGACAGGAGAAAGCCATCTTTGTATAATGAATATTTTCACACAAAGGAGGCAGGGTCTGAAGTGAAGTTGTGGATTTTTCATCTAAATCCATGCCTTCATACTGACTTACAAATAGAAAGACAATAGTGGGGAAGTGATAATGTGGTAATTCTCATGAAAAATTGATTGTTCTCAAGCAGTGGAAGGAAGGCAGGTAATAATTCAAAGGCCTTTCTTTAAATGAAGTCTAAGGCAGGTCTGGTTAATTCAACTAAGTATCCATTGAATGGCTACTTTGTGGGCCTCCTATTTTGCTTAACTTTTAAGGGTGATACAAAATAAGGAGAGTCATAGTCCCTTCCACCTAAGAGTTTGAAATCCTGTCAGGGAAATAAGAAATGGATATGAAATCATTAGAAACCCAAGGCAATATATGATTGAAGCAAAATCCCATGATTCTTATTCAAAGTACAATTAGTTCAGAGAAACATAAGATCAATGAAGGTCAGAGTAGGTAGAGAAAGCTTCTTAAGTAGGTACCAAATGAAAAAGCCACTTTTTTTTTTTTTAAATAACCACTGACTTCATCCATTCAACATAAGTACTATTTGTGAAAGGAGATGAAGATGCCTTGAAGGTTCATTCCTGGGTCAGGCCTAACCCATCTGCATGCAGCTCTGCTTCCCTGCTATTGAGAGCAGAGTCCTTATCCCTGGTATTCATGCTCAGAGACACAGCTTGAATAATTGACAAAAAATGATGGAAAAGATGGAGAGAGGCAGTAGGGGAAAAATAGGGCAAGGCTAGAAAAAAATAAATAAAGCAAGGCTAGAAAAAGAGAGGAAAACGGAAGTGGTATCCACCAACCGTCAAAATGACAATTATAGGCGGCTCGTCAAAGCTTACAACAGCTTTGAGGAGAAGACAGCTGTGAGAACTAAGCCAAACATCACCCACAAATACTGCTTCATTGGCATGAAGACACAGCTGTGGCTTCCTCTCTCTCTCTTTCTTCTCTCTCTCTCTCTCTCTCACTTTTGCCAACCCCGGGTGTAAGGGCATCCTCGAAAGATGTTTTACAGATGGCTGGCAGCAGAAGTCACTGATATTGGACTCTGTTTTCCAAACCAGTCTTGTCATAACTAAGATAATAATGACAAGAAGCTGATTCTTATCCTATCATAACAGGACTGATAAAGTGACCACATTGTGGGTGGCAGCCTGTAATTTCAGGGAGGTATACAATGCACGGACCCGAAGTATCTGGCATATATTAGACATTCAATATATGTTTGTTGAGGGAAAGTTTAATGGAGTGATTGTGGACAACCTATGTAACAGAACCCGAACTGTCCAGTATAATGACTCTGACACTCATGTGCTTACCTTTAATGGGCATTCAACAGAACAATGGACCTACAAAGAATATCCTTAACCTTGTGGCCCCTGCCTATCTCCTCAGACTCACCTGATACCAAGCCCCCACTTATTCACATGTTCCAATGTCCTTCTTGTTAATGCTCAGGGATTCCCTACTTCTTCCCATCCTAGGACCACTGCATCTGCTTCTTCTCTCCATTGTTTCTTCTCACCTCACCACCACAGACTAACTCCCACTCATCCTTAAGGTCCCTGGATAAACCCTACCCCCTCAGAAAGGATTTTCAAATCTCTGATCTGAGACCAAATATTAAAATACCAAACACTATGTCATTTACACATGCATGCCATATAGGATACCCGTGGATGTCAGAAATAACCTGGTCTTCTTAGAGTACATCCTTATGTATCACTGTCATACTTGGAAGAATAAGCTGAACACAGCATGAATCATTTTCTCCTCATTTGTTACTTTACAGTCCAGGAATCAACACCTTCCCTCCCTACACGTCTCATTTCCTCCCAAGGCAGAATATTTCCACCACCACACCACCAATCTCTTGTCTGTATCCTGACCCCATTCAACACTCAGAAAAATGAACCTGCTGAAGGGATGGAAAAATAACTAAAAGCCCAGATAAGTCTTGGGCAGTGATTATAATTTAGTTTTTATCCTCCAGTCTCTTCCAAAAACAAATGATCCTATGCATCACCTACTATCAGATTCTAACCCAAGTACCCTCCCCACTGGCATGGTTTCATAAAACAGAAATTACCAAAAATAGTAGCATAAATGGTGCTGGTTTTTTTTTTAAGGCAACAACAACAAAAAAAAAAACCTAGCACAGTCATATTTTCCTGCATTGTCCAGTAAGATCTCACTAGCAAACCCGTGGCAATACTGTCACTGTGCTCATAGTAGGAATGACAGCATGGTCTTCAGGAACATCACAGAGTCTAGCGCTCTCCTTTTGCTGTCTATAGGTCAACTGCTATTTTTATGTCCAAATCGAAGTGCAATAAGAAATGCTAATACATCATAAGTAAATCCCTATTTTTGTGACATTAACAGAAATACTGATATGCTCATATTATAAACACTGATAGTATTAAGGCCCACTATCAGACCATGAATAAGGTCTGCAGGGGTATAGGATCACAGACTGAAAACTACTGAATTTAATGTGTTTTTTCATTCTGGATTCCAGCTTCAGAGGATATTGTTTGATGAGGAGTAAGGTTACCTCCTGAAATGAAGTTCAAAGCCCTTTAGTGCATTTCAAGCTTCTCAGCAGCCATTTGCATTGTCCTTTCTGCCATAGAGGGATACTCTGCATTTTTCCTCCCCAAACTAATTAACGTATGGGAGATAAGAGACATTTCTTATTAGCACAATAGCAGAACTGATAGCAAAGGGGGGCAGTAAGACACCAAGCTTGTATCTAAGCACTTGGCTCAGGTTCCTGCCATAAATGGCACCATGCTCAGTTATCAGATCCTTCACTGCCTGTCTACTCCTCATTTAACACTGTAACTAGAGAGAGCAAACCTCCTATGAACACCTACCCAAGGTCATCCTGCTTCCCTTAGTCCACCCCCCATAGGGGTCAGACACTGCTCTTTTCTATCACTACTAAAAATTCAGTGATACCCCAGATTTCATGTTAGTGGACTTAGATAAAAGCATTTTTACCCCTTATCTCCAAAACTAACTGCCTCCCCTGTGTTCTCCATTTTGCTGTCCATTTACCCCCCAGTCTTTGCTGCCTCTATCATCTAGTACAGCCTTACCAGATCTTTTGCCACTGCGTCACAAATATGTGTTGCCTCTTATCCTCCTGTCTGCCCTGGGCACTGCCCCCCAAAAAAGGAAATAAAAAATAACATCTTTGACTTGATTCTGTTGCCATTTTAGGGACTAATTATTTTTCTTCTTCCATTTAATGCCAAACTTGTAAAAAAAAAAAATTATCTCATCTTCATTTTCTCCTCCGCCCTTTCCCCTTAATCTCTATCTTTTAGCTTGCAAAATCACCAAAACACTGCAATTACTCTCTCAAAGGTCACATATGACCTGCTTTTTTCAATGTTTATTCTTGAAATCTGTAGTTTTCCTTGAGGTTGGCCACCCCTCTGCTCATCCTTGTTTTTTGTTTGTTTTGTTAATGATCCAACTCTGGTTTTCTTTCGAGGTTTCTAACCAGTTATTACCTCTCTCCCCACTGATTCTGTTTATCATCCTTGCAGGTACGCATTACATAAAGTCCTGTCTTAAGTCCTCTGTTCTTTTTGATTCTAGCATTTTTCTCCTGAGGATAGGGAAAATTTGATATGAAGCTAAAAAGACAAATGCAAATGCTTATAAGACAAAGAAGGCAAAGTAAGCAAGTGAATAAAAAGATTGATGGGTGTAAGGTACAGTAAAGCAGAAATAGATGCTGGGAATAAAGCATAGAATCAGCCATGTTTCAAAGGGGTTAATGCTATTCAGCCCCAGCCAATACATGCCATATATGTAAGTAGGACAAATTTGACAGCTCTTCCAATTTTTTTCAACAGAAACCTGAAGTCTGGACTTTTCTGTCAACTCTCTAGATTGATTCCATTTTTTTTAATGATGCAGACAGTAGCAGTTAGGATTAGCTAGGTGATGCTGCCTTTATACACATGACCTCATAATGTTAACTTCCAACAAAAGTTTGTTCCTTACATTACAATTCCCTAAAAGTTTATCTATGTCTCTGTTTCACATCATGTTCAGTTGAGAGTCAGTTTTGATAAAGCTAATTCTGTCTGGAATATTAGAGACCTCATGGCAAAATAAAAATAAAACCTGGTGAGTCATGCACTTAAACTATATATTTAAATCATGCTTTAAAGTTACTGTCAGAAATACTGCATATCACCTCTGCTCAAATTTCTTTGGCCAAAGCAAGTTGCAAGGTCAAGGTTGACTTCAATAACAAAGGGAAGTATAATCCTTTCCCAGACAGAGGCATCAATTATTTGTGAACAATAACACAGCCAGCTGCAGTGGTCAAACACAACTATCAGTGGTTCATTATCAGTTTGCAACATTAAAAGTTCAGGAAAGAGGTGGGAACAGGATGGGAAATCTGATGTCATCACCATTCATGAACTATGGGGTTCTGGTAAGTTCCCTAACCTATTGGTCTCTTCTGTAAAATGAAGGACTCTGTGCCATGAGGGACACACAATACTGTGTTTGAACAGCTCTGTGAAGACAGAAGACAACTGATATTGAACCTTCAGAATTGTTCTCACCCATGTCCAATCTTACATATTCTGAAAAACTACTGCACATTTCTATTTAGATACCTAACTGCAAGCATGCAACAAATCCTAATTTCAACTGCTTTTCAGACCAACACTGATGTTCTCATTTGTCAATGGTTCCCCTATCAAAACAATGCAGTCAATACATAGGGACTCATCTATATCTTCTGTTTCCTCTCGCCCCACATCCACAATCAGTCAATCAACAATCTCTGAAAATATTGTACTTTTTTCATCCATTCCAACCTTTTTCCAGTCCAATGGCATCAGGAATACCCATGCCCCTTATCTACTTTTTTTTAAAGATTTATTTATTTATTTATACAAGTACTGGGGTACAGTCAGAAGCGCGGGAGGGTGAGAGAATTCACCAGAGCCAGAGCGGAAAGCAGAACAAGCAGACTGACAAAGTACACTGTTAAGGGAAGCAGCAGGCAGCAGGAGAGGTCTGCATACCATGTGGGACCCTCGCCGGCATCCAGGGATAGAACAGGGGCTGCAGAGTCTGCGGGCAGCTTCGCAACCCAGCACTCAACCAATGCACCACCAGTGAGGCCCGCCCCTTACCTACTCTGAACTGAATAGCTAACCTGCCTTACACTCTTGGCTGTTGACACTCCTGTATTAGAAGCTTTACAGCTATGTTGAGACATGTTTACACCATCCACATTAACTCCCACAACTTTTACCTTTTCAATAACTACTCAGTGACTTCAGGGGAATATTGATACTCCCTCACCAATCAATCAGGTTGTCTTCAGCAACTGATGACATCAATCAAAGCTTTTTCATTTTCCTCAGTCTAAGTATCCCCATTCGTGAAATGGCTAAACCAATAGCTTATGCTACCTCTTTCAGAGGGTTGTGAGAATTATATGAAAAATTGATATATAAAATATAACCATACAGTGTAAACTACTGCTTAAGCACCCCAGAGCGAATACCACTACCAAAACAAATATTGGATTGTCAAAAACGTCATGACATATTTTTTCTATGTGTTTCCAGCAAAAAATGCGTTATGATTTTTCCAACAAGCCAATAAAGTGATGGAGTGTTATATAATCAAAACAAAGTTTCAGGACTGATTTTTCCTAAAGAAAACCATCTAATGGTTTATTTGTATGATCAGAGGTTGAAATAATTAACCTGTCTCAAAGGTTTTACAACTCTGAGGTTTTACTGGTAACCATAACCACTTCCCATATTAAAAAAATAGGGTAAAATTAATTCAGTTATGGAAATGAAAGCATTGCCAGGCAATGAATATCATAGGTTCTGGAATCAGCCAAAATGGGTCCAAATCATGAGTATCTCACTTAATAACTCTGTAAACCTAAACTAATTAACTTATAAGTGCTATTATCATCTAAAATTTATTTTATTCAAAAACAGAAAAAAATGGAAGAAAGCCAAATATTCCTCTTTAACATTGTTGCTAAACTAGGATAAAGAGCTTGATGGGGCCTCCCTGGTGGGCAAGGGGTTAAGCACCTCACTATGAAGCAATCCACAGCCTGGCTCTGCAGCACAAGTTCGACCCCCGGGCGGCCAGGGAGAAACCCATATGGTGAGGCAAACATCTCCTGTCTCGCCCACTGCTCTGCTCAGCAGTGTATTTCAGTCAGTCAGTCTGCCTGTTCTGTTCCCCACTCTGTCTCTGGTGGATCCCCTCACCCCTCACATCTCTGGCCTGTACCCCAGCTCTTGTATGCATAAATAAATAAATCTTTAAAACAAAAAGTTTGATGTATGGTCAAAGAGCTCCAAGACATGCTAATGTGTGAAGGAGAAACAAATCAATACAGATAGTGGGTTCCTACTTTTGTCTATTTGTTTATTTGTTTCAGGATGGAGGAGAGCTAGAAGAACACATAGGGAAGAAAGAATGTTCTTATTGGTGGCCTTTTATTATCGAAACAAAAAAAATCAAATATTTGGGAATAAATCTAACAAAAGAGGTAAAGGACCTATACAAAGAAAACTATAAAACACTGTTAAAAGAAATAGAAGAAGACACAAAGAAATGGAAAGACATCCCCTGCTCATGGATTGGAAGAATAAACATTATTAAAATGGCCATCCTCCTCCCCGGTGGCGCAGCGGTTGAGCGCTGGGTTGCGAAGCTGCCCGCGGCCTCTGCGGCACCGGTTCGATCCCCGGCTGCTCCCCGGCCACTGGAGGAGGGTCCCACATGGCGCGCAGACCTCTCCTGCCGCCCGCTGCTCCCCTCAGCAGTGTACTTCGGTCCTTCTGTCTGCTCTGCTCCCCGCTCTGGCTCTGGTGAATTCTCTCACCCTCCTGCGCTTCTGACTGTACCCAGTGCATGTATAAACAAAACAAACAAACAAACCAGCAAACAAATAAATAAAAAAAGCATGCCTCTATCAAAAAAAAAAAAATAAAATAAAATGGCCATCCTACCAAAAGCAATATACAGATTCAATGCTATTCCAATCAAAATCTCAATGGCAGGGCCTCCCCGGTGGCGCAGCGGTTGAGCGCTGGGTTGCGAAGCTGCCCGCGGCCTCTGCGGCGCCGGTTCGATCCCCGGCTGCTCCCCGGCCACCGGAGGAGGATCCCACATGGTGCGCAGACCTCTCCTGCCACCCGCTGCTCCCCTCAGCAGTGTACTTCAGCCCTTCTGCCTGCTCTGCTCCCCGCTCTGGCTCTGGTGAATTCTCTCACCCTCCCGCGCTTCTGACTGTACCCAGTGCATGTATAAACAAAACAAACAAATATAATAAATAAATAAATAAATAAAACATGCCTCTATAAAAAAAAAAAAAAAAATCTCAATGGCATTCTTCAAAGAAATAGAACAATTATTGATGAAATTCATATGGAATCACCAAAAACCCCGAATAGCCAAAGCTCTACTGAAAAAAAAAGAAGGAAATGGAGGCATCACACTCCCAGACTTCAAACTATACTACAAAGCCATAATCATCAAAACTGCATGGTATTGGAACAAGAACAGACATACAGACCAATGGAATCGAATAGAAAATCCAGAAATAAACCCACAGATTTATGGTCAACTAATCTTTGACAAAGGAGCAAAGACTATGCATTGGAGCAAAGAAAGTTTGTTCAATAAATGGTGCTGGGAAAACTGGGTCGCTACATGCAAAAGAATGAAGCTTGACCACTACCTCACACCATACACAAAAATCAACTCAAAATGGATTAAAGAACTAGACATAAGACCTGAAACCATAAAATACATAGAAGGAAATATAGGCGAAACACTACGGGATTTGCATATCAAAGACATCTTTACAGACACATCACCCAAAGCAGTGATAGTGAAGAGAAAGATAAACAGCTGGGACTACATCAAATTAAAGAGCTTCTGCACAGCAAAAGAGACAATAACAAAAACAAAGAGAAACCCCACCAACTGGGAGAACATTTTTGCACCCAACACTAATGATAAAGGACTGATCACAAAAATCTGCAAAGAGCTGATGAGACTCAGCAACAACAAAGAAAATAATCCAGTCAAAAAATGGGCAGAAGAGCTAAAAAGAAACTTCTCTGAAGAGGAAATGCAAATGGCCAACAGACATATGAAAAATGTTCAACATCACTTGTAATCAGGGAAATGCAAATCAAAACTACCATGAGATACCATCTCACACCAGTGAGAATGGCACATATTAAAAAAACTAGCAACAACAAATGTTGGCGAGGATGTGGAGAAAAAGGAACTCTTGTGCACTGTTGGTGGGAGTGCAAACTGGTCCAACCACTATGGAGAGCTGTGTGGAGATTTCTGGACCTACTAAACATAGAGCTTCCATATGATCCAGCAATTCCACTCCTAGATATTTACCCAAAGGACACAGAAACATCAATTCCAAAGAGCACCTGCACTCCTATGTTTATAGCAGCACTGTTTACAATAGCTAAGCTTTGGAAACAGCCCAAATGCCCAAAAATAGATGACTGGATCAAGAAGATGTGGTACATATATACCATGGAATATTACTCAGCATTCAAAAAAGATAAACACATGCAATTTGCAGCAACATGGATGGCACTGGAAGGGATCATGCTCAGCGAAATAAGCCAAAAAGAAAAAGAAAAATACCGGATGGTCTCACTCATAGCAGGAATCTAGAAAACTTAAATAAGGGACCAGGAAAATCAATATAAGAAAGTGAAAATCAAAATCAACAAAAAACTATGAACCAGAGACACTTTTTGGGGGGTGTGGGGCGGGAGGGGAAGGATTGGGGTCAGAATGGGGCGTTTGCAATTGTATGGGGGAATATAAAAATAAAATTTAATATTTAAAAAAAAAAAAGTTCATATACAGAATTTCAAAAAAAAAAAAAAAAAGAATGTTCTTATTGGTGGGGTTGAAATTAGTAGTGTGGGCATGTGGATGAATGAGCAGGGATTTTTTATTTTTAATGTCATAATACACTGGTTTTAGTAATTGAAAATTTTAGATGCTTGTATTGTTTTACATCGAGCATTTCCTACAGGAAAAACTATCCCATCAAGATATGTTTTGTTTTCATTTGAAGCCAAGGTCTTGCTACTTCAGAATGAAGATCAACTCTATTCCAAAGCATCAACATTAGGAGTAGACCTCAAACACCCCTGAGCCCACTCCCAATGATGTTTCCAGGAATGCAACCTTCCCCTTACTCAGTCTTCCTATAAATACTTAGGAATAGGAAGGAGTTCTAACCATTTATTTGACCCTGGTAGGGTGGGTAGGTACATTCATAACCAGTCTGCAAGAATATTTGCATGGGACCGAGAGGATGATATGAAAACAAACAAGAAAAAAGTAAAGATGGTCAAAGGAGTGTTAAGAGCCTGGCAAAATCCCTACTCCACACAGGTGGTGTCATTCACAGCTGCATATCACAAGAGGAACACAAACTTGGGAATCACATTTTCATCTAGGAAAAAGCTGTCCCCCCTATTGCTATGCATAACTATTCTTCAGTGTTTCTGGATTCTTAGCAATGAAAGAAACATCATCTCCATCAGTGTTTATTAGCGACTTTCTGTCAGTCTTGACACTATCCTGTTTTGACAAATACACAGAAATAAGAGCAGCCAACATTTACAGTCCTGCCACAGACCAGGCACCTTGTTAAGCCCTTTATGTGGATTATCTTGGTTAATCCTGTCAACAACCACATGAAGAATGTAATACTATTTTTATTTTCCACTTGAAGAAATAAGCCTCACGGAGGTCACCTTACTGGTAAATAGTGGAGTCATTTATCAAAAAATGGGGAACATCGGCCATTGGAACGGAGTCAAAAGTAGGGAAGGTTGGAGGGTAGAAAGGAGGTTTGGATCACGGTACTCATTCACCAGGAGAGAGGAGGGTGCTGAGCTGGCAGGCGAGGGCAGCCATGGAGTCTGAGGTGTTACTGAGTATGGGAGTGCAGACAGCAGAAATGCATGACAGTGATAGACACGATAAAAATCATTACTCTAAAAACAATATGCGGGCCTCCCCTGGTGGCGCAGCAGTTGAGCACTGGGCTGTGAAGCTGCCCGCAGCCTCTGCAGTGCCGGTTCGATCCCTGGCCGCAGGCAAGGGTCCCACATGGCGCGACAGACCTCTCCTGCCACGCCCGGTGCCCACTGCTCCCCTCAGCAGTGTATTTCATCAGTCTGCCTGTTCTGTTCCCCTCTGGCTCTGATGAATCCTCTCACCCTTCCATGATTCTGACGGTACCCAGTGCTTGTATAAATAAATAAATAAATCTTTAAAAAAAATAAAATAAAAACAATATGCAATGTTAAATGGTCAGTATCTACAAAACACATCATATGAATCATCTCATTAAATTCTTCCAACATAGTCAGGTGAGAAAATGGTTCAGGATGCTAAATGTTAGAATACTGAGCTAGCAAGGGGAGAGCAGGATTCAAATTCCAGATATGCTTGATTCTAGAAGTGCTAATCTAGGGACATTTTGCCTCTCTAATTATTATGATCCCAACCTCGAAATACCTACTCCCTCAACAGTATCAGACCATTTCATCTGTTATTACATAGGTTTTACTCTTAGCTGATGAGAGTATCAATACTCCAGTCCTCAGAACTTTAATATTTTTTTCAGAACCTGCTCTCTTACCTTCTTTTCACAATGGTGAAAAGAAACTGGGGACAACTGCTTCAGAGTAAATTCTAGCAAGGTGCAAACTGTTACTAACTCCAAACACCATTTGCCAGAGTGTATTTTGATGTGATCAAGCAGTCAAAACTAAAAGGAAATGAACTGAGACCTATGAATCTGGGTTTGACCCAAGGTGATCCTTTGCTCCTTTTTTAGCACCATAAACCTCTGCAAGTAAGCCATTTAAAATTAACCTTGCCAAGATGCTTCTCACCACCTTACTGCGACTCACAGTATCATGTCCTCCTCTGGACCTGTTTCCACAAAACCCCAAAATGGCCCTTCTCAGCTGGATAATTATATTTCTAAGCCAGCAGTTAATCTAGCCAAAAGATTAAGTTGTCTGCAGGAAGTGCATTGCCAGCAGAGTTGAAGTGGCATGCTTATAGAAGGCAAACAATTCAAGCACTCTGAAATGTTCCTAATCAAGGTGCCCCTTTCCTGATAATTCTACTGCAGTGAGACTTTCAGAATGCTCAAGCGTTATTCAGCAGCTGGTTTACTACCAATTTCTTTCCAGTTCTTTATGCCCTCAGGGATACTATCCTTAGGAAGCCACCCCCAATAGCAGTAGCAGCAGCTGCCAAAATCCCAAATAAGCTGTGTGCTTTAGTGCACTGGCCAGCGAGTACTGTTTTCATGAGTGCTCGAAAGCCAGCCCTGCAATGACAGTCAAACCATAAAGAGGCGGCCATTCCATGTCTTTCTTAAAATTCTTTTCACACCATGTTTCTCCACTATTTAATCTGATTCACAAATTTCAAGTAAGTGTCCCATAGAATTGGATTTACATTCCAGTGTAGCAGTAAACAAAGCGAACCTACTGTCCACAATTAAGGAAGTAGTTTGACCCATTAACATTCAGCAGAAACAATGGCAGGAGACCCTAAACCGACCAGTGCGTAAACCATCTCTTTCTGAAACTGAAACACTGGTGAAACTGTTTCCAAATGCACTTGCAGCAATAATAGTCGGTTCCATGCACTCGTCTCTAAGGAACTTTGATACCAAAATAGGGACACAAGGAAGTGAGACACATTCAGATAGTTGTGTATCACCTTAACACTTAAAAAAAAATCCTATCCTCGGACCTCCCTGGTGGCGCAAGGGGTTAAGACGCAACCTATGAAGCTATAGGCAGCCACTCTAGTTTGATCCCTGGCCAGGGAGCCACCTACATGGCGCAGCAGACCTCTCCTGCCTCGCCCACTGCTCCACTTAGCAATGCATTTCAGTCATTCTGCCTGGTGTGGTCCCCACTCTATCTCTCGTGAATCCTCTGCACCTCTGGCCTGTACCCCAGTTCTTGTATACATAAATAAATAAATCTTTTAAAAAATCCTATCTAAAATGTCCTCCATTCTCTCTCACAAGACCCAGCCGCATTCTGAAAGGACTCTGAGTGTTTTGGTGGTGGAGACCTGAGGGGAGAGATTCTATACCTCCAAAATATGAGCAAGGATGTAAAACAACAGGACTTCATTTTTAAGAATGAATCAAAAAATGTTGAATAATATAATGCAGTAGTTTTCAAACCAAGTGATACAACAGAATCATTTATGGGAGTTTTTAAAACTGCCTACATTAAGTCCCCTCACCAGACCAATTGAATCAGAATCCCAGGAGAGTTGGGTCTGGCCATCATTATTTTTTAGCAAACCCTCCAGTGATTCTAACATGCACTTAGACTGGAGAATGACTAGTGTGGCTGTTAAGAGAATCAGCTTGCAGACTCAAAAAGATCTGAATGAGTCTACATTTCAACACTTTCTAGCTGTGTGACTTCAAGCCAATTACATACTCTCTTGCAGTCTGTTATTTTCATCTGGAAAATGAGTACAATAAGAAAATTTAGCACATAAGTTTACCTTGAGGATTGAAAGAGCAATTCATGTTCTATGCTTAGCAAGTTTACTTTGAACCTTGGCTGCTGTTATTATTATAATCATTGTTGTTATTATTCTACCTATCATTATCAAAAACAGTTATGGGTGAACTTTGAGAACCACACCTATTCCAAGATTGCACAGAAGTATGAGACTTGCAGGAAAATATTTACTAAGCCAAGTAATCTTAATTCAACTTCTTTCCACTATATTAATTGTACTTCATTTCAACAGACATTGAACATTGACTGTGTTTAAATCTAAAGGTAGATTCTTTAGTCAGGACTTTCCCTACTCTTGAAAGTCTCCGTCTAGTAGAGGTGTCCAATATATAAACAACTAATTACAGCAACATGTGTTTGAAAAGAGACAGTGAGTTTAAGTTTCTACAAGATCATGGAATATAATGTGATTAACTTTCAGTGGTTTGACGAAAATTAAGCTGAGGAGGCAATGATTAAATGGTAATATGGGAGTTTTGCAGGTAAGGATAAATGGGAGTTTTACAGGTAAGGAGGGAGGGGATATATGGAATGGACATTTCAGCAAGTGAGAACGATATGAGAAAAAGCACTTTATCAGCATGCCTCTCAGCTCTACCTCCTTGCAATCTCTTGAACACTTATCTGTACCATTCATTTGTCAAATAATAATGTTTTGTCTCATAACACCTCTTCTGTTACTGCCTTCACCTATTTATCTCCTGTGTTACCTAATTTTTCATGTCTTGTCAACCACTAAAATTTAAGCTTGAAGGAAGAAACAGTTTGATAGATTGAATGTGCCACAGTACTTTGCACATATTCTTAAGTAGAATGGCTACTTAATGAAAACTTTTTGACTGATTAATGTAAAGGGAAAAAAATCTCGAACATATCCTAAATTCACCATTGATCACAGAACCTCCTGTGAATAAACATTGTCCACTCTCTCCTCTTAATTGTTGATGCCATGACCATCAAAAGGAATCTTCCAGTTCCTTCTGTGGCTCGGTACAATAAAGAATACTGTGGGATACAAAGGTTATCACATGTCCACATGGTCATAGCTCTTTGCATATTTCAATACCCTGTTCATTTTTAATAACCAAATTCACAATTATCTCAAAGCTAAGCCCAGGTTGTCATTGCTAAAAGCTGTTACTCATAAGAAGCAAGAGACCATTTCAGTGCCCACACTTTACAGAAAAGTACCAGGAATTCTGATGAAATTGTGAAGAATGGAAGAATTATGATACCATTCTATATCAGCATCTGGCAGGAAGCTTACGAATGGTTGGCCTGGGTAAACCCAGTAAGCTAAGGCTTAATCAGGATAGAGGCATTTTATGGAGGGCAGAGTTTGAAGTAAATGAACAATCAGGATGAGTAGAGGGAATTTTATACACTTAGAAACACTTCAAATGTTTGTTTCAAGAGTGGGGAAAGTGTGTTCTTACACAAATACTAGTGTATTTGTGTTAATACTAATGTGTATTAACAATACACACCATGGTCCACAAATGAGAGCCCCGAGTTGTGAATTCATATTTATTTACATAGGCCTTGATAGAGATATCATAACCAAAGCTGTCCCTCATCTCACTGATTTTTCTGCATTTTTGTGACCCATAGCCATCTTGAGCACAAACAAGTAGGTGGATAAATGTGAACTTATCCACTCATCAGGAAATACTTGGTGATTAATAAATTGTGTCCGGGGTTGGACTTTGTAGTTCAGTCAAGAGTTGGTACAGACCGACTGTCAAAACTAGGACGGTAAAAAGAAAGGAAAATATACTAATGCACTTACCCTCCTGTAAGAACAGCTTATTATGAGTTTTATAATAATGGACTTAGCCACCTGCAAGAAGAGGTTATTATTTATCTAATAAATGACTCACCTCCATTATTTTCTCTTTTCTTTCTTTTCACCTGTATGCAACCCTCCCTTCCAACCTATCATCCTCCCTGATCCCAAGTCTTTATAAATAGTTTACGACTTTCTTATAGACATATGGAGAAGATTAAACAAGATAATGGGAAACATTAAGCAGAGAGCTTGCTGTACTATAGGTGACCCTTTGAAACCTCACACTGCATATGAAGATTTTTACTTTATGTAAAGATCTTTTATCTGAAAAAGTTCAGACAACCCCAAGCAGAAATGACAGGCATGGGGTAGTCAAGCAGAGACATGCAGAGGTCAATATCCTAAAGGACAGTAACTACAAACTCAAACTTTTGTTTAGCCACTTCACTGGAAAATGAATTAACAATAGAGCAGGTCATCACAACACAGCAGATAAGGGAAATGGCTAAGTAAATTATACTATATCAATGAGATGGAGTAGCAAATAGTCATTAGAAATTAAAATCATGATCACTATGGACACACACAGAAAAATATTGATGTATTAATTGCAAAAACAAAACCTAAAACTGTATGCATACTATGGCAGAAATGATTTAAAATTCTGTAACCCTGGACAAAAAAAAAATGAAAATAATTGCATTATGTGGCTAGAGTAATATAAAATTTATTAATTATATTGACAGTAGAAATATTAACTATAAAAAGCCAGATAAAATAAGGTACAAATCATTTCGATATAGCTTTGCAATGCATGATATGATCACCTTTGTTTGCGTATAAATTTATATTTCTGACGGTGTTTCCATAGGTTGATGTTAATATGAATCTGCATCCTGAGAGACCTCATGAAGGGACAGTAAGAGGGGTAAGTAGGAATGCAAAGTAATTCATGAGCATCTTAGGCTGCAAGGGTATGTTATTTGCGAGTAAATATTTGTTATAAAATCTATTGGAAGGAAAATTTGAAGATACTTTTTTATAAACAGTTATAGTGATACATTTTTAAATGGCCTATATATGAGTGGGTGGAAATGAAAATGTGGAAGAGGAAGCTATAAAGAAAGGGTTGAATAGCTGTGTTTTGAGTACCAATTACATGAAACTGAACTCAGCTATTCCTAGAAATAAAAACATAAAACGGAATTGTTCCATTCCTGTCTGAAGCAACCCTAAACTGCTATCAAATTTTATTAACGCATACTTAAACTTGCACTTCTAGACTAGGAAAATATATATAACTCTATCCTGATTTACAAATCCCTATGGCATCTACGAAGTTCCCCAAAGATGCTCTGAACATCACCTGCCCTCTTTCTCGAACATAAAAACAAAAGAAACATAGCAAACAAAATGAAAACCCAACTGAACTCTGAAATCGATGAAGGAACAGACTATTAAGAGGCCATGCAACATTTATCTGAATAATGGATATAATTTAACGATACCAACCACAGTCCTCTTAATGACAACTTGAATTTGCTCAACATCTTATTCAGCAATATTTTCACTCAGTCTAAGTAGCGATCAGAGACCAAATCCCTGAAGATAATTATTTTTTCAAAGTGACTCTAAATTTCACTCCTGCCACCAATTCTTTCCTATTTCAGGGGTCATTTGCTGGTCATTCTGGAGGGATTTGAGTGGTTAATTTAATCAGAATGAAGCAACAATGCATGTTCCTGTACTACACACACAGGTTCCACAGGGAGATGCTGCTATGCTAATGAATTTCCATAGTTCTCTGAAAGGTTCAATATGCCATGGGTGTGGATGGGTTTTCACTTGAGGCCCACAATTACCTATGAACAGATGAGCTGGTCAGTGGTTCCTGAGACCATTTATAGCAAAAGCTTTTGTTGTGAATTTTCCTTTCTGACTGACACCCTCCTACTGACTAGTATTTTTACAGACTGGCCACCTCTACAATGGCTCTCCAGAGAGTGGCCACGTCAGTGACATCCCATGCTTACACACTTCCTCTGTCTCCTCTGCTTATCAAAACTGACCTGGGCTCTCCTCTGTCAGGGACCTCTTCTTCTCAAGGGACTAGAGGATTAATAGATTATTCAGATAAACTAGTGCTTCACAACATTTTAAAATGACAGGAGTCGGGCCTCCCCTGGTGGCGCAGTGGATGAGCGCTGAGCTGCGAAGCTGCCCGCAGCCTCTGCTGCGCTGGTTCCATCCCCAGCCACCAGCGAGAGTCCCACATGACACGAAGAAATCTCCTGCCGCCCGCTGCTCCCCTCAGCAGTGTATTTCGTCAATCTGCCTGCTCTGTTCCCTGCTCTGTCTCTGGTGAATTCTCTCACCCTCCTGTGCTTCTGACTTTACCCAGTGCTTATATAAATAAATAAATAAATAAATAAATAAATAAATAAATAAATAAATAAATATCTTTATATATATATATGTGTATATATAAATGACAGGAACCTTCTTATATGTCAAAAAATTTTATTTTCTTAATATGTGGTGATGAAAAGGCAAATGCTATATAACGACAAAAAATTATTACAAATACAGAAATATGAAAGTGAGTTTAAATTTTAATTAAGTCAGCATCTACAGAGGTTGAAAAAAATAACTCTGTGTGTGTGAGTGTGTGTGTTCTATTTCTTACTAATTATATCTGCAGACACCAGTGTACATGCAAGTGTCAGGGATTCTTTGCAGCACCTTTTTGAGGTGCTGAAGATTAGCGGCTGTAAACCACAAATACATATTGTGCGCTATTAATTGAGCTTGTTTTATGACTGATACAGTAGATTGTGGTATCTACACATACTATACATAATCATACCTATAGCATCATGAAGTTGATATTACTATCCCTTGTTGTGCAGGTAAAGAATAGAGCTCAAAGTAGTTGTATCTTTTGAGTACAGTTACACTAGATGATTGGCAAACTGGATATTCAAACCCAGTTTGTGCTAACTGCAATACACATCTACTTAATCCCCAAGCTATACATTGCCTTCCATTAAATATTCCTGTACTAAATATGCCTCCACTTACCATTTCCTTAATCAAGTTACATGTCATATAAATAGTGAAGAAATGATGTCAATGGTAGGTCTGCAAGTCATTGGAGGAATTACTTGGAGGTACAACGTAAAATTCACACCTGCATGCCAAATTACTTCTGCTTAAGTATATGAACAAGAAATAGCACATTGAAACTGCTTTGAAAAAATTACTTGGAATTGATGTTTCTGTGTCCTTTGGGTAAATACCTAAGAGTGGAATTGCTGGATCATATGGGAGCTCTATCTTTAGTAGGTTGAGGAATCTCCACACAGCTTTCCATAGTGGTTGGACCAGTTTGCAATCCCACCAGCAGTGCAGGAGAGTTCCTTTCTCTCCACATCCTCGCCAACATTTGTTGTTGCTAGCTTTTTTTTTTTTTTAATATTTGCCATTCTCACTGGTATGAGATGGTATCTCATTGTAGTTTTGATTTGCATTTCCCTGATTGCAAGTGATGTTTATAACAGCACTGTTTACAATAGCTAAGCTTTGGAAACAAAGCAAATGCCCAAAAATAGATGAATGGATCAAGAAGATGTGGTACATATATACCATGGAATATTACTCAGCATTCAAAAAAGATAAACACATGCAATTTGCAGCAACATGGATGGAGATGGAAGGGATCATGCTCAGCAAAATAAGCCAGAAAGAAAAAGAAAAATACCGGATGGTCTCACTCATAGCAGGAATCTAGAAAACCTAAATAAGGGACCAGGAAAAAAAATAACTATAAGAAAGAAAAAATCAAAATCAACAGACAACTATGAACCAGAGACACACTATGGGGGGTGGGGGGCGGGGAAAGGAGGATTTGGGGTCAAAATAAGGGGGTTGCAATTGTATGGGGAATATAAAAATAAAATTAAAAAAATAAAGAAATAAAGAAAAGAAAAAATAACTTGGAGATACACATTTACCTGATGTTTTAAATCAATCAAAACCAAAACACTTGGTTCTATTTTAATAGACTATATGAAGCAGTCTTGCACAAGAGAAAACCAGAAGAGTTGGTGAAAGCACTGATTATGAAAGATCAGTGATTCTCAAAGTATGGTCTTTGGACCAGTAACCCGGGGAATTTGACAGAGATATAAATTCTCGGCACCCAATACCAACCCTTATGCCCCCACACCACCAAAAGCTGTAGGGAAGATACCTAACAAACCATGTTTTCATGAGCCCTCTAGGTGATTCCATGCTCACTTAAGCAAAGTGGAAAAGCATTGAATAAAATAATAACCAGAGCTACAGAGTTGGGAAGAGTGTGTGAATATACTCAAAATAAACATGAGATTTCACCTAGGTGTAGCAAGACTAGCAAAATATACTGATGACTGTCACATGCTCTGGATTCATATAGAGCTGGGTTTAATGCCAAGCACACTAGCTGTGTAATCTTGAACGAGTAAATTTACTCTCTCAAACTCAGTTCTCTTACCTGTAATATAAAATAACAATAGCACCTCTGCCATGGGGTTGTCATCGGGATTAGATGAGCTAATCCATGAAAAGTAATTATGTCATGATTGATACATAATACATGTATAATAAAGGTAAGTAATAATTAGGTGGATATTGTCTTTGAGTTGGAGTCACCTTTGTCTAGTGGCAAGTGGAAGTATTTTCAATATGTCCACAAAAGGAGGCTCAGAGTTACCTCTGTGGAGTGATGACAAAGCAATGTATAGGGTTCTAGTGAAATGAGAAGGGGCACAATTAAAGGCACCCATTCAAGGGACATTATAATTAGAAGCAATCAAGTTGAGTGGCTTAAGAGGTACTCTCCAGGGCCTTCCTGGTGGTGCAAGGGGTTAAGCACAGCACTATGAAGCTATCCAAAGCCTCTGCAGCATGAGTTTGATTCCCCACCAGACAGGGAGCAACCCACATGGCACAGCAGACCTCTCCTGACTTGCCCGTTGCTCCCCTCAGCACCCTCAGCAGTGTATTTCAGTCAGTCTGCCTGTTCTGTTCTCCACTCTGTCTCTGGTGAATCCTCTCAACCCCTGCACCTCTGACCTGTGCCCCTTTTCTTGTATGCGTAAATAAATAAATCTTTAAAAACAAAAAAAAAGGAGGTACTCTTCAGAAATGACAGTGAAAAAAACTAGAAATGGGCATGAATCATAGTAACTGGGCAAAAAAGTTTGTAAATCTCAAGATACCTATTCATGTCATCATAGGGGCACTTTGAAGTGACCAGTAATCCTCTAGATAAGTGAAACTTATATTAACTCTGGTAATAAAGGTGGAGGCTTGCCTACCAGACTCTTAAGTACTATAGAGTCTTACCTGATATATTATTCAAACACAGAACTTCAAAAAGTATTGAAATTCCACTTTCTATTTAGAATCCAGGGTTTGTTGTTAAATATTTAAAATCCGAATCATGGACTCTTAGTAAAATGAACCTGAATTCATATATTAGATAAGCCTCTTATTAGATCTCTGACCTTAGGTAACTCATTTAATTTTTATTCCACAGTTCTCTGGGCTCTAACATGGGCAATCATTCAAACCACCCTGCAAGCTTATTGTTGGGGTTAAAAGTAACAAGGGAAAGTGGTTAGCGTACCGGCTGGCTCACAGTGATAGTAGTAAGTGTTGACTGCTTTCATTGACTATCTCATAATCGTGTTTTTCAAATTATCCTAGTATTTTATTTTATTTAAGATTTATTTTACTTATTTATGCATGCAAGAGCTGAAGTTTAGGCCAGAGGTGTGGTGATGGGGGGTGGGGGTTGAGAGGATTCACCAGAGACAAAGTGGGGAGCAGAACAGGCAGACTGACTGAAATACACTGCTGAGAGGAGCAGGGGGCAAAAGAAGAGAGGACTGCTGTGCCATGTATGTCACCTCCCTTGCTAGGGATCGAAACTGTGTTACAGTGGCTGCAGATAGCTTCATAGTGCTATGACTTAACCCCTTGTGCCACCAGGGAGGCCCTATCATAGTATGTTAATAGCTTATTTGGATATTTTATAAAAAATCACCGTCCTGATTGTTTCTGTCTTAATGTGATTTAATTTTTGAGAAGGCTAACCAGCATTACTGAAAGTAACATGGGGTTTACTATCTATCCTCAGCATCCTGAAGTATGCTTGTATTAGTAAATGAATCTGCCTTTTAAAGACTTTGAATTGAACAAGAAAAATGCTGGTTGGCATGATCTGAAAAGAGGGCTTCCAAAAAATATTAAGTTCATAAAACGCTGAGTTCAGCAAAGTCAAACCATTCCTTTCCCATTAAATTTCTCAAACTTTTCACTATCCTAGTATGTGTGGCAAATTTCCAAAGCAGAGCCACACCAAGAAGCATTTCCCAATTCATTTGGCCATGTAACCCCTTCTCTGGAAAGGGGGGGGGGATCCATAAATTAGTACCGCACAGAACACACAGAATACTGCCCTCATCATTCCAACTCTTCTTTCACTGGCACAGGAGAAAAAAAAAAAAAGAAGGGAAAGCTCTTACAAGTTAGCAATCGCCATTTCTCACTTAGGTTATAATTGCCTTGTACCAATCAGAGAGATGCTTGTCTCGTCCTCTGGACATACTGTATAATTCTGTAGCAGTAAATATTACCTTGGGTGTTGAATAAATAATTATAACTTAGGGGAGCACCATTTGGCATTTATGGAGAAATGAATGTTTAAATATCTGTAGGATAGCGAACAAATGGGAAGCACTGCCCTCTCTACCCAAAATTTGTATTCCTGGCTATACCCTGAATATTGGCCTCCCCTGCAGGGATTTCTTTTGCCTACTCTCTCCATCATAAGGGATGAAACTGCCACCATTACTGGATCCTGAGAGCCTCCTTTTCACTGGAAGTGTTCACTTTTCTCCCTATCACTATAAATTGATCGGCACCACCATACCACCTTTGGGCCAGGCCATGAAGTTTCCTATTTGCTCAGGCCTCCAGAAAGGACCAGTTTCTCTTGGCCCTCCTCTGTTTGTGTTATTGCCTACTTCTTATTCCCCATAACATCTATGGCAACATCTCATAGTAATTGTCCCTTTATTCAGGGCAAAGGCACTAAAGAGGTTGTTCCCAAAGAGCCAAAACTTATTAGACAAATAATAATATCCTCACAATACCCTTTGATTTAATATCACTTTCACTTATATATTTCAAAGGGTTCAAGGACACCCATTTTCTTCTTGCATTCCTATAGCATCCCTGTGAAATACCTAAGGCAGGTATTGTTAGTTTTTTAATTGCAAGGGGAAAAAATGCAAAAAAAAAAAAAAAAAGTTAAGTAAGTGTCTCAGGGTAGTTAACCAGTTAATGTCAGGCATAGAATTAGAAATGGTATCCTGATGCCCAGTTCAGTGTTCTCCCTTGCAAATGCCAGAAACAGCAACTGATAGGAACTAGGGAGAAGGAAGGGGCACCATACCTGGGATAGGAGTCTACACATACATGTAGCACAGGCTACATGCAAACAGCATGTAGTTAACAATCTGCTTTCTTGGAACTAAAACTCTTGTTCTGAACTAAGAGACCTGCCCCAGGGATGCTTGTAGATGTGTCAACATTGACCCCGTCAGGAAAATAGGATGCTTTCACAAGCCCAGGAAAACAGGATATACTTCGGTCAAGATGACCAAAGAGGTGAGAACAAACTCGGACATGATGAAGACCAGGGCACCTACGAGATGGGCTGCTGTCCTGGGAGATTCACTTATGACTCTCTCTCTCTTTGTGGGTTTGTTTGTTTGTTTGTTTGTTTGTTTGTGGGACCCTCACCGGCCAGGGAACGAACCGGCACTACAGAAGCTGCAGGCAGCCTTGCAGCAGCCCAGCACTCAACCGCTGCGCCACCAGGGGAGGCTCTGTCTTTGTTTTACTTCACTAGAAAAGGGTCAGCTTGAGATGAGATGTTAGCATGAGCTTTGGAGGTAAAATACCCCTGTTCTCTCAGATCACCAGTTTCTGACAAATAAGTGTGTGTCATATCAATAGATTCAATTTCTGTTTCTGTACAATTGGCTTCCAGCAGCAACAGGCAGCCCAGTCCTGGCATTTTCCTCTAACACAACTAGCTGGTCTTGTTCTAATGGAGGTGAGATCTGGACCAGGTCAGCAACAAGCAGAGAAAAGTAGAAATTCAGTCAAATGCTTTCCCTGGTGTGTTTCTCATACAAGACTACCTTCTCTTTAACGTAATTTTAGTTATAACACTATATAGGTTGCAGGTATAGACACAGTGTTTTTTATTTTAAGATTTATTTCTTATTTATACAATAGCTGGGGTACAGGCTAGAGGCGCAGGAAGGTGAGAGGATTCACCAGAGACAGAGTGAGGAGCAGGACAAGAAGACAGACCTAAGGCACTGCTGAGGGGAGCAACGGGCGCTACAGGAGAGGTCTGCTGCGCCATGTGGGAATCACCCTGGCCGGCCAGGAATCGAATCCGAGCTGCAGAGGCTGCAGACAGAGGCTAGCTGTGTTCAATCTGCTGTGCCACCGGAGAGGCTCCTAGACACAGCCTCTTTAAATCAATATCTGTAAATATTGCCCAGTATTAGCCACCAGAATTCTAGCTTCCATTTGTCACTGTACAATTGACCCCTTTCACCTGTTCTCCTTCCAAAAACAAGTATTTCATTCTTACAATCTAAATGTTTTGTTTGATTTTATTTACTTCAATTGTTTGTTTTGTCTCTTCACATACCACTTGAGTGAAATCAGGCTAACTTCTTCATTAGTATTCTTGTTAATCATCTCTGCCTGGATTTTCAAACAACTGAAGGGACTTCAGATTGTCATCTGCTTCGCTGTTACTTACCAACTTAAGTCATGAGGACTCAGAAGATGACATCTTCTCTTTGATAGGGAGGACGAGACTCTAGTACGTTTCATACATGCAAAAGCAATTTGTTTGTGTACATTATTTGTACAGATCGTGGAGTCTCAACAACAGGAGCAGAAGTGTTTCTGAGTCCCCAGTGTAATCCAAGTAATTTTACAGCAGAAAAAACTTACACATACTCCCTTTCCTAATGGCTGACAAGGATGAAATCCGCACTCCTGGAGAAATCCAAATAATAGAACAGGTCTTCAAGGTGGAGCCCCAGAAAGCCACAATTGCTCCCCTTTCAAATAACCCAACTCATCACTTTTTATTGCTAAGATTTGGAGACTGTGAAAGAAAAAAAACCACACACAATAATAGCTTCAGATTTTGAGGAATTAAGATTTACTGATGAAGAAAATGAAGGTGTGAAATGAAAAACGGAGGGAGGAAGAGAGAGGTTTTGCTTCAAAGACTGTTTTTCCCCCTCCATGAAAACAAATGGTTTCTTCCCAGCTCTGCACAGAAATGAGGCTGATGAAACTGATTCTTTCCTTAGAGTTGACTTGCTCCTAAATCTAGTTCTGGGGTCACACAAACCTATTTTTATCCAATGACATCAGCTCAGAATATGTGCAATGCAGTCCTGATGTAAGTCATTCTGGGGAAGGCACAAAGGAACGTATTTTCCCCTGTACCCACCAGGCTCCAGGCCAGCATGAACATTTGACTCCAGCGAATGAAACCTCACTCCCAAATTCCCTCCCACAAACCACTTCATATTTTACTATGAGGTAAGTTCCTTAGGGAGGAAGGGCTAGTGGGAAAATAAAGGCCATCTTTCCATCAACTCCTTGAACTATTCCCCACACAGCAACATCTGCAATTCCATAAAGAAATGACCCAATAAGAAAGCCAGAAATTGCTCATATAAGAAATATAAATAACTCAAAGAAAGAACAAGAGGAAAGGAAACACTATTCTAGAAACTGTTCTTTAAAGCAAGTAAAAACATCTTCTTTCCAGTATCCTTTGCCTGGTTGAGGAATGAGGGAAAATGTGCATTAATTTTCATCATTGGCGAAATCTGTAGCACTATCAATATTTCCATCTACCTATTCCCACATGGAAATTCTACTTACAAATAGACACATATTTGTGAAAACATAAAATTTTGATATCAAGGACAGCATAAATCCCTGCACACACATCAAAACATAGCTTCTTTTTTTTTTTTTTTTTTTTTTTTGGTAAACTGTTCTCAAAGTAAGCTTGCCTATTTCCATAATATCATGTACAAAAATCTCTATCCCCAAGATGTAGGCATCCAAATATTTATCACATTATGAACCCCATTACCTGGATTCCTCCCTGAGGAGTCACTTTGTAGGAAATCAACAAAATGAGTTAATGGTTGAGATAGGAGTCCTGCTTATCTCATTACCCACCACCACTGAACTCGCTGAAAAAGGGTGTGAACGGCAAAGGGGGGGGGGGGAGTTTAGCAAAAAGAGGATGCTGAAGCCTATTCTCAAAAGCCACTATCTTATAATCACAGAAGATTACTTAATAATTCTTCCCTCCTCTGAATTTCAGCACCATTTAAACACTGTGCTACATACCCAACATTTCTGAATCAGGGTGTGGTGATCTCTGGAGATGGCAGGGACTTTTCTGTTATCTTTAGTATAAAATTGCAAACTGCAGAAAACCATGGTATGTTTCTCGAAATTTTCTAATATACTTAATGCTGCCTATTAACTGAGAAGTAAGCAGTAAACACTTGTTACTATCATATTCTTCCTGTAATAATTTTTTATCTCAGAAATGAAGCTAACACATTCCTCCCTGGTAGGACTTTCTAGATCACAGCTGACTCTGACATACCTATAAGTTAGTCAATAGCTGACGGCCTATTACAAAATTTATAGTCCCTGAGACATATTCTAACACCGACACGGAGCTGTAGCTCTAAGGCAAATCTTGCCAATGCTGATTAGTTTTTCCAGTGACGGGTGGTAAAAGGCACACAAAACTGGAAAACAGCAGATTTACCTTAGAATTGCAGCTGTACCAATAGCCTGTTGGGTGTTCATGGTAAGTCACTGACTCACGGTTTCCTCACCTGTAAAATGGTAGTGGTGGGGGAGGGTGATTAAAACCTGCTGTTTTAAAAGTCTGTACATAGGATACCACTTGCACTCTGCTCCAATTCAACAGGCATTCACTGATCTAATACATGTTATCACAAACAGATTCTAGTTCAAAAAAGATACCTTATCATTTCTACCACCCAACTGTGCCTCCCTCCTATCCAAACAGCAATCACAGTACCTAAATAGCACTTCGTTAACTTCTATCGGCGAAGTTTTGCAAATTAGGTTCAATTATCATGAATAACATCCTATACAAACATGGACTGTCTATTTTGCGTCAACTACAGAGCCTCACCCTATTTCTGCCTATAATTCACTTATTTTTCACTATAGTACTAATAGGGGGTCCCACCCATTGTCCACCTGAATTTAGACTCTAGAAGCAGAAAAGCAGACTTTGTCTCTCAATGGGCCTAATGGAGGCAGCATACCATTAAGTTCACATCCAACTTGAATGATAAACAATAAAAATCATACCTACATATGAAAACAGTGACAGCCTACATCCTGGACCACTCAAGAGCAGGAACAACAGCACTCAGTGGTCACTGCCACCATGGCCTCAATTTCCAGCTGAAAATGTAAAATTTAAAAATGACCTCTGTAGTGTAACTGAAAATTATCAGGATTTTCTGTCCTCTCACCATCAGCATTAATGATAGATCCCTGGGGTCCTAGATGCATGCCTGATGGTAGGCACCTGGAATAGGGTGTGGGTGTACATAGGTGGGCACACCTGTGCTGAGAGACTGGGCTAATAAGGATGGCATCAGGGGGACGCCAGAAGAACAACAGAACAAGCAGCAACAATAGCAACAGCAAGGACAGCAGCAGCAGCAGCAGAGAAACGGTACAGAATAGCCTGTGAGAAAACTCTAGAGGGCCCAGAAAGAGTGAAGAATCACCCAGGGTCCCTGCCTGCCATATACCTGGTTGCCTCACTACAAATGGTGCAAAAAGCTCAATAAAAGCCTGAAAAAGCCACCGAGGGCTCCAGGACTCTCCATTACCCATCTGCTCGGATCATAGAGATCCTGCTCTGTGCCTTGCTGGCATTACAACCTTCAATCAAACTGAATCCAGGGTCAGAATCTTAACCCCCAAATTTCATTAGGTTATGATCTTTCTAAATTTTCATGAATTTTGGCTAGGAAAATAATAGGAAAACTGTTTTTTCTTTGGTACGTATTAAAGCAAATTCTCTCCATTGATGGATGCAAACCAAAAGGTCACTGAAATTCAAGGAAGTCCATTCAAAATTTTCTGTCATTTTTCCCTTTGCAGGAGTTTGGAGGCATACATCACATAAATTAAAATATAATGAAGATTGTGCAAGTTGATTACCATGGACAGGCCCCAAATCACCAATTTTATTTTAATAACTACAGTAATCCTCTCTTAACCTCCACAATGATCAGCCACTCTTTTTTTTTTTTATTGCTATACTTCCGTGACCCAATTTCTATGAAGCTTTGATATATTTCTCTATCATACCACTAAATAATGGGTATTGTCTTTTTCAGAGTGTTCTGAAAATCATGAACTATTGTAACAATGTTAGTATTGTGCTCCTCTAGTCAATGAAAAGGTGCTTAGTGCCTCCTTGCACGCTTGAGACATTAGGAATTAAATTCTCACATCCCTTGCACAAACAGCTGCCTTTCCCTCCTAGTTAACCAGCTGTTCTTCTGTACCCCCTGCACTTTGTCACCCTCTATAATCTCAAGGAGAAAGAGAAATAATGCACATGGTCCTCAACACAATCGATGAAGAAGCCTACAACTGCTTTTATTTAATCGTTCAAAGATAATTAGGAAATAAATGTCATTGATGTGCAATATCTCCTCCCAGTTCATATGTTACCATTTTGTTTTTGTGGAGATTTCCTTCACAGTACAATGGAATTTTAGTTTGATATAGTCTCATTTTTATTACTATTTCCCCTGCCACTGGACAGAAGTCCTGAAATACATGACCGAGTGTGATGTCCAGGAGACATAAAACAGATATAAAATGTATGTGTTGTGCTATTCATTTTATTATTTTGGGTCTTACATCCATGTTTTGAAACAATTTTAAATTAATTTTTGTGTTTGGAGTTAAACTAATCTAACTTCTTTTGGGGGAGGAATGGTAGGGTGCAGGTGGCTGTCCAATCTTCACAAGCCCGCTTGTTGAAGAGTCTTTCTTTCTCCATTGTACAGATACAACTCCTATATCATTAATTAACTCTCCATAGACAGGTGGGTTTATTTCTGGGCTCTCAATTCTAAATCAATTGTCTATGCCAGAGATGAGTCAGAGTGTCCTTGACAAGATGCTACCATGCTGGTATGTTGAACTTGGACATCACAGTTTCCAGAACAGTGATCAATAAATTTCGCTTGTTTAGGGGCCTCCCTGGTGGCACAAGGGGTTAAGCACCACACTATGAAGCAATCCGCAGCCTCTGCAACACAAGTTTGATCCCTAGCCGGCCAGAGAGCAACCCACATGGTGCAGCAGACCTCTCCTAACTTGACCGCTGCTCCCCTCAACAGTGTATTTCAGTCAGTCTGCCTGTTGTGGTCCCCCCTGTCTCTGATGAATCCTCTCACCCCCCAAATCTCTGGCCTGTACCCCAGCTCTTGTATGCAAAAATAAATAAATCATTAAAAAAATTTCACTTGTTTATAATCTAGTCATTCTGTGTGCTATTTTGTTATAGAAGTCTAAAAGGATGAAGACAAGTGCTCTTAAGGAACCATGGTTCCACAGGATGTGAATGCGCATTACATGCAAAACTGTTTCCGTGATAAGATGAGTATACTCATTTAATAGCTCATGCTCTGGAACCAAACTGCTTGTATGGAAATCCCATCTCTGACCCATACTAGCTGTGTGATCTTAATCAAATTACTTTATCATCCAGTGCCTTAGTTTTCCCATGCAAAACAAAACAAAACAAATGGGAAAGATGAAAAAGTGTCAGTATATATGAGGATGTTGAACAGTGTATTTGAGAAATTAAAAGAAAAACAAGGGCCTCCCTGGTGACGCAGGGGGTTAGGATGCAGCCTATGAGGCTGTCTGCAGCCACTGCAGCATGAGTTCGATCCCTGACCAGGGAGCTACCCACATGGCGCAGCAGACCTCTCCTGTGTCGTCTGCTGCTCCCCTCTGCAGTGTATTTCAGTGAACCTGCCTGTTCTGTTCCCCACTCTGTCTCTGGTGAATCCTCTCACAACCCACACCTCTGGTCTGTACCCCAATTCTTGTATGCATAAATCTTTTTTTTTTAAAAAAAGAAAAACAAGCTTCTAAGGGTTCTATACTACAGACTTCCCAGAGTCTTGAAAGTGCAACTAGCCTCTATAGACATTTATAAATCCCAAACTTACTGATACTTGAATGCAAAATCTTCCTTCCCATGTTCCCACTACCACCCAGAACATATTGAAAGATTTGTGCCAGGAGGAACTGACTTTGACAAACCCTATTCCAGACAAAAAGTTAAGGGATCTGAGTTCTGTTCTATCCCTGCTAATGATTAGATATCAGACTGGGGGGGAAAAAATCTGTGCACAATCATTCTTATAAAAATGAAAGACTTGAACACTCTTACCAAAGATTCTTTGTTATACAGAAAATATATCCTCTATGGAATATTATTCAGCTATTTAAAAAGATAAAGTAACACCTTTTGGGCCAAAATGGATAGATCTTGAAGTGATTATGCTAAGTGAAGTAAATCAGAAAGTGAAAGACAGATACTGGATGGTTTCATTTAGTGGTGGAATACAATATAAATATGCAAAGAAAGCAAACTGGCAAAGCACAGCAAACAAAATTTCTAGATTCTCTGAAAAATATACTGGTTATGAGAAGGGACAGGGAGGGGGCTCGGGGAATGCAGAGTGGGTGGGGAAAAGATATTGGCAGTGGAGCTTTGCTGGAGGGTAAGTGAAGCATGTGCACACATGGAGGGGTGAAGCTGTAGCCCAAAATTATATAGTTAACAATTTAAAAATTTGAAAAATTAAAATGCAAAAACACTATGATAAATTGTTCTGGGACCATTAGGTGTCTGATTGTTCCCATTTGACAAATGGGAACTTTTTTTTTTTTTTTTTTTTTTTTTTGTGGGACCCTCACCGGTGGCCGGGGATCGAACTGGTGCTGCAGAGGCTGCGGGCAGCCTTGCAACCCAGCGCTCAACCACTGCGCCACCAGGGGAGGCCCCAAATGGGAACTTTGATGTGACAAATTTTAAATCATCTGAATCTTCCACAAAACAAGTTTTAGCAACACTAGAAAAGCAATAAATTAAGCAGCCAGAGAGGTCATGACATGTCCAGGAGAAAACCCTGAAGTGAGAACATTTTGAAGCTGCTCAAAATTAGAAAGATAGGTTATGAAAACTCAAAAGTCCTCAAATTGAATTTGATTCCACAGCCCCTTTTAGTGAGGAAGTGACTAGACTTTTGGTTACAAGGAAAGGTATCCACATGTTCTGCTACCTCATAAAAAGTGATGGCAGAATATAATGACAGAGCTTCAATTTCTGACCAGTACTGTTTTTTTACTGTTTTTTAATAAACATTAACATACTCCCAGTTTAAAGCTGGAAAATAGCAGGAGTGCATCGTGATGAAAATTGAAGATTGGTAGTCTTCTTGGTGTTCTGATTTTAGTGGGGGGAAAAGTGATATTGAAAGACAAAAAGGGGGCACTTGTATAGGTTTCTAAGTAGGTATGCTCTATGTGTGTGTGTGTGTGTGTGTGTGTGTGTGTGTGTGAGAGAGAGAGAGAGAGAGAGAGAGAGAGAGAGAGAGAGAGTGTGTACACAGGGAGAAGTGTGTCTCTATCTGTCTCCATTTTATTTTCCATTGGTTCAATTTCAGTTAATGAAGCCCAGCACTGGAAAGGAAGTTATCTAGTTCTCTTCTGTTTATATAGTAACCAAAAAAAAAAAAAAATAAAGCAAGGAGGTCTTTTTTCTGAAACTTAATTTGAAAATTTGAAGGGCATGTATGGGATGACAGAGCAAAGAGAATATTATTCCTTCATCCTACACTAATGCTTGATTCAACTTCCTGATTTAACCTCATGACTTGCTTTGTAACTCTCTAATCCTCAGTTTTCCCTACTGTAAAATGGATACTAATAACACTCACCACATAGGCTAACGGCGAGGATTAAACGATTTCAAACATATAAAAGTTTTAGAGCACTGCCTGGCACATGGCAAATAAAAAGCATTGGCTTCCTTCAGCACTTACATACACTGATACTGCTGTGTCTTGAAAGCACCATTTTTCTATAAAAAGCACAAGTTCTTAACATTGAATTACATTTCTGGAAACTTATCCTAATGAGAAATAAAAAACAAACCATTGTTTAAAGGTCACAGAAAGACAAAAGGAGGCATATCAAAATGTTAACAGATGTTATCAGTGATGTATAGAGGAAGGGATTATATATAATAGATGATCTTTATAGTTTTATCAGCTGCTAGTGATTTCCTTTAAATCATTCTCTGTTCTAGGGGCAAAAGGCAGAACCCATTCTAACAAGAGAGCTCCTGTTTATTTTCCACAAAATTCATGTAATGGTTCTGGTCATCCTTTCCACACTTTGGTTATCTCTTTTAAAGAAGGCTGAAGCCAGGGAGAATAAAGAGACCCAAGTTGACAAATCACTACATTAAGTCCCATGGAACAGATCAAAGCATGGCAAAGAAATAGCCACAGATGACCACCCCATCATGCATGGAGGCTCGCTCCTAGCACCCCTCCTTTTCTGCTCCCTGGGGAAGTGGTATCTCAATGTCAGCATTTTCAGTCCTGGCATTGGTCAGCTTGTGTCATAACCCTAAGATTATTTAAACATAGGTTTTGGGGAATTATTATTGAATTGCAGTCTGAATACTGGAGACCGCTGCATACACACAACACCATAAAAATTCCGCAGTGTGCCAGCTTCCACAACCTGTCGTGTCCTTCAGACAGCAGTGACAAATGGAACAGTCTGTAGAGAGCTCCTCCTGGTGACATGAGTTACCTTGTCAACTAGGGCCCATTACAAAACCTGGACCATTGCATTGGACTGGAACAGAAGGCAATTTTCAATTTATTTATAACTCAAGCCACTCACTTGTTTAATTTCCACTCTTAAAGGAATGGTTATGTAAACATAAGCCCTCTTGGCCATATAAATTAGTGACTGTTAAAGATAAATTCCCATGCAAGGCATTTTAGACATATCAGCAGTGTTTGTTTTATTTTATTGCCATTAGAAATGACATTTCTACATGTGAACAATGTAACAGAAGAAAGGGAAATAAGAAATAGAGTTCCATTTACAATCATGCCAGAAGGAATGTTATCTAGGGGGATAAACTTAATGAAGGAGATGAAGGACCTAATAAATGAAAACTATACAACTCTATTAAATTAAATAAAACAAGACACAAAGAAATTGAAAGAAATCTCAGGCTTATGGGTAGGAAAAAATAACATCATTAAAATGTCCATATTATGACAAAGCAATTTACAAATTTAATGCATACCTATTAAAGCACCAA